>NW_022196913.1:51128813-51142801 GCF_008632895.1 Mastomys coucha | reverse complement strand
AGATTCTGGATAGTTTTGCTCATTTCCTTCACCTGTTTGATTTTGTTTTCCTGTAGTTCTTTAAGGGACTTTTGTGTTTCCTCTTTAAGAGCTTCTAGCTCTTTACCTGCGTTCTCCTGTATTTCTTTGAGGGTGTTATTTATGTCTTTCTTAATGTCCTGTATCATCATCACGATAAGTGATTTTAGATCTGAATCTTGCATTTCCGGTGTGATGGTGTGTCCAGGACTTGCTATGGTGGGAGAATTGGGTTCTGATGATTCCAAGTAACCTTGGTTTGTGTTGTTTATTTTCTTATGCTTGCTCCCCAACCCCCGCCATCTGGTTATCTCTAGTGCTACCTGCCCTTGCTAAATCTGACTGGAGTCAGTCCTTCCTGTGATCCTGGTTCTATCAGAACTCCTCAGAGTCAAGCTGTCTCTGTGCTCCTGTGATTCTGGGATCCTGTGATCCTGGGCTTGTTATAGCACCTGGGAGTGCAGCAGCTTCCTCTGGGTGTTGTGGGACTGGCTGTGGAGCCTGGGTTCAAAGTCTGCTCAGGACACTAGCCCAGAGAGACTGGAATGAACCCAAGCCACTCTGCTGGTGGTGTTCCTGTGTGCCTGGTCCCACAGGTCCCAGTTACTCCTGGTGTTGGGACAGATGTTGCGTCTTCCTCACCTCTGATCCTGAGAGTGTCAGAGCACCTGGGAGTGGAGCTTTCTCTCGGTGTTGTGGGACTGGCTGCAGAGCTTGCGCCCAAGGTCCGCTCAGGACACCAGCCTGATAGAATACTTTTCTAATGTGCTCAAAGCCATGGGTTCAATCCCAGCACCCCTAAACTGGATATGGTGATTCACTCCTGTAATCTCAGCACCCAGGGGATTGAGGGTGAAGACATTCAAAGTCAGCATTGGATGCATAGCAAGTTTGAGGCCAGCTTGGGCTACCTGAGACCCTGATTCACAAGATCACTACGGACAACAAAACTATACCCTTGACCTATGGAGTTTAGAAGCTGAAATGTCTATTCACAAATGTGCTTACACAGAGCTCCACAATATTCTGTCTAGTATTGGAGGGGTTTAGGAAGAAATGGCTAAAATGACATTGATTAATCTTCCATTGGAAAGGTTCAAGTTCCAATGATTTATTAAGAAAATTTGCGGCTATATTTTGATATGATAGAAATTTATAGTCTGTGGTGGTTAAGTTTTGGGGGACCTTGACAGAATATAGAGCCATCTGGGAAGAGGGATCCTCAGCTGAGAAGAGGTTTCTATCAGATTGGCCACTAGGCAAGTCTGTGGGGGCATTTTCTTGATTAATGATTGAGGACATAGGAGAGTCTAGACCACTGTTGGGGTACCACTCCTGGGCAGGTAGTTCAGGATGAAGGGTCAATGACCTAAAACAAAGAGCCTCAGGTGAGCTGAGAATCTCCCACCTTAGTGTATGTCTGAGAACACCTGCCTGACGAAAATGTCAACCTAGTAATAAGAACATCTGCTGAAACCCCTGACATGAAAGTCCACATGTCCTAAGACCCTCTGTTGATATTCACTGCTAAGAATGTAAGGAAGAGATCTACTGATTGACTTTCTTGCCCCAAGTGTTTCTTTTTCTGCCCAATAAAACACTGAGGTCTCCCAGCCCAGCCTCCGTTGCCATGGAGAGAATACTGCCCTCCATGTTCTCATAAAGCACAATTCTGGCCTTCCCTTTTATGTTACACCCTGATCTAGCATTGGGTTGGATAAGAAACCATGCTGGACCAACCACGAGGAGCAAGCCAGAAAGCAGCACTGCTCTGTGGTCTCTCCGTCCTCCGAGTTCTTGCATTGAGTTCCTGGCCTGGCTTGCCTTCATGAGTGACTGTAAATGCTAAGATACAACACACTTGTTCCTCGACATGTTGCTTTTGGTCCTGGGTGTTTATCACATCTGGGGAGAGCAAATTAAGACCCTATCTATCCTAACTATGTGCATCTGCAGCGTGCAATCTGAGAAGTCCCAATCATGCATCGGAACGCTTGCATGCAAATGTATGAACTCAAAGCTATTACCTCAGTCAGCAACCCAGACATTCCCAAGATTTCCAGTGCTAGCTTGTATCACTCTGTAATGCTGCCCTCTGCCCCAAATTGATATGCTAGCTATGGATTAGTTTGATTTCTAGACTTAATATAAAAGGCCATGTCTCTCTCTTTTTAGTTACCTAATTCTTTTCCGTACAAATGTTGCATTAGCAGCTTGTAGTATTTTGATTTTTTTTTTAGTACAATTCTCTTGTGTTGTTCATAGTACAATTTGTTTCTCCATTACCACCTCAAAACCTTTGATTTACTTCTAATCTTCTCATTAAAAAGAAAAAAAAAGTCTGAAAACAGACAGTAGGACTCATGCCTACAGTTTCTGTACTTGAGAGTCTGAGGCAGGAGGATTGGCATTAGTTCAAGGTCAGCCTAGGTTACAGAGTGAATTCCAGAGCAGCTGAGCTATTGAGAGAGATGCAGTCTCCAAAACAAAACGAAAACAAACAAACCAGTCCAAATCTGTGATTAAGTTCTATGCACAAAGGTGTGTCCATGTGTGTTTGCTGGCTCCTAGTAAATGTACCACTGACTGTTCAGTAGGAGATTGTAGAGTTAATGCTTTAAGAAATAGTTGAACTTTGGAATAAGTTTTGATGAGTTACATTTATTTTCATCTTCAAATCTTTTCAAAATTCCATTTGTCTTATGAATTAGTATGCTTATTTATTTTATTAGTACTTGGAATTTTTCTAGTTAGCTTTCTGTTTTCAGGCTTTTTTGTTTTTTTTTTCTTTTGTTTTGTTTACTTTTTAAACTTAACAGTGGGAACAAATATTTTTATTTTTAACCTCTTCATCATTTCAAAATTATAGTTCCCCCTCTTTGCCAAAAATGTTTTATTTCACTAAATAGTTCATGTGGCATGACAATTATATTCACCCTACACTTACATATAACACCCTAGATGTGCTAATTCAGGCTTGTTTTCCCCAAGCTTCTATAAATTAATAATACAAATGTTCTTTGTCTATTTCTGTAAGTTACTAAAAACTTACAGAAATAAGTTTTACGATTTTACCACTTCTTACAATTTCCACTAGGAATTCAGGTGTTTCTTTCTCTTTAGTTCTATAACATTTTCTTTATGAGTTTTGAAGTTGTTGGTTTGTTTTGAGACAGGGTCTCACTCAATAGCTTTGGCTAGCCCGGAATTCATTGTGTAGACCAGGCTGACCTCATATTCACAGAGATTCTCCTGCCTCTACTAATCAAATACTATGATTAAAAATGTGTGGCACCACACCTGGCTAAACCTGTTTTTTTTTAAATTAGTTAATTAATTAATGTAAGAATGCTCAGGTTTAAAAATATTTATTTATTTTTATTTCATATGAATTGGTGTTTTGCCTCCATGCATGTTTGGATCCCCTGGAACTGGAGTCATACAGTTTTGAAGTGACACGTGGGTGCTGGGAATAGAACTCTGGCTCTATTCCCAGTGGTTAAGAGCAGCCAGTGCTCTTAACCGCTGAATCCCCTCTTCATCCCCTAAAACTGTATTCTTAAGGGTATAACATATATGAGTCTTTCCTTTAGGTTTGATCTCATTGTTTGGAGACATCTATAGCTTATATAAAATTATTTGGCTTTAAGACCCATCTTATATAATATCAACTGAGCCAGTTTTAGGTTAGCTGCTGCCGGGGTTTTTTTTTCTGCTCTCTCTCATTTTAAACTATTGTGTTTTATAAAAATAAAGAGAAGAAAGGGTGTGTTTAGTGGAGGTGAGGTATGGTGTGGGGGTGGGGTGGAGTGGGGGAGGTGGTGCCTCTGTGGGTTCATGCTGAGGCATCTCTTCCCCCTGAGGGACCAGACACACACAATACAGTATAGAATAGAGTTTACTCAGGGCATGAGGAGGGGAGTTAAGAGAAAGGCTGGTGTCAGAGAAAGGCAGAGAGAGAGAGAGAGAGAGAGAGAGAGAGAAAGAAGAGAAGAGAAGAGAAGAGAAGAGAAGAGAAGAGAAGAGAAGAGAAGAGAAGAGAAGAGAAGAGAAGAGAAGAGAAGAGAAGAGAAGAGTTGGGGAGGAAAGGGTTTATTCAACTTACACTTCCACATTGCTATTGATCACCAAAGGAAGTCAGGACTGGAACTCAAGCAGGTCAGGAAGCAGGAGCTGATGCAGAAGCCATGGAGAGATGTTTTTTACTGGCTTGCATCCCCTGGCTTGCTCAGTCTGCTCTCTTATAGAAACCAAGACTTCCAGCCCAGAGATGGCCCCACCCACAAGGGGCCCTCCCCTCTTGATCACTAATTGAGAAAATGCCCCACAGCTGGATCTCATGGAGGCACTTCCCCAACTGAAGCTCCCTTCTGTGATAACTCCAGCTTGTGTCAAGTTAACACACAAAACCAGCCAGTACAGGGAGCAAGGGCAAGTGAGCAAGAGAAGGAGGAGGGGGCAAGCAGCCCCTTTTACAGTGAGTCAGTCACACCTGGCTGTTGCTAGGTAACTGTGGGGCGGAGCCTAGACTAAATGCCAACATAAACTGCATTGTCTTCATAGTCACTGTAACATTTTATAAATCTGCTTATTTTTTATACCTAGCTTGAAATTTGTTGGTGTGTGTTTTAGAGTGTCTAACTTGTCTACATTGATTATTGGGACAGATGGAGTGGCGTCTACCAGTGTCTTCTCTGTTTGTTATGCTTGATTCCTGTTTTTTTCTTCCTTTCCTGATGTCATCTCTCTTCTAGTAGTTTTCATTTCATTAAAATTATATCTCTTCTACATGCTGTTTTAGCAATAACAAATTGGATTCTCAAAGTATTCTGAACTACTTCTAATTGGCAGGAAACTTGGACCTCTCTGCTTTTTTTTTTTTTTTAAAAAAAACACTTTATTGTTCACATATTCTCATACCACATAAAGTTTTATTAGTTTTGCTTTAAATTTTCATTAGACTCTTTTCTTTATCCACACATTTACCCTTCTGGGCTCTCCTTTCTCCTTGCTCTTCTGTGCATTAATTATTTTTACTGTATCTTGAACAATGTCCTTAAACATTTTGTTTAAAACCAGTTAGTCTTCCTTTGGTTCATGTGCTTCGACTATTTTATCGGGAGTCTTTATATTGTTTTTCTTTATTTAAATATCTTCCCTGGTACAGACGTGGAGTTTTAGGTTACCAGTCTCCAGCCACCTCCTGTCTTTGTCTTTCTTTCCCTCCCCATTCCTTTCTTTCCTGTGCTAGGGATCAAACCCAGGGCCTCACCAATGATAGAAGAGAATTTTACCACTGGGCTTTATCCCCAGCTCTTTCTGTTCTTTTGGCAGCATGGAAATTATGTGGCTGGCTTCAGCAGTCTATGCCACAGTCAACTGATAATCTCTCAGCTCTTCCATGAGGTTAAGGTGTGTTCAAAACAAAGGTGTTCAAACAAAACAGTTTTGAAACTATTTTTAGGGCTCCCTCTTAGTTAGATTTTTTTTCTATTGCTATACCTCCATGACCACAGCAACTCTTATAAAATAAAACATTTAATTGGGGCTGGTTTACAGTTTCAGAGGGTTAGTCTGTTACTGTCATGGTGGGAAATGTAGTGGCATGCAGGCTGGAGATGGAGCTGAGAGTTCTTTATCTTGATCTGCAGGAGAGACCCTGAGCCACACTGGGTGCAGCCTGAGCATAGGAGACCTCAAAGCCTGCCCCACAGTGACACACTTCCTCCAACAATGCCACAACTACTGCAACAAGACCATACCTCCTAATAGTGCCACTCCCTGTGGGCCAAGCATTCAAACTCCTGAGGCTGTGGCAGTCATTCCTATTCAAACCACCATAGGCTTAGTCTTTGGAGCCTTTGTTATCAGAGGCTTAACCCTGCAGGACACAGTGTGGATTCAGTTCCTCATGTGTGGGTCTGGTTGAGACTCAGGAGCTTGAATCTTTTACCACATTAGCAAAAGAGTATCAGTATTGTTTTCTTTCTTTTGTTTGTCTGAGTGTTATATCTTTAAATATTTTCAACAGTTTATTCTCTCCTTTCCATTGAAAAGAAACATTGTACTTCCTATCAAGTGGCATCTAGGGCTGCATCCTTTAGTCATGATGTTGGCCTCTTCAGTTCTCTGTTCATGTTACTCCTTTTCTTATCCTGTGCTGTCATTTGGCTATTTCTATCATTCCATCTTTGTGCTCACTAAGCCTGTCTTCTGCTCTGTTCCAATGGACCTGCCAAGTGCCTTCTAAATTTAGACATTGTGTCTTCTAGGTTTAGAATGTTCATTTAATACTTCTAAAAATTATTTATTTTTATTATTTTTCTTTTATTAATTATTTCATTTACTTACATTTCAAATAGTATTCTCCTTCCTAGTCCCCCTTCCATGATCTCTTCTCCAATCCCCCCTCCCCTTGCTCTCTAAAAGGGTACTCCCCTCCCACCCACCCACCTCCATCTCACCCCTCTAGCATCCCCCTTCTCTGGGGCATCAAGCATCCCCCCACTGAGTCCAGACAAGGCAGTCCTCTGCTACATATATAGCAGGATCCATGGACCAGCCCATGTATGCTCTTCAGTTGGTAGTTTAGTCCTTGGGAGCTCTGAGGGTCCTGTTAGTTGATACTGTTGTTCTTCCTATAGGGCTGCAACCCCCTTCAACTCCTAACTCTTACATAGACGTTCCCAGGCTCAGTCCAATGGTTGGCTGTAAGTATCTGCATCTGTCTCAGTCAGGTGCTGGTAGAGCCTCTCAGAGGATAGCCATGCCAGGCTCCTGTCTGCAAGCACAACATGGCATCAGCAATAGTGTCGGGGTTTGGTGTTTGTGGAGGGAATGGATCCCAAGGTGGGGTGGTGTCTGGATGGCCTTTCCTTTAGTCTCTGCTCCATTTTTTTGTTCCTGCATTTCCTTTAGACAGGAACAATTCTGGGTCAAAAATTTTGAGATGGGTAGGTGGCCCCATCTCTCAACTGGGGGCCATATCTATCTACTGGAGGTGGTCTCATCAGGTTCCATCTCCCCACTGTTGGGCATTTAGGCTAATATCATCCCCATTGGGCCCTGGGAGCCTCTCACATCCCTGGAGTCTGGAACTTTCTAGTAACCTCCCCCCCATTTCCCACCCCACACTGCTGCGTATTTCTATTCATTCTCCTGGTCTTCTGGGCTTCTCTCCTATCTTCCCCTATATCTGATCCTGCCCCCCCTTTCCTTCCCCCTCCCCTCTCCGACCTAGGTCCCTCCTTCTGCCTCCCCATGATTATTTTGTTTCTTGTTCTAAGTGGGATTGAAGTATCCACACTTGGGCCTTCCTTCTTGTTAAGCTTCACATGGTCTGTGAGTTGTATCAGTGGTATTCTGATTTTTTATTTTTTTGGCTAATATCCACTTATCAGTGAGTACATACCTTGTATGTCCTTTTGGGTCTAGGTTACCTCACTCAGCATGATATTTTCTAGTTCCATCCATTTGCCTTCAAAATTTGTAATGTCCTTGTTTTTAATTGCCGAGTAGTATTCCATTGTGCAAATGAACCACATTTTCTGTGTCCATTCATCAGTTGAGGGATATCTGGGTTCTTTCCAGCTTCTGGCTATTATAAAGAAGGCTGTTATGAGCATAGTGGAGCATGTGCCCTTGTGATATAGTGGGGCATCTTTTGGGTATATGCCCAGGAGTGGTATTGCTGGGTCTTCAGGTAGAACTATTTCCAATTTTCTGAGGAACTCCAAGATTGATTTCCAGAGTGGTTGTACCAGCTTGCAATCCTACCAACAATGAAGGAGTGTTCCTCTTTCTCACATCCTCACCAGCATCTGCTGTCACCTGAATTTTTGATTTTAGCTATTCTGCTTGGTGTAAGGCAGAATCTCAGGGTCATTTTGGTTTGCATTTACCTAATGACTAAGGATGTTGAACATTTCTTTAGGTGCTTCTCAGCCATTTGAAATTCCTCAGTTGAGAATTCTCTGTTTAGCTCTGTAGCCCATTTTTAAATTGGGCTATTTGGTTTTTTTTTTTTTTTTTTGGAGTCTAACACCTTAAGTTCTTTGTATATTTTGGATATTAGCCCTTTATGGGATGTAGGATTAGTGAAGATCTTTTCCTAATCTGGTGGTTGCTGTTTTGTCCTATTGACAGTGTCCTTTGCCTTACAGAAGCTTTTCAGTTTAATGAGATCCCATTTGTCAATTGTTGATCTTAGAGCCTGAGCCATTGGTGATCTATTCAGGAAAGTTTCCTCTGTGCCAATGCATTTGAGTCTCTTCCCCACTTTCTCTTCTATAAGATTCAGTGTATCTGGTTTTACGTTGAGGTCTTTGATCTGCTTGGACTTGAGCTTTGTAAAAGGTGATAAATATGGATCAATTTGCATTCTTCTACATGCAGACTGCCAGTTAGACCAGCACCATTAGTTGAAAATGCTTTTTTTTTTTTCCAATGTATGGGTTTTGGGTTCTTTCTCAAAGATCAAGTGTCCATAGGTGTGTGGGCTTATTTCTGGGTCTTCAATTCTATTCCTTTGATTGACCTGTCTTTGTACCAATACAATGTAGTTTTTGTCACTATTGCTCTATTGTACAACTTGAAATCAGGGATGGTGATTATTCCCCCAGAAGTTTTTTCATTGTTGAGAATTGTTTTGGCTTTCCTGGGTTTTTCATTTTTCCATATGAAGTTGAAAATTTCTCTTTCAATGTCTGTGAAGAATTGTATTGGAATTTTGATGGAAACGTTACTATGTTAATCCTACTGATCTGTGAGCATGGAGATCTTTCTGTCTTCTGAGATCTTCTTTGAGTTCTTTCTTCAAGGACTTGAAGTTCTTTCACTTGTTGGTTCTTGCACTTGCCTCTTACTATCTAGTTATCTCTGGTGTTAACTGGCCTGGTTGTCTCTGACTAGTGCTTGCCCCTCCTTGGAGGCAGGTAGAGCTCTGTGACCTGGGGTGGGGACCTCACCTGTGTCCCTGGTTACTGCAGACCTCCTGGGAGACAGGCTGTCTCTGGTGTGTGGAAGAGGGGCAGGATCGCCCAATCTGCCCCCAGCAGAGTTTTAGCCCAGAAGGAAGACTTCTAAGACTTTTTATTTTCTCGTGAAGTGATCCTTATTTTATTGATCTTGGCTACATGGTCATGGATCCTCTTTATCATAATATTATATCACAATTATCCTGAAGTTCTTGTATGTTGAACCCTACCTTATGTAGATCTTTTCTGCATGTGCTTTTATTATTTTTCTTCTGTCTTCATTTTTTTCCAATGTGTAGAAACCCTCACTGAATACAGTCAGGTACTACCAAAATTCTGCATTATGGTATTTTCCCCTAAGATCTGTAGAATTTGTGTTGGTAGGTATTTAATTGATTGACAGTTTATCTCACTTGTGTTAAGGCTTGGATTAAGAGTTCCTTTTTTAATTTTATTTTTTGTTTATTTTATTTTATTTTATTTTATTTTATTTTACTTATCCTTAAGACTTTTAGGAATCTTAACTGGGTGGATGGAACATTTGTCTTCAGTTCGACTGAGTCGTTGTTGTTTTCAGAATTTCTTAGCATTATGCAAAATCATTGCTTATCAGTAAGTCTTTCAAAATGTTCCTGCAAGCATGAGTGTGTTAACAAATTTGTAAGCAAGCCTAATTTACCTTTAAATTTTAAGAATGGCTTGTAGATGTTTCTGGGCTGGGCATCCTAATTCTCCTGCACCTGGGCTCCAGCTGCTAAATCCCAACCTTTCTCACAGCCTACTGATCACTGAGTAAAACCCTCTCCTCTCCTTGTCTCTTCTCTTCTCTTCTCTTCTCTTCTCTTCTCTTCTCTTCTCTTCTCTTCTCTTCTCTTTTCTTCTCTCCTCCTCCTCCTTCTCCTCTTCCTTCCTCTCCCTCTCCTTCTCTCTCTCTCTCTCTCTCTCTCTCTCTCTCTCTGGTCTGGAATCATTTTTCCTGGGCTAACCTTAGAAAATAATCTCAGAAACAACTAAAGCCACTACAAGACTCAGCTCACCTATTTGTACTCATGAGAGTTGTATTTATGAATTGCTTATTGACCAGTGCCTTCCACTATTGCTTTCTATACTTTGTCCTGGTGTTAAGGTAAGTATGATGCCTGGCATTTTATCATGACTGGAACCTGATTTTTAAAACAACCAATCAATGAACAATGGATAGTTTTGCTAAATACCCCTTTATGTTGAAAAATAATGTATTTATTTTTAATTTTTAAAGAAAAATTTTGTGTATTTTTGTGCCTGAGTGTATGCATTTGCATTGTGTGTTCAACTGCCTGAGGAGACAGAAGAAGGCATCAGATCTCCTGGACCTGGCCTGTCAGGCAGTTTTCAGCTGCCAGAAGTAGGTGCTGGGAACCAAAGAGGAGCCTCTGCAAGAGCAGCATGTGCTCTTAACTCTTAAGCCATGTCTCTAGCACCTGCATTTCTTCATTTTTAAGATCATTACACAACCAGGTCTTAAAGAATGCCATGTAGTAATTATTGTTTTTATTTAGTTGGATTTTCAACCAACTCACATTCTAAAAGTTCGGGAAACTAAATGAGTTGAGATCAATGTTAGTGGACAAAACTTTAAGAGAAATCTTTGTACAATTCCACTGGCTCCAGATGGAAATCTTTATGACCTTGAAATTGTTTCCTGTCTTCTTTATGGATGCGTAGATATGATCCCTGCAATAGTTCGGAGGTTCTGAACACTTGAGTGTCCTGCTTATTAGAATAAATACAACTATTGCCTAGATATACAATGTGAGTTGGTAAAAAAAAAAAAATAGGATATCCACAGCGCTGTGTTCACCTTCCATAGCCACACCATGGAGCACAAAGATGAAGGCAGATGAGTTTCTAGGAGTGTATCTATATAATTAATGCCTTACCTCTAGCCCTCTGATGTTTCCATTGCTGCCTGAATATTTTTTCTCTCCTTCTTCAGCAACATTCCTGTGTAATCACAGATGGAGATGTACTCCAGAAATCTGGAAATTAAAGAGGCAGAATAGTTACCAGCTGATGGAATGCAGATGTGTCAAATAAAGAAAGCAGGCAGTCTATCTATGTGTTTAAAGCACTCCATTGAGAAAGCAATTCAGCAAGCTATGCCAAGGACACAAATGCCAATAAATTAGCTAAAAAGCACATTCAAGAATCAAAACACAATGAGAATTTCTGCTATGTTCTTGCTTGTTTTCTCACTAGGTCTTGTGCTAATACAGAGATTAAACTTTTTAGGACTGAGTTTGAACTCACCTACATAGTTAAAATAACATAATAAAGCTTTATATCCACACATATGGAACATAAAGCATAAGATCTATTTCTTTGGATTTACAAGGCACAATTTGTGTAGTTCTTCCCATAGAAACACAGGGAGACAATCTGAACATTTTGAAAAGTGCTCTATTCTGGTTTGTCTTTTCTGTTTCTATCTGTTCCTTAACTACATAAAAGTCCTTGCCTTGTTTGTTGATTTTTGGCTTGCAGTTTGATAGGATGTAGTCCAATATGTGGCAGGCAGGCATGGCAGAAGGAGCTTAACGTGACTTGTCTTATCACCATGATAATAAAGTAGAAGCAGAAGGCAAGTGGGGCTTGACTACAAAATCTTAAGCCCTGCCCACAGTGACCTACTACCTCTATCTAGATCCTGCTTCCTGATGATGCTATAACCTCCTAAGTCAGTACTGTTGGGGACCAAGAATTCAAACCAATGAGTCTATAATGGACATTTCACATTCAACTCACAACACAGGGATATAAAAGTGATTTATATTAGGTAACTAACACATTTGCATGTTTTTATAATTTTAGCAGTATTTCATATTTTGTGTGTGTGTGTGTGTGAAAGAGAGAGAGAGAGAAAGAAAAAGAGAGAGAGAAAGAGAGAGAGAGAGTGAGAGAGAGAGAGAACAAGCTAGCTTGCAATACATATGGAGGTTAGAGGACAAAGCTTGAAAGTTTCTCTCCTTTCACCATGAGAAATCTGGGGTTCAAACTCAGGTAGGTTGTCAGGGTTGGTGGCAAATATCAAGCCATCTTACAATCCCCAATCAACTCCTTAATTTTTTCCTATTTTTAACTTTTCTTCCTTTTGTATTCTTACAAGTGAAATGTTATCATTAATTTACACACACACACACACACACACACACACCAAATATGACATTTCACATGGGGGATTTTATTTTTACTTTGTTTTTATTTTATTTTATTTTCTGCCAAGACTTTCTTGTATTTTGTGAGTAGTATGGTCATCTAAAAGAAAATTAGCCAGGAACAGATATTGTATATGTTGACCATTGCACATTTACCTTTTCTTGAAAATGTATCCTTAGTTCATACTCCATGTGAGTATAATTTTTATATGTGCTATACATTTTACTTGGTGTTCAGGCAACATTGTCTTAGCTAGACTGATAAGTTTGGGAGGTATAAAGTATTTATGATTAGTAGATATCACAGGCTTGCAGAAGTTTTAAAAGGTAGGAAGTTCATGTCTGCTCATCACTTGCTTATTACCATTCTTGATTCTTAACAGTAATTCTTTTAATTATCCTCTGCTGTTTCCAGAGACAACCTTTCATCCAGACCGGAGGAGCTGGCTGAGCTGTGAACGACAGATTGTAGGACCTTGCTTCATGTCATATTTGTCTAAGATGTTTTTGGAAAGTGATTGGTGGGTTTGGTGCATGCAGCTTGTTTTAACTGGTGGCCACATTTGTAATATATCATATTTCAACAATGAGACTGACCCTGTCATTCTATTGATGGTCATTCCTCCACCAGAAGAAAGCAAGTAGACCATGAAGATCTCATAGAAACGACGTGAGGAAACAAGTGTTTAACTTTAAGCAGCAGCCAAAATGTAGGAAGAAAGGCTTACTTTTCCTCACAGGGAAGCCATCAAGTCTCTCAGTGGATTCATTTGCATTTGTCAGAACCAAAGGACAGGCCCCATATAAGAGGCTTATATTTGGAGTTCCAATCCAACACAACATAAAATGTATTCTGCATTAAAAAGAACATATAAAGCCTCCTATATTTCGACTGGTCCTTCTTGGCTCAGAAGACTCAAAAGCTCTCAACATCCAGTTTAAGAACATTCTAGAAGCTGGGCAGTAGTGGTGCCTTTAATCCCAGCACTTGGGAGGCAGAGGCAGACAGATTTCTGAGTTTGAGGCCAGCCTGATCTACAGAGTAAGTTCCAGGACAGCCAGGGCTATACAGAGAAAACCTGTCTTGAAAAAACAAAAAACAAAACAAAACAAAACAAAAACAAAAACAAAAAACAAAAAAAGAAAAACATTCTATAAGAGGAAAAACTCTTTGGGAACAGTGGAATCAGGAGTTTAAAATGTGCCTCTTCCTTAAATGTATTAAGAACATTGGGAGTGGCTCTGGTTCCTTCCGGTCTCTCTGAGCTGGTGTCCTGAGTAGACCTTGGGCACAAGCTCTGCAGCCAGTCCCTCAACACCCAGAGGAAGCCCCACTCCCAGGCGCTCTGACACGCCCAGGATCAGAGGTAAGGAGGACCCAATATCTGTCCCAACACCAGGAGAAACTGGGACCAGTGGGACCAGGCACACAGGAACTTCGCCAGCCCAGTGGCTCTGGTTCCTTCAGGTCTCTCTGGGCTGGTGTCCTGAGCAGACCTTGAGCACAAATTCTGCAGCCAGGCCCGCAACACCCAGAGGAAGCTCCACTCTTAGGTGCTCTAACAAGCCCAGGATTCCAGGATCCCAGAATCACAGGATCCCAGAGACAGCTTGACTCTGAGGAGTTCTGACATAACCAAGATCACAGGAAGGACAGGCTCCAGTCAGATTTAGCAAAGACAGGTAGCACTAGAGATAGCCAGTTGATTGGGGGAGGGCAAGCATAAGAAAATAACACAAACCAAGGTTACTTGGCATCATCAGAACCAAATTCTCCCACCATAGCAAGTCCTGGACACAC
>NW_022196913.1:51105207-51127703 GCF_008632895.1 Mastomys coucha | reverse complement strand
AGAAATTTGTTGATTGTCATCCAATGGTCTTTCTAATTTGGTAATTGGAGAAATAGGTCCAATATTGTTTAATCCATATACACTTTCAGCTTGTTTTCATGACAGTGTCTTGCTGTGTACAACATAATGGTCATGAAATCTTGCTTCCCCTATCTCAGCCTCTCTATTAGTAGTATTGTTTATTTCATGTTTTTACACTATACTATGGTTTTCAGAACAGTTTATATATTTCAAAAGTATTTATATATCGAAAAGAAACATAGACGATTAACTAGGGAGGTGGCTTGTAAGAGGACAACAAAGAGTGAGACTGAATGTTTTGTTTGACGTTTGTAACTCTTGTATCAAGTTTGTAGAAGAGGACTTTATAAGTTACTCTTTCTCTGAGATGAATGCTTTTCCAAATTATCACAGCCAATGAACCAAATTCTTACCCTCACCTAATGTCTGTGCCACCCTCCAAGCAGAACCATTGTTCATTGAAACAGTTGGTGAATGACTTTATGGATAGACCATCTTATTACACACACCATTTCTTAAATGAATGTAACCTGTTCTCTGTGGGCTGAGAATAAAGTCACTCACTCAAGTCAAATAGTTTTGATCATAGCAGGAAGTCTGTATCCCAAATCGAGCCTACAATTCATTTCTTGGTGCAGCAGAGCTGTCAATTCTCAGCTTAGCTATGATAGAAGTAAAATCCTTTGGTGATGTGAGGGTCATTGAAGTACAGCCTTATTACAATGAAATTCAATGTCTAAAAATTGTTCTTATTTTGAGTTTGTACCACAGTGAGAGCCAAGACTTTAAACTCTACTAAATACAAAACAAACAAACAAAAAGACTTTATATATTTATGTTCATTTAAGAAAATACTAGTAGTGATGTATTATTTTGAAATATACAGTTAATATGTTTGGATATATATTTAAAATTTATATTGAGAATAATGTATTTTCAGTATTGCTGTAGATGAGCGTCTACATAAGACTGTTAAATTGATTGTTGTTTTATATCTAACACTTTTATAATACTTATTTTTATTGTTGTAATATTTTATACATTTTAAGGAATATGACAAAAAAGATATTGTAGGTATTGAAGAAGGGGTGTCTGGGAGAAGTTGGGGTACAAATGGAAAACAAGAATGTGATTCAATTCTATTTACTTAAAATATGTTTTTAAATGTTAACAAATTCAGATAAATTGAAATCATGTAACTTTTCTCATTATAATGCAATAAAAGTTAAAATAAATTAAAAAAAAAGAATATTGGAAAAAAATTATGAAAAACAGCCTTTGCTGAATTCCTGATGCTACTCAAAGGCCTACAGTAAGAAGGAGTGTGCTTATTGAAGTGTGAATTTTAATAAGGATCTTTATTGTTTTCTCTGACTTCATATTCATCATCCCTCTAGCTCCATAGTAGCCATGGAGACCCACGGGCCTCACAACCACAACAGGTGTAAGAAGAAGCTGTCTGAGCAGTTACTGGAGGGGACAAAACGGTCTTGGATCACACCCAATGGCACCGTTTGTAGAGCATTGTCCTTGTTTGACCTGCCTGGCACCTCCGTCAAGATTCAGAGCTTGTTTGTATTTGACCTCAGGAAAAAACTCATTCAGTAAAGACAGCTTTTTCTCCTGGGACACTTGTCAAAACTTCTTAGTGGCAATTGTATAATATGGTAGCTGTCTGATGTGTACCCTTACATGTTCAGACTTCTATACCAAAAGTCCCATAGGTGGGTGCCCCATGAAGGCAGAAGTTTATTTCTCAGATTCCTGGAGGCTAAAAGCCAACATCAAGTTCAGTGTATGGTAAGGGTCTGTTTCCCATACCAATGATGGACTCTTTCCCAATGTATCCTCACCAGGTTGAAGCGATGAGAGATATCTCTTTTATCAGGATACTAATCCATTCATGAAGGTTCTGACATCATGGTCTAATCTCTCAGAGGCCTCATTGCTTAATACATGTGTTATTTTGCATATAACTCTTGGAAGAGCTCCATTCAGCCATTGAAGACAATAACGATGACTAAAATACATAAATGGAAAGAGCTTGAAAGAGAGATATTCCTGTGAAACTTTGAAAAGGGTGGCCATGTTCCTGGGAATCTACATGGCCAGGCAAATGTAGAGTTCTGTGTACATACCCAAGAAGAACCTAAGAAAATGCTACTTTCCTTTGAGTGAATTTGAGTTTTTATACAGCAAGAAGTAAAGGCTAAGCTGAATTTTAAGGAACCCGAACATTGAACAGGTCCCCCAAATGTACACACATGTTCGGAAACTTATTTATTAGTTCAAGACATTTAAGGAATATGAAGAACAACTCTTACATGATATGATGGTACATTTTGATTATCAACCTGAGTGGAGTGGAGTGTTCTTGCAGATTACTATAGCATGCATTTGAGTGTTTCCAGGTCGGGTGGTTTGAATAAGAATGGCCTCCATAGGCTCATACATTTGATGAGTGCCATCAGAGAGTGGCACTATTTGAAAGGATCAGAAAGATGAGGGGAGTGGTCTTGGAAAAAAAGAATATCACTGGGGGTGGACTTTTGGGTTTCAAGGGCCCACACCCAATCCAGAGTCTCTCTCTTGACCTATGGATCTGGGTGTAGCTCTCAGCTATGGTTCCAGCATGACTTGCATGTGTGCTCTTGTGCTCCCCACCATGATGACAACAAACTAAACCTCTGAAACTGTAAGCAAGCTCCAAATTAAAGTGCTTTCTTTTGTAATAGTTCCCTTGGTCATGGTGTCCCCTTACAGCAATAGAACAGTGACCAAGACATCAGGGACACACCAATCACGGAGGCTCTGACCTAGTCGATATTTAATTTACTGATGGATTTAAAATGGGAGTGGAGCATTGGGAGTTGGCAACACTGTGGAAGGTTCAACCTGGCTAGAAGTAGGTTAGAGGGGTGTGCCCTTGGGGGCTGTCTTGCCCTGGCTACTTCCTGTGACAGCTCCATCCTGCTTGTTCTCTGCCATGACAGAATGAGTACTGCCTCACTGTAGGCCATGGAGCATCCTGGCTGTGAGCCAAACCCTCTGACACTGTGACCCAAATACATCTCTCCAGTAAGTTGTTTATGTCAGGGATTTCAGTTCAGTGATGAGACATTAAGTGATGCAGGTGGCCCATCATTAACTGGTCAGATGTTTTAGTGATTGTATATCTCAAAGACTGTTGAGGTTTGGTCTTGCTATTCATTGTTATGCTAAATACTGCCCTCCCAGGTCTGGTTGCCCCCAGGGAGGAGGAAATCCACACACGTACATCAAGTGATGCTGAGTGACCTTGCTCCTTACTTCAAAACTTTTGGTTGAATACAGATGCCAACAGACTATAGCTGGGCAGAAGAGAGGTAGGCGGGGTTTCTGTTCCTGGGCTTGGGGTTTGAGGGGAGAGAGATGGGGGGAGAGAAAAAAAGACGCCATGGGTTAAGAAAGTCATGAAAACATGGCCATGATGGCTGGCCAATCAGAGTTAAGAGCAGCCCAGATGGAACATGGCATGTTATAAGTTGGGGTTATTGATAGGAAAGTAGATACTAATAGCACAGAGGGTAGTTAACTTGCCCAGTTCTAGTGCTCTTAAGTATAATTATAAAAGTTGTGTGTCTTTTATCTGGGAACTGACTGGTCAAAGGCAGGGTAGACATACCTGATTTAGATGAAATATTTACTAAAAATGAAGACTATATATGTTTCACCTTAGAAATTTAGTTCAAGAAATTACTAAATGACTAGAACCAGCAACAGTCACACCAAAGAGCTAAGGAATTCTAGGGAGAGAGCTGAACTGATTTCCTAGGTTGTCATGTGAGTTGTGCCAGGGAACAGCAGAGCTCATGCACGAGAGGAAGCAGGCAACAGAAGGAACTAGCTGAGGAAGCTTACAGGTTGGGCCGAGAAGACAGACTGTAAACCAGCAGGCTTTCAAAGAACCTGAAGAACACACATCCAAACAAAACAAAGCAAAGCAAACAAAGTGTGGTAATGGCACCTCACAAAGCAGACTACTAGGAGAGACGTAGATTGTTCATGTCTTCGTGAGCAGGGTCTCACTCTGTAGCCCTAGTTGGCCTGATACTCACAGAGATCTGTCACGGCTGCCTCCTGAATGCTGGGATTCATGCATGTGCCAGCTATGCCTGGCAAAGAGACAGAAATTTTAAAGGAAAAATGATAGAGATTAAATGTACAGTAACTTAAATGAAACTTCCCTGAGAGGCTCACAGGCTGTCTGGTGTTCACAGAGGCATTGCTCAAGTAGAGGGGAGTCACTTGAGATTAGCCAGCCTGTGGGACACAGAAAATAGACCTGGGCCCGCTTGGTGGAATTTTTTAGAGAAAGAAATTAGAAAATACAGTACAAGAAATGATGCCTGAAAAAGTCTCAGAGTTTAGGAAAATGGTCCATGCATCATCCACAAAGCCCAGTTAATTCTAAGGGTAAGCTCAGTGAAAACCACAAATATACACATGCAAAATTACCAGACTCTCAAAGGCCCAAGGCCCCTGTTTACATGTTAAGAATATAGAACAAAAATTTACACAGAATACAAACAAAATGAGTGATCCAAAATGAAAACTAATGAAACAATTTCACTTATGATGATACAAAAGACTCAACAAAATTGTACGGCTCAGGTCTTGAAAACTGTCAAACATCATTAAGGGAATGTAAGAAAGACCTACATAAAAGCAAAGACATCTTAGATCTCTAAGGTGTAAGACTTCATGTTAACATGACAACAGTTTCCAAAAGGATCTATTTGAAACTTCCAGCTGAAGATTTATTTATTTATTTATTGTTTTGTAGAAATTGAAAAGTCAGTCCTTAAATTCATATGGGATTGTAGGAGATCTAGAAAACCAAAAAAAAAAAAAAAAAGATTCTGAGAAAGAAAACCAAGCAGAGAGATTTGCTTCCTGACTTCATGACTTCCTACAGCTTGTTGGGAGCGACACCAGAAAGATGTCTGGAGAGGAAGTCTCCAACCCGTGTTCCCTGACACAAGCCCTTGGCATCTGTCCTGTGACATAAGTACCATTGTGGGGACGCTGGGATGTAAAGCAACATAAACATTAATTAATAGAGAATAATAAGGAACATTTAATGATAGGGGGCCTTGCAAGAAAGCATAAAATGTTATTTAGCATTAAAAAATAAGGAAACTCTGTTATTTGTTATGGTGTAAATGAAACAGGAGTACATTATGGTACAAATGGAATAAGCTCACTCGGAAGACAAATGGTATACAATCCTACTTGCATGTGGTGTCTAAAAATACTGAGCTCACAGAAGCAGGGACAGAATGGCGGTTGCTAGGGACCAGGAATTGTGAGAAATGCAGAGATGTTGATCAAATAGTAAAAAGAGTTCACCTCTGAGGGTGGTAAACATTTTAGAAATTTAGTATATATAGCAGGTTGGTTTGAGTTAATAATAGGAGGTTGTGCAAATGAAAGTTGCTAAGAGATTGGATCTTAAATGTCTTACCACACATGTATACAAAACCATGTGATATGGTAGATATGGTAATTATCCTGACTTGGCAGTCAGTTCAAATGTATATGCATAACAAAACACTACATGGCATATTCCTTAAATATATACATTCTTTGTTAATTATATCTCAGCAAAGCTGGAAAGAAAGCCCTTACTAAAAAGTGATGTAATAATGACTAGCATAAAGCTAGACATAAGGAAGAACTTCTTTACAAGTGTGCAAAGAAAGCCAAATAAGAGAACGATGGCATTGTGCCTACTGCGCTTTGACCACCAGCTGTACCATTTGTCTATGATGGCTGGTCTCCATTGTCAACTTGATGGGGTTTAGAACCACCTAGGAGACACACCTTGTGTTTGTCTGTGGGGATATTTCCAGGGGGCTTTAACAAAGGAGGAAGACCCATTATCGCTGTGGGCTGCACCTTCCTACAGGTGGCTGGGGTATAAAGAAGTCGGAAGAAAAGGCAGTGTGCACCTGCCTGGCGCTGTTCCTTCATCTCAAGTGAGCATGTCTGCCACTGATGGTTCTGTCTCTACTGACATCAGACCACAGCTTCTTCAGCTTTCTGCTCATGACCGAATGCTAGCTGCTCTCCGGGATTCTTCTGGTTCTTTACTACCAGACAGGAATAACTAAGGAACCCAGTTCCATAGATTGACTAGCTTCTGGAATCTTAGCCTCTACAGCATATATTTATTGTTGAATTACCTATACCATCTAAGCCACCCTTATTTTGCAAATCCCATTTTATAGCATATAGATATTCTCTTTGTTCTGTTCCTCTAGAAAAGTATCCACACACAAGCAAAGCCACTTGTACCCCAACCTCACACCGTATGAAAAATAATCACTCCAAATGGATCGAAGTCTTAAACATGAGAAACAACTATAGATCTCTTAGCAGAAAGCTTGTGCTTAAACCACTGTCTTGAATTAGGCATGGCATCTTAGCTACAGCATGTGTAAAAGCACTAAAATCCAAAGAAGAATAAAACATATTGCTAATACAGGTAAACTCACCGAAATAGAAAACAGATCCCTAGCTTGAATAGCTGTTATTTGTAATAGCTTCTCGGCTAGGAGTGGGAATTTGTGCCCACCTCCTCTCTCCATGCTGGGGTTTCATGTGACGTGAACCTCCATGTATTAATGAAGAAAGCTATCTATTGTGTAAGTCAGATTTCTCTCTGTGCTTAAAAGCAATGTGCAAGGCTGGAGACATGGCTCAGTGGTTAGGCACACTCATTGCTCTCCCAGAGGGCCCTGGTTCACTTCCCCCCAACCACATGGTGGCTGGCTCACTATCATCCATATAACCACGTTCCAGGATTCATGCTGTGTGTACACACACGCAGACAAAAACATGCATACAGGAAATAAAAATAAGTAAATCTAAAGTATAAACTTAGAAGAGAGAGTAGGAGAGGGCAATGTCCTTCTGCAGAGTGTCTGGAAGGGCTCTGCCAGAGAGGTTGAACATTCTATAGCACTGTGACTTGCACCTCATTATAGATAAGGTGATCTGTTAAGGTGAGAGTGTCCACAGAAGAGGGCGCCATTCCCACTAGTGCGAGCAGTGTTCACTCTTATTTGATTGGTGCTGCCCTGTCTGTAGTGGCTTTTGATTTTTATTTGTTGGGGGCTACCTGTCTTAGTTATGGTTTCTATTGCTGTGAAGAGACACCATGACCATAGTGACTCTTATAAAGAAAAAAACATTTAATTGGGGCTGGCTTACACTCCCTTATCAATATGGCAGGCTGTGTACAGACAGACACGGGGCTGGGGAAGGAGCTGAGAGTTCTGCAGCTTGATCCACAGGCAGCAGCAGGAGACTGTGAGCCACACTGGGTGTAGCTTGAGCATAGGAGACCTCAAAGCCCACCTCCACAGTGATGTACTTTCTTCAACAAGGCTGTACCTACTCAAACAAGACCACACCTCTTAATAGTTCCACTTCATAGGCCAAGCATTCAAACTCGTGAGTCAATGAGGCCTATACCTATTCAAACCACCACACTGCATTTACATCCAAGTGATCATTCTTTAGACCTTTTATAGTGGTACATACTTAATTAAAGATAAACAAGTTTGTTTTTCTACAGCCGATTAAAATTTGTAGCCAAATTTAATGACCAATGCATGGAATTAAAGTGATCAAGTTGAATAATTATGCTTGTGTTAAAAATATAGCATAGTAGCTTTAAATAAAACATGATTCATAACTCAACTTTTTAGACTTTAGTAGGCTGATCCTGACTAACAAGCTCTGGTGTATTGGGAATGCAGATTTTCTTAAACAGTAGCCCAGGTGCTATGCCCACTAGGGTGCAACCAGGCTAGCCATGCCCCTGTATTATCTTTGCTTATAACTGGATGTATTAAGATACTTGTTGATATTTTTTTAGTAATATTCTGATGAAAGGGGGCAGAGTGGGTGGCTCAGTGAGTAAAGTGTTTGCTGCACAGGCATAAGGACCTAACTCTGGATCCCTAGCATCCATGTAAAAGTTGGGCCAGAAGCCTGCATCTGTATCTTCAGCACTGGGATGCTGAGATAGGTGGATCCTGGAGGCTGCCTGGTCAGCCAGTCTAGTTGAAATGAAGAGTTCCAGACTTAGAAAGAGATTCTGTCTCAAAAATAAGGTGGGAGTGATAAAGGAAGACATTCAGTGTCAATCTCTGCCACACACACACACCAAACACACATACATACATACATAAACACACATAAACATACACATACCAACACATACATATACCACTCACACACCATACACACATACACATCACACATATGCGTACCCACCACATATACACCACACACATGCCACACAAACATATACATTATATACCACACACATATATACACATGTACACATACCACACATATATACACCACACAAACATACACACATGCATACACCACATACACACACATACACACTACACACATATACATACCACACCCACACACATACACCACACACACATATATACACCACATACACACATTCATACACACTACACATACCATACACACACCACATACACATATACACACCCTATACACACATGCACCATATACACAAACACACACACTGTACACCACACACACATATACATACATACACATATACACACATATAAACACACACATACTCACATATACACACATACAAACACACACATACACACATACTCACATATGCACACATACAGATACAGATACATACATACATATGTATACACATCACACATATGTATACATACCACACACACTACACATGTACATACCATGCATACATACACACATAAATACACACACATATACATACTCACACATACACACACCACACACACATACCACACATACATACACATATCACACACACATGCACACATACACCACACACATGCACATGCACACCACACACATACATATGCATACACACAAGAGAGAGAGAGAGAGAGAGAGAGAGAGAGAGAGAGAGAGAGAGAGAGAGAGAGAGAACCTGCTACAAGTCATATACAAGACAGAGGCACCAAAATGTGTGAGCATGAACTCAGTGTTGAATGGATTCTCAGTGCTGACTTACATATGTAGCTCCTGGTAGGTTTGAAGCAGAACTTACTCTTCTTTCTATTCCATTTTCCCACAGAATCACAGATGTTTAGATATGGATGGAATGGATTTTAAAAATATTATCTGAAAAGCAACATATTTGACATTGAATCATTCTTTAGCACTCCTGGTCACGGAAACAGTAAGGGGCAAGAGGTCATTAGGAAGGGCAGCCAGAGCTTGGATGTATGGGTTGTGGTGGTCTCAGCTTTCCTGTCCTTCAAGAACACATTAGGTGACAATAATTGACTTGGATTTCTGGCTTTCCATTTCAGGTGATTTTTCCAATACATTTTTCAGGTTTGATCTGGTTGTGGAGTGTTGCACTCTTCTCAAACTCATGGCGATCCTCCTGCCTCAGCTTCTCAAGTGCTGCATTTATCAGCTTACCATAACTCACCTGTATTATCCATTATTTTAATGCTCAGTGCTTTAAATGTTCATGCACTATGTTTGAAGCGGTTGAGTTGTGGCTGGTATACATAGGCTTACTCATTTGATTGGTTCTGGTTTTGCTGTGTTTACCTAAAAGTGCTTGTGAAGGAGTTTGTAGATTAGGATAATGTCTTGGTGTGTCTGTGAGGGATTACCCAGGTTAACCGACTCTGTGGTGACAGGGAGGTGTGTACTGGGAATGGAGTACAGTACTGACCATTGTCTTCTCAGTGGGAGGCGGCAGGGCTCTGACTATGGTGGTGACAGTAGACACGGTAGGGTGAAGAGGTGGAGTCTATTGAAGACTGATCCACCAAGACTGCCTAAAGATGGAGAATGGATGTAGAAGAAAGAGTTTGATTCCAAAGGTTTTATCCAAGAAGGTGATTTGTAAATAATTCTAAAAGTTCTTGTCTGAGAACCTGCCAAGTCTGTGGCTTAGAAGGGAGTTAAGGATTGACTGGACACTTCTCATTCAGTTTGAAACATTTTCTGAGACAGCCTAAATACAAGAAATGTGTGTCCTCTGTACCTTTCCTATCAGCTTTCCCTGTCTGATGTATCTTCACGTTTCACAACACTGAGAGGTGAAAGACACTTAGCTGTCCATGTTGTTAGGATTTGAATAAAAGCCACCAAAGAAAAAGTCACTGGAGTGTTATGGATTGTTACTTTTCTTTGACTAAATACCTGAGGAGAAGCAACTTAATAAAGAAAGGATTTTTTTTTGGTTTTCAGTTTTAGGGAACAAAATTCACTGAGGCCAGGAAGCTATAAATAGCATCAAGTGTGTGTCATAGCTAGTCACACTGAGTCCACAGTCAAGAAGGAGAGGGCAGACAGGAAGTGGGATAGGGTTAGGACCCTAGAGATTCACTTCCTCCAGCAAGACTACACCTTCTAAATATTCTATACCCTTTTCAAAATACTCCAGGAGCTGGAGAGCGAGTATTCAAATAAATGAACCCAAGGGGAACATTTTGTATTCAAAACACAACAGTAATACACTAGCCATGGCCAACTTCAGCCAACCAACCTTCCAGCTCCTTTAAGGAGCCATGTCCTGAAAGGACTGACTGTCACACCCTGAAGCATCATTTAAATAATATATTATCATACATCTACGGGCACGAATTAGAGTGTGACCTGCTGCTTCTTCGGGGAAACTGAAGACAGCAGAAGCCTATCATGCACTCTGAATAGATTTTTACAGAGACTTTTTTTTTTTAAAGTCCACCTGTTAGGATAAAGAGAAGCGCTGCCAGCCTGCTGCCAGCTTACCAAATGTTACCAAGCCCTTGAATGCTTCAGCCTCCACGTAATTATATCCTTTTTATTTATTGATAAACACCATATGCCTGTCATGTCGGAGATCAGAGAATGCCAAGCAGTTACTCAGTACACTCCACTGCACAAAGCTACCCCACAAGACTCTCCTCGTAATTCTTGCTACGCTTCACTCCTGATGACTTTGTGCTCTACAGGGTCACCCTAGGTGCTTAACTGAAATGTCATGTCTCTGATAACTGAAACCCCAGTGATGTCACTAACCTGTAACTGCTTCTCAGTTAATTAGATGGAGTGAGCTGTGATACGGAACATTTTTTTTTCCAAGAAGGAAAAAACAATATACATTGTAACGAGTTCAGAAATACATCAATTGGCATTGAAACATTTCACCCTTTTCTGATCCCTGTGTGCCTACACTAAATTTAAGGTTGATTTGCATCTTCTACATAAGTTAGGGAGGTGGAAGTCCTATTTAGTGTCACAGATGGCAGGGTGAAGCTATTTGGGGACTGAAAAGAAAATACATGGCAGCATTTCTTTCTTTTTTTTTTTAAAGGAAAGAATTTCTTTTTTTAAAAGTAGAGTCATGGGGACACATAGGACAGTGGTACTGACAATGATCATATGAAAATCAACAATAACAGTAATAGCAAACACCTCTGGCTATCTGTCTCCATATGGTGACCCCAGCCCCCACCCTGTGTCACATCTCAGTACTCCTAGTACTGTATAAGCTGGACATTGTCATCAGTATTTTTACTCTCATTTTAGAATTTCTACAACTGATGGTGAGGATGAGTAGCTTGCCCTTCACTGCATCCAAGTGGTAGAGCTGAGATAGAATCCAGTCTAATCTCAGAATTTTCGTGTCTTCGGGATACCAAACAACATAGAACAGCATCAATAGAACAGTGCTTTCCCAGCCTAAGAGAAAGGGCAGTGATGGAGTGTAGGACCAGAGAAGGAACTCAAGAGAAGCAAGGAGAAGAAGCCAAAGAAGGGAGGCTTCTGTGGGCATCGGTTCCAGGTGTGCACCCTGAGAACTGTGTGGGGATTTTATTCCACATGGGAACGTGATCCATGAACTTGGATTTGCAGGAAGAAAAGCCTGGGGTAAGGTTCTTTACTAAAGTTGGGAGTGTTGAAGGCTTGGCTGATGTGTGAAAGAGACTGGAAAAAATAAATTTGCCCAAGATTCCAGGACACTAAAAGGCAAGGATCATTTCTTTTTGCATCAGTGTTATTTGGTAACATTATTAATGGTAATGTTAATAATGTTACCAAATGTAAATACTGTGAAGCTCCTCAGAAATGTATGTGGTGGTGGTGGTGATGGAAACCCAAGAGAGAAGAATTTCCAGACCTGTGCTACATGTAGAAGCAAAGTCCACACTTTTATTGCCTACAGTATTAGTAAAGCCCAAGTCTATTAATAAACACAAAACCCTGCTCATAGGCAGAGAAAGCAGGAGAGACTTGGCAGAGACAATGCCAAAAAAGCAGCAAAGAGATAATTCCACTCCTGAGATATAATAAATGCCCCTGGGGAGATGTGAAACTGAGTAGGAACCACCGTTAAAATAGCCACAGAGCTCAGGATGAAATGGACGAGGTGAGGATTAGTCATTGGATGCAGACTCGGACACCAGACACAGAGGACCCTGAGAAATCACTACATGGGGATTTAAAATTACTCAGGAGTATGGAGGTATCAGTGAGGGGACATTTAGCCTAGTGGGGGGTCCAGGGTTTGGTCCTCAGTACCCATCAAAAAGGAAATAAAATTATTAAAGAATTAGTAACACCACCACCACCACCAATAACAACAGCAACAACAAGAAACAAGGACTGTATTGAAAAGTGAGAGATTGTAATTTAAGAGATGAGCTTTTTAAATATTCGATCAAAATGATAGAATATTTAAAAAGGAATTTAAGTGTAGATATTTTTGTATGGATGGAGGGGGAAATAATGTGCCACAAGATAGAACGAAGAAATTCACCCAGAGAGAGCTTACTCTCTTACCCTCTTAAGGAAGGCGCGGGAATTACACTCAGAGAAGCACCTGAAAACTGAGGAAGAGACAGGAAAGCTGAGTAAGAAGGCCCTGTATACATACAGACAAAATACATCCCAAGAGAAGCTATATTTGAGGAGCCAATGGGTGAACATTTTCCAAGTTAAAGAAAGAGATGCAGGTACGTATCAATTTGTGAAAAGAACAAAAACCAAATCTACCGAATACACAGGATGATGCAAAGCAAGCTACAAAGGCAGAGATTTTTAAGAACAGAAAAAAAAAAAGATGTGTAATGGGACATTATAATCAATCTTTTCTCCTTAAATTTCTTCTAAGACCTATTCTTTAGTAGTGCTTCTTCTTATAAAGAGAGGCACTGAACTATCTCTCAGGATGTGGACAACAGTGTTGAAGCTTGTGAGGCAGCTCCAATCAGCTTCCAGAGATTGAAGATTTGCATTTAGAGTGTTTCTTAGGAAGTCGATGGGTGTTTTCCATACACTTGTGTCTGCGTGTGTGCGTGCACGTGCACGTTCGTGTTGCAGGAAGGGCAGAGTCTGCCTATTGTAAGTCCAGGAGATGATGTTGGGAGATCCTGTCCTTGTGCCTTAGAATTCAGGGAAACATAGGTCTTGGGTTTTCACATCAGGATTCTACCTAATCACTTGTAGGGGCTGGGCAAGCAGAGAACAAGGAGTGGTGTTTGGAATGTGTTACACATTTGGCTTAGAAAGTAGACATTGTTTCCTAGGGTGGAAGAGACACTGAAAATTCTTGAACTGGTGCCATCTTTGAAGAGAACTTGCCCAAGGCAGAGCTCTGCTCTGTGTGTGTGTGTGTGTGTGTGTGTGTGTGTGTGTGTGTGTGTGTGTGTAGGGGGTAGTTGAGAGAGTTGAGGTCCTAGCAATGCAAGGTTTGCCACATCACTCCAGGTAGCAGGTGTGGGCAGGTTTCAGGACTTGTGTATTGCCTCTCTGTCCAAACTACCACATGGAGTCTCATTGGAGGATCGACAAACCAAATTGTTCCCAGATCAAATAAGTAGCACCATGCATCAAGAATCCTAGAAAGCCACAACCAGACCAGGATCTATCAGCAAAGTAAAACATCTCTTCCAGGCTTTTCTCATTTATTTCTCAGAAAATCAGCACTAGTTGCCCTTCCCCACCCTGTACCCCCCCCACACCTGCCCCATTCCAATGATCCTGGAATTAGCTTCGTAGAAAAGAAGGGGTGGGAGGAGGGGAACAGTAATGACATTTAAGCCTCATGTCCCTTCTTCTAGTTTCTAGTGTGAAGGAGACCATAGTTGGAGGAGTTTAAATAAGTTTCCTGAGGTTTATCAGGGCAAAGAAGAATGTCCCATTGACTGAAGTGAGACCATTCTAATTCTTTAATTAAAAATAATCAAGACCATTTCCAACATTGTATTAGAAGACCTATTCCCATTGACTGAAGTGAGACCATTCTAGTTCTTTAATTAAAAATAATCAAGACCGTTTCCAACATTGTATTAGAAGACCTACTCAATACAGTAACAAAAAGGAAATAAAGAAATGAAAATTAGACACTGGGCATGCTACACACCTGTAATCCCAGCATGCTGTAGGAGGAAGCTTAAGTATCAGAGGTTCAAGGCTATCCTTAATTACACAGAGAGCTTGAAATCAACCTGGGCTATATGAAACCCTGTCTCAAAAGAAGTATGCAGACTAGGAAGAAATTCAACTTTTGTTTTTCACAGATTTCATCACTGTCTATTTAAAGATTTATTTTGTGTGTTTTGCCTGCATGTATGTATATACACTTTATGAGTATAGTGCTCTTGGGGGCCAGAAGAGGGTGCTGGATCTCCTGGAGCTAGAATTACAGAGAGTTGTGAGCCATACGATGTAGGTGTTGGAGTCATACCCAGGTCCTCTGCAAGAACAGTAAGTGCTCTTACCCACTGAATTATCTTTACAACCTCATGATTTTGTATTTGAAACTATGATAGAATTGAACAAAAATCTCTCAGAACTAGTAAGAAAGTTGTATCAACTTTGTACACTTTTGATGTACATATCATAGTCAGTTTCATATGTAGAATTAAAAGTACAATTTTAAAATAAAAGCACATTATTTATACTAGTTTCCCCTTAAAATGGAACACACATATGTATATATGTATACATATGTGTTTATGTATATGATGTATATGTATATGTAATGATATATATGAGGAAAGCTAAATCTCTGACAAGAGGCATCTGAGATCAAAATCCATAGAGAAATATCCTATCTTCATGGATAAGAAAACTGTATTTTCAAGATGGACATTCTTCCAAATTTCATCTATGAAGTCAATAGGATTTCAGTAAGAATCTCAGTAAATTATTTGAATGTGTCCAAGATGATTCTAAAATGCAGATGGACAAGCAGACAGGGTAAACCAACACAAGACCAGTGGACAAAGTTAGAAGAATGACCTTACCTGACCTGAAGATTTACTATGAAACAGATATAGTTAAGGTATTGTGGTATTGGTGAAGGACACAAGGCAGATAGATGGATACAAAAGAATAAACACCATAGTCCCACCTATTATAGGGAAATCCACATTGAAACAGGAAGAGCCAGAATGCAGAGACTGACATGCCAAATAATGGTGTGAGTGTGGAACAAGGGAACACCCCTTCAACTACTGCTGATGGGAGTATAAAATGCACTCTTGCTACACACCCCAGTGATTTTGTTCCTTGGTATTTATTCAGGAAATCTGAAAATGTTTGCCCATGCAAAAACCTGTATGTGGATGTTTATAAGCATCCTTATCTACAGTCTTCAAACCTTGGAAGCAATTGAAATGGCCTTCAGTAGATGAGTAAATGGGCTATGATAGATGACCCAGCCTTGCCATTTCTGGGCATATACTCAAACGACTCTTGGTCCTGTTACAGAGATACTTGTTCATCTGTGGTTATTGCTCTAGTCATAATAGCTAGGAAATGGAACCAACCTAGATGCTTACTAATAGATGAATAGAAAAGGAAAATGTAATACGTACACACAGTGACAAGGTAGACAGCCACAAAGAAAAAATGGAATCATGCAATTTGCAGGAAAATACATGGAACTAGAAGATACCATATTGAGACAGCCCTGGCCCAGAAAGGCAAATTCCACATGCTTTCTCTTAGCCTCTAATGTTCGCATGTGTATCTGTGTGGGAGGGAGTGTGGATGGCAGTAAACTAGAAAGAGGCCCATGAGGGGGAGAAATTGCTCTCTGCAGAAAATTACCCTATAATTAAATCTCAATAAACATTATCCCTGCTATATTTAAGACCTAAAAACTCACAATTAATTGGATTAACATCTGACCACTTATGAGGTAGTTTAAATTCCCGATTATTTCTGTTAAGAATAGCTGTTCCATTTCCCTTCCAGATATATTGTCTCTATGTATCAGTACTGTTACTGAAAATAACGTGCTCTTCCATTTTGCAAACTTCTACATGTTTAATCATTACCATTGAGTTTCACGTTGATGGTGTCCCTGATGCCTGGTATTTTTCATTAGGGCTCATTATGTACATTTACATTTTCTAATAAAAATTATATATGAAAAAAGCTATGATCTAAACAAACAATGAAATAACACTGAGCATTTTAAAAAGATATACCTTGTGAGAGTCCCATATACCATTCTTTTTTTTTTTTTTTTCTTTTTTTTTTGGTTTTTTGAGACAGAGTTTCTCTGTATAGCTCTGGCTGTCCTAGAAGTCACTCTGTAGACCAGGCTGGCCTTGAACTCAGAAATCCACCTGACTCTGCCTCCCAAGTGCTGGGATTAAAGGCATGCACCACTACCACCTGGCTCATATACCATTCTTAAGAAAGAAAAGGCTTTCTAAGGAAACACCAGTTCTCAGGAGTAGGTAGGAGGGCATATAGGTATATAGGAGGTAAATAGGTAGAACATAGAATAGTAAAACTACTGCACACGAAGCTACATGTTTTCCTTACCTACAAGGCATGTAACACCAGGGTGAATCCAAATATTGACTATGGACTGTGACAATACAGATACATCGGCTGTTAGAACTGTACAGCGAAGGTGAAGGATTTCAATATCAGAGAAGCTATGTCTGCCACAGAGGCAGGAAGTACACAGGAATCTGTACACCTTTGCTCAGTTTTTCTGTGAACCTAAAATTGTCTCTATAACGTAAAGCCTAGGAGCTTGGGTTTTAGCTCACTAGATTGCTCACCTAACATGTCCAAAGCCTTGGATTCCATATCTGTCACTACAAACACAGACTGTAATATCACATGCTTATAATCCTAGCCCTGGGGAAGTGGAGGAAGGAAATCAGGAGTTCAACATCATTTTTAGCTAAGTAAGTATAAGACTAGTGTGGAATCTGGAAGATCCTGTCTCAACAGAATGAAATAAAATAAAATAAAATAAAAGTGTGTGTGTGTATGTGTGTGTTTAAGGCACCATATACTTTATTATTTGAGACTATATATATATAGTGAAAGGTCTTATATATTTACAGGCAAGAAAAGGAAAAACCAAACCAGCTCTCCAGAGTAACTCTGAGTGACCAAGAACTCAAGGAACAGCTTTCTACATACACTGTCCCTGCCCTTTTAATGCATGCTATCAGCTTCCAGGATATAGCTCTGGAGTTAGTCTCCACAAAGATATGACAATTAGACTAACAGACACTTTATCATCAAAACCAGAAGTTAAAGTTACAGGACAGGCAAACCATGCAATACCATTCTTAACTAAGCCCAAATTAAATCTTTCCTACATAACTTCCTTGAAGACTAATGCTGAAATGAAGGTGCACTCAGGCCTTGGATGAAAACAAGGGGGTGCTTTTATTCAGTGATTCAATGGCTACTAAAGGATGTGTGTAAAAAAGAGGAAAGTCATATGTGATTGGAAAAGAGATTTGAGAAGAGACAGGAGACAAAGAAACTGATAGTATGTTGATAGTATGTTGGTGATTCTAAGTAAGCACTGATTCTCAGGGGATCCCTTAGAAGTGATATGGAAGTGTCACACTTCATGGTAATATGCAGAGTAAAAAGGACAATGGACAAATGGTGCTTGTCACTAATTCACTTAGAGCCCCATTGTTTAATGATTGTTTAGCAGATTCTATATACTGAGATCAGCACAGAGGATGTACTCACACCATCCTAGACCGTCTTGTCAGTTACTGGATGCTGCCTTGCAATGCCATCGAAAACCTTGGGAGCTGGGTATAGTGGCACATGTCTGTGATCCCAGCTATGGAAATTGGAGGCAGGAGAGTTGCAAATTCAAGGCTGGCCTGGCTATAGAGTGATTCTGTTTCAGAAAACAAAACTAGGGACTGGAGAGATGGGTCAGCAATAAAGACACATATTTTACTTGCTGATCTTTGAGAGGATCTGGATTCATTTCTTAGCACCCACTAAGTGGGTGTTAACTGTCTGGAACTCCTGTTCCAGGGTATCTGACATTTTCTTCTGGCCTCTTCAGGACTACATGCTTATGAAGCACAGATATACATACAGGCAAAACATCCATACACATATAAAAATAAATAAATGTTTTTTAAGATGAAAAAAGTCTGGGAGACTCCATTTTCACAAAGCAAAGCAAAGCAAAACAAAAGTGTGTATGTGTATGTGTGTGTGTGTGTTTTAATGGTATCAGATAGTTTATTTGGTGAGACAGGTTCAAAAGCTCTGATACATTCAAGGAGTCCCATGTCACCAGATAACCAGGCTCAACGTTGGCTAATATACAGGGTTGTCTTGAGGCCTTTTCCATCACTCAGGCATATCTGGGGCCCATTTTAATTATCTGTTCCACAGGATGAAAGTCAATTTTCCCTTGTAAGCTGATAATAATACTATCTGCATAGTCCTGTTCACATATAATCAGCCGTGTTTTCTTCTTATCACAAGTACCAAGTAGTAAAATCCAACAGGAATGTGTGCACCACAAGTAATCTAACTGGAGACAATGCTGATGGAATTCCTTTCAGTGCATTAAATTAGCCAGCATTTCATGGGGAGACGACTGGACTTTGGCTTGCTAACAGGTGCAGGGGGTTTTGTTTTGTTTGTTTGTTTCAATTCCCTCATCTTTGAAACTGAGACAGCAATGGGACACCAACATGAATAAAACAAGATGGTATTTGGACACTTAGAGCTGAACAAAAGCAACTGGACCCGGGAGTGTGTTACTTATTCATGGCATCTCTTTGTCAAGTTACCTATCCTCTGAGGAGACCTGAGATGCTCTCAGAGCTGGGGGAAAGGGAGGAGGATTCTGGTGGTTTGTGGTTCAGGTCCATGGTGACAGGGGGTTGAGGGGAATCCTTTGATCTGAAGCTTTCTTACCAGAGAGTGTTTGCTATTCTGTTTTCTCAAAGGCATTTTGGCATCCAGTTAATGGTGAGTGAAAGATCCCAGCTTGGGAATTTCAGAAATTGATAGAGCCAGGAGGTGCTGACAGAAACCAATCAGAGTGAAACAGAGACCGAAGGGTTTTAACCAACTCAGAAAGAGAGACTTGAGGAGCTGGCCAAGAGTGACCTGATGCCTTGTGTATGTAAGGAGTGATCCAAGGAAGGTATTTGAGAACAGTGTTTGGGACAGAACCTCCTTGCCCGGGAACCTAAGGACCAGGATGACCTAAATATCTTATATTTTTGGTTGTGAGCCTAGCCTTTAACGGCTGAGCCATCTCTCCAGCCCAACCTAAATATCTTAATTCATCTTCTTTTTCCACTGTTGTCCCCAACTACCATGACCGTTCTCATGTTACCTTGATTCATGTCATTTAATGAAGAATACCTCCAGTCAGTGAAGTGGGGAGGGGTTATGAGGCTAGCAGTCTGATGGCATAGGTAGTCCATCAAAGCAGGCATGGAAGCAGCAATGGGTCACACTGTAGCCTTCCCTCCTTCACTGGAAGCGGAGAGGAATGATGCTGGCTGCTCACTGGCTATCACCTTTTAATTTAGCCAAGGACCCTAATCCATAGAATGGTGCTGCCCTTGTTGCTTCTAAACCTTTCTGAAAAGACCATCTCTGGTATCTCCTAGGCCATTCTAAACCCTATTAAGTTGACAAAGTTAGTTATGCTGGCTGGTAAGACCAGAAAAAATTGAACCCCAAGATTATGTTCAAAACCAGCCTGGGCTACATGAAGCCTTGTCTCAGCCAAAACCAAACCAAATTAAACCAAAACAGGAGTTGGGGTCACCCTACAGGTGATAGAGTGCTCTCTGAGAGTGCAGGAAGGCCTTAGCCCAATCCCCAGAGCTACCTAAGAAAACAATAGATGTGTGTGGTGTGGATGCTTGTCATCCCAACATTATTGGGGTAGAGATATAAAGATCAGGAGTTTAAAGTCATCCTTGTCTACATAGAAAGTTGGAGGCCAGCCTCTGCTATATGAAACCCCATTAAAAAAAGAAGAAGATAGACAAACACCCTCTCCTTTCCCTGATCTGGTCCAGTCACCATGTTAATAGTACTAAGTACCACTCCTGGCTGGATCCTCCTTAACTCTCTTCATGATTTCAGGTACATTTGCAAGACTATATCTTTCTCTTCCCTGTGATGCTAGTATACTGGCCAGTCAGTCCATTACTGAGAACCAGCATAAGCTTCCATGTCTTCTATTTATGTACCTCAAGGTAGAATATTCTACTCAAAGTGTAGAGACTAGCCAGAGACAAAGCCCAAACAAAAAATGTGGGCCAGACTTGGCTCCATCATCATCATCGGCTTCTTGGACTCTTCTAGTGTTCTTGTCTTTCTCAGCAAACTTTCCTGCTTCCCAAGGAGGCAGGATCATTTCTTGCCTCAGAACTCAACAGCACTCTGGGAAGAAGACATAGACCCCTGCTTCACTAAGAGAAAAGAAAGAGCACTATATGCTGGCCATGGGTCTCTATGTTTCCTTTCTCCCTCTCTACAGCCTTTCCATTCTCCTCTCAAGTAAGTTGTATCTGTTCCCTCAAGATTCCTCTCTATGTAATTCTCAACTCTAAATGGTCTCTATTGTTTTGGTATTTTAATCTGGGAAACAATTTTAATAGTTAGTGACTTGACCATGGGTGATGTGTAGAGTGATTGAATGGATGGCCTCAATCAAAGGTCTCCCACTTGTCAAACCTTTACAACATTACTAGTTTGACCTCATAAAAGAGCTAAGTAATTTCCCTATTGTTTCTTTTTTCTCTTCCACATCTTCGGTGTCTTTATTTAATTCTTTATTCTATCATGGTAAAATTTCTCCCAACTTTTTAAAAAAAAATATGTCTCTGAACTTCTTTAGTCTGTGGTTATTTCTTTCTGGCTTTCCTACTTTTTTCCAACTCCCCCCATTTATTCCCTCACCCTTCATGTTTCTTAGCTCAGTGAGGGCTGACTTCAACTCCACCAGAACAATGAGAGCACTGCCCATGGTTGTAACAGTGAATTCCACGCTCTTCTTGCTCTGTTGAGATGGGTGGGAAAGAGCTACATTCTGATTGACAGGGTGTATGACTGATGTATTGATGTATTTGATGTATTGGCTATCTCATGGTTAGGACCAAGAGCTCCCTTCCAGGCCTGAGGCCCTTCCTCCCAGATGTGTAAATGTTACTTGTTGAACATGTGCACAGAGTTATTCCCTGATCGTTGCTGGGAGCAGAAGGGAGCGGTCTCATCCAGGGTTCATTGCTCTCCAGTCAGGCTACATCTTCTCTTTTGCTGCTGTGGAGGACAGACAAAGCCTCTTGCCACCTTTGAAGTATCATCCAGCTTCAAAAATTTCCACGAGACTCACTGTTCTAAGCTCATTCCACGTCCTTTGACCACATCTACCTTTCTTCTCTTCCCCCAATATGTGTAAAGTTTGAGAACTTTACAAAAACTTTCCAGGAAGCAAATATCCATGTCTGCGGGGAACTGGAAGTCTAGCATTTCCCCAGAGAAAGCACTCCAGAGTGAATAGGCTTAGTCTCCAAATCTCAAATCCAAAATGCTCCCAAAGCGGAAACATTGAGAACAAATATGACACCACAGGCTTGACAGTTCAGTGTAAGTAGACTTTTAAATACTGTCTGAAATCACCATAAATGAATGAGCATTGAGATTGGTTCCCATTGCTAACACATTTTATTATGCATGTGAAAATATTCCCCAAATATTAGTCTGATACCTGGAATGCTGCTGGTCCCAAGCATTTTGAGATAGTCAGTCGACCTGTAATAGAATTTGCACATCCTCATGCTTCATCCTATTTATATATCTTGGCTTCCTCCATGGCATATTCAGATCCAGGAGGGTTTCATTAGATCGAAACCCTAACACAAAGTTGGCTATGTTTGCAGAGCAACAGATAAAGTCCAATCCCAATTTCTAGCCATGACCTTTCATTTTTGTGAATAATTTTTACTTGTGGCATATGGGATCAGAACTTCATTTGACCTTCAGCTGAAGCTCTATGGAATCAATCTTGAATTTCAATTCTTGCCACGCACACTTGCGTGATGGCGGTATTTGAGGCGAAAACTTCAAGGAAAGTCAGCCTCCTG
>NW_022196913.1:51087133-51104482 GCF_008632895.1 Mastomys coucha | reverse complement strand
GTCCACCTGGCCAGAATCCCGTGTCCCGCGGAACAAGGGGCCCCCGCGAGAAACCCCGGTCCGTGGCAAATTCTCTCTCTCTCTGGAAGGCTACATTGTTGTTCTTTGTCTTTGGGCTCCCGAGCTCTTAAGTTTTCAAAGACTCCTTCCACAATGAAAATTGTAGCTTGTCCCAAGTCACCACAACCCCATTTCTGAGTGCCACAGAATAAAGTGGAGGGGTTTTTGTTGTTGTTGTCATTGTTGTTGTTGTTCTGTTTAGATCTGAACTTTCAGTATTGATGAGTGCAATAGTGAATAAAATATATTAATCACATAGAAACCATGCTTTTTGCTGGATTTAAATTATTTAAATACATTCAACTACATATGCATGAGATAGCTGTTCTGACAGCCATTCCCTAATTCCAATATATCCCAGTCTAAGCAGTCTCTCTATCTCTTTTCTATCACTTGTTTAAAATAGAGTAACAAACTCTACAGGCTTGAAATGACTGATGATTCTGTGGTCACCTGCCCTTGGTTTGCCTGAACTTTTCTAAGAATCTGGGCTGGGCTTTCTTGGTTTTGGATGAATTTTCTCAACAGCTTTCCTCAACTTGAAAGTTGGTGAGGGGCTGGCTAGTGTAGGGTAGTCTAAGCTCTGTTGTAGTCTCTCTTCCTTCTGCAAGCAGCTAGCTTGGGCCTGTTCTTAAGGCACAGTGGGGGCAACAAGAGAAACCATGACTAATTCTACAGGAGCAAGCCCTGATTCACAGGTCCTTTGAAAACCTCTTGCATAGAGTTGTTCAAAGTGCAAGGTCAGAATGAAATGGAACCATAAATTATAGGCCAACAGGCTTAGCTACTGGAAGGCCTTTAATTGATGCCATTTGTTCGAGAACTCTGCATACCAATCGCGGTCAAGTTACTATTATCTTCTGACACAACGATTCCATTAGCCCTCATTATAGTTGCTTCCCCTATCTCTACTTTTGATCTCTATGGTAAATCACTTCATTCCCAGAATCCTATCTGTTGAAAATGTCAATCAGACCATGTCAACTTCTCCTTACTCAGAATCCTTCTGTGGTTCCCCCATTGCATTCAGGTCTAAACCAAAATTTCTAACCTTGCCTTCCATGTCACAAATACCATGGTTCCTGCCCATCTCTGGCCCCCATCCCCCAGCCACTCTCTGCACTGCCCCTCCACTGAACCATTCTGTTCTTTCTTGTCATTTTAGCATCAGGAGGTCTCATCATTGGTGCTCTTGCTCTGCTCCAGATGTTTGGATAGTAGACTCCTCATCTTTCAGGCCTGACACCTATCATCTCTTAAATTCTTGACCTTGTAGTTTTGTAGTAACTTTGTATCTGAAATCATCATCATCATTGTCATCATCATCATCATCATCATCAACATCATCATCATTTGCATTTCATCCTTTTCTGACTAAAATGTGAGCTCTATGGGAATAGGAACCTTGTCTATCAGTCAACTTTGCATCACCATAACAATATACCAGTGATAACAACTTACAAAGAAAAATGAATTGCTTTGGGATACAAATTTGAGCCACGGCCAGTTGGCTCACATGCTTTTTAGGCTTGTGGCAAGTCTGGGCAAAATAGTGAAAACAAGACACTGGGCTGCAACGCTTACTTTATAGCCAATAAGTAAAAGGAACAGTATGGGGAGATTGAGGTCTGATGGTTTTCTTCAAAGGCACACCTCAATGACTTGAAGACCTTCTACCAAGTCATTTCTTCTAAAAGTTTCACCAATGCTACCACCATGGAGACCCTGCCTTTAGCACACAGACTTATTTGAAAACTCGAAATATTCAAAGGATAATACGGTCTTTGTGGTTGCTTCCTCTCTCACCAATAGTAACACTAACAAACAACTGAAAGTTGTAATTATTTACTCAATAATAAGTGACATAAAATCCAAGCTTACGGCCCCAACATATAAATGACATACCTCCTACTTCACTAACTTGTGCTACAAACACCACACTTCCCTCAATACTCAAAATAATAAGACCCTAGATGCCTGCTGCCCTGCCTTTGTCATTACAAGCCCTTTATAGTTGGATGTGCTAGCCAGTCATTTTCCTTTGCAGTAGACTCAGTTCATTGTTCTTTCTCCTTTGTCCATTGTGACTAGATTTTCCATAGCCAGTCTGTTTTTCCTTTTGTCTCCCCAAGAGACCATGTCATCATCTGTCGCCTTCCAGTACTTTAGATGGTAACTGGGAGGCTTCAATCACTGTGGGGTACTATGAGGACAAGATTTCTCTTTGGCATCTGTCACCTTGTCTTGACTGAGATCAAGTCATGGCATTGATATACAATTCCAGTAGAAGCAGTGTGCTGGAGAACTGCTAATTATAATTTTCCCTTTATTTTGAGGTCCAAAGATTATTTTCTAATGATATTCTATTTGGTTCCTCAAGCTCCTTCTGCCCTATGGAGTTCTCCCTCTTGGTAAACTGCAGTTTCTTTGGGGCACTGCAAATACCCAAGGCTTGGTAAGCCCCATTCAGATTCATGTTTTGAAATGCTTTCCTTTACTCTCTCGTCTGCAGATGTCCACTTTGTTTTCTTCCTCTGTCTGGCATCCAATGTCCTCTAGGACTTGATTCTCCAAGTCTAATTGACTAGGGTTCTGCATATATTTCATGAGCATTCCCAAGGCTCCTTGATCACATTCTTCCTCCTGTGTGGAATAAACTCTGTTTGGCTCTTCAGTTCTTCAGCAGTGAGAACTGAAGGAGTTTGTATAAGTCACAAAAGCTCAATCTCCTGGCCTCTTTATTACATTGGTTTTTACCAAGACCCTGGGAGGGACTCCAACAATCTATTCCTAAGGTCTTTGCAAAATTAGCAAAAGCAATATGTTTTTTTATTAGTTAGGTGGTGGTTGAATGTCCAGCATGGGGAAGTTATGGTAGGAAACATTCAGTTTTGATTTCAGGACCTTGGATTTATAATATGGTAGTCAGTCACTTCCCATATGTGTTGAGAGACTAGGGAAGTTCTAGATAGGAGTGGGCTTTTTGGTATCTTACTGCCAGACACAGGTGAAAAGATATTCTGCTAAAGCAAGCATGGGAAAGGACATGTGACGAAGGATTTTTTGCTAATGACACGAACGTATTGGTCTGCCTTACATTGTGTAGTTGAGCTCCTTTTGTCAGGACGCCATAGAGAGAAATGCACCAAAAAAAATTCTGGTAGTGTGCTGCAGTTTGTTGCTGCTTCCAAGGACTCTGGCTGACTGGAGACACATGCTGAGACAAGAGCCATGCTAAGGCATGATACTTGGAGGATACGTGATGTTTAGAGGGTATAAATAAGACTCTACGGAGTGATCGAGACAGAACTTTGCTTGTTGGTACAGCTAGCTGTGCAACACTTGTGGGTCTTGAGTCTTCACAGACTTTTGCTTCCCTGAGAGAGTCACAGCAGAGAACTTCTCTTGGTGTTCCTGTTGGTCCCTCCTGCTGACTCAAACTGAGGCTGAGGCCTGGCTATCTTTGCTAGCTTGTGTCACTGCTGTTGCTGACTCAACTCTACTAAACTGGACTGCTGGTGTATCTGTGAGGTGTTTGCAAGTGGATCGAGCTACCCTGGCTGCTAACCTGTGAACTGAACTGCCAATTTCCAGACAACACAGACGGGAGTTGCTCCAGAGAACCTTTCTAAACAGGTCCACTTCCCCACCACTACCCCCTGTATCCTTTCTATTTTACCATTTTACTGTCTGGTGGGTGGTTGGCTAGAAGGGAGGTTAAAGCATTTAAGAACCATCATTAAAAGTAGACTTTGAAAAAAAAAATCAAAGTTACCATTGGGGGTCAATTAAAGTATGTGTGTCTTTGACCTAGAACTTGATTTACAAGGGTGAGGACAAGGGGCAAATGTAGAAACATTTTTTGTTCCCTCAATGTAGAAAAATGTGAACTGAATATTTGATTCTTACACATGCCTGGCTCAAACTATAGCTTTCTCTGAAATATTCCCACTGATGCAATATGTAAGAATACTCATTCACCCCAGTTTCCCCCTATTTTATGGCAACTATTTAAGTTAGAACTTATCAGAATCCCCTGTACATAAGTCATAAACCCAGGAGCACTCCTATAAATGGTACGTATATCTCTGTGAGAAGTCACATGGCTTATATATTCCAATATCAATTTAGGAGATCAAATTTCATGGAGCTCTTCTAGAGTGACTAATGATCTATTTGCTTGACAGTGTTCCAATGTCATGTGAGAGGCAGTCAACGGACACACAATCAGAACTTTGAGGAAGAAAGAACAGTCAGACAGTAGTGTAAGGCAATGACATACTAAAGAGATAGGCTTTTGTTTTAGATTTTTTGTCAGCCTAAGTTTTGAATTTGTAGGGGATATCCATATCTGGTTGTATATTAGTTCATTTTTATTATGCCTTTAAAAGTAGAACCAAAAATTGTACAATCTTCATCTCTTTCATAAAGTCAGGGTCTTTTCTGGCAAAAACAAGATATAATTTATTATTTCAAAGAAACCATTCTACACACACAGGATAATCCATGTACGGGTCTGACATTGTTCTAGGCATTTTGTATAATTCTCTTCTTGATCCCTTAAAACAACTCTTTGACACGGCATGGTTTTCATCTCAAAAAAGAGGAGAGAAAGAAGGAAGAAGGGAGGGTTGGGAGGAAGGAGGAAGACATGGAATGAGAGAGGGAGGGAGCAGAGAAGATAGAGGGAAAGAAGAGGAAGGAGGGCAGAAGGAAGAGAAGGAAACAAGGAAAGGAATATAGGAATCAGTTCTTTGAGATCACAGACTTCCATCTTTTTTGTCAGCCTTTGCTCCTCCCAGCCTGCTTTGCTTCTATCACCCTCTATGTAGAGTTTCACATTCACCTATATTGTTTTGTGTGACTCAGATCAGAACAAGAAACTGTTGCTTTATACTTCTGCTGCTACACTTCAGCTACAATTCAGTTTCCTTGTGGATGAGGAATAGAGCCTCAACTTTTGCCCCATCACCTTATAGGGGGGGTCATGTGGCAGAACTCATCTTGTGGTGGGAATCTCTTTAGTTGACAATGAAAATTGATTAGAAGTCATCAGGAAAATACCCCCAAGAGAGGCCCAAGAATCACCTCAGGGATCAGTTATGTGTCTGCCCCAGTGTGGTGCCATCACTGGGAGCTGGTGGGGGAGAGAACACCAAGGTTTGGTTGAAAAATGTAAAAGGGTGAATATGTAGCCAATAGTTACAGGTAGGCTTTGGGGTTCTGTTCTGAGATACCACTGTTGGCCAATACATGTGTGAGATGCTAGTTACCATAGCAACGAGCACAGCAAGCTCTCTCTCTCTCTCTCTCTCTCTCTCTCTCTCTCTCTCTCTCTCTCTCTCTCGGGTTTATGAATCCAAATCAATAAATGTTTATAAATAACTCTCCAATTGGCCCAAAGAAGTAAATGCATAAGCCAGAACAGCCCTTCTGTCCTGTGAATGTGAGTCATGGTTATGTTGGCCACATTTCGGGGACAGAAAAAGGCTATCCACAGAATAAACAATTGGCCACATCATTTTCTTTGCGAGAGCGCTTGGGGAAAAGCTGCTGAGTGAAAAATCCATTGCTCATGCTTAGTGACAACAGAGAGTACTGAACGCGCACAAGCATGAAGCCTAGAGATGAGGCGACCCAGACCACGTGCTTCTCTGGAGACAGATACTAGGCCAAAGGCGGCAAGGAGGCTGTGAGACCTAGGTGGTTATACTAAAGTCCAGTGCAATAGGTACCGACCTTACCTTGACTGTGCATTGGCTCCCAACGCCTACAGTATGCAAGTCGGAATTCATACAAATGTGGAACTTCAACTCAAGAGTCCCAACAAAAATCAAATCAGGCCACCGGCAGCCAGGAAAACACTTTCTTTCTATAGCATTGCGAACAGATGGCTGAACAGCCTCTCTCAGAAGATTTTTGGTGAAAGAGAAAGTTGTTTTGCTCCCATCTCTATCTAGTAGCTGTTACATTCGTTTCCTGAGCCAACATTTTCTCTAGCTCCCCTTCCTTAACTTCTGCCTGTTTGACTTTGTTCTTGGCTCCAGGAAGATCTCACCTAGGAGGTGCTTTTACGTGGCGGCATTTCAAGCCCCTGAAAGCCACTACCTCATCCTTCTCTGGTTTTCTACTGCTGCTGCTAGCCTGTTCTCTCTCTCTCTCTCTCTCTCTCTCTCTCTCTCTCTCTCTCTCTCTCTCCCCCTCCCTTTCTCCCCTCCCTCCCTTCCCCATCCTTCCCTCTCTCCCCTCAGAATTCTCTTGACTTGTCAGATCTCTTCTCAAGATATGAACACTCTCAGAGCAATCTGTATAAACACCCAGATGGAGGTTAGGATATCAGAGCTGAGAAAACTGTCTCCTGAACCTTCTTTGTCTGTAGCTATGGCCTCTTTCTTGCTCTTCTTTCTTTCTTGCTCTTCCTTCTTCCTTTCCACACTGAGCTGTTAGCACCAAGTCGACTGAGTCACACAGGGATCCCATATTAGTGCAGAGAAAATTAACGTGAATTATTATATATTTTTTTTTTCTCCAGCAAGAACTCAACTAGGGCAGGGATTCCCTAGCAAGCCATTAGTTGTAGTAACAAAAAGGAATAATTGTTCTCATTACTGGGACAAAGATTTTAGCTGGCCATCATCAAGTGGAGAAGGCATGATTGTCCAGAGACTGGAGGCGTGGTAGAAAACAGCCCACCATCCCCAGTGTCACTCTCCATCTGGACTTTACAGTGGCTGGACTTCACCATGGAAAAGCTTCTCTGTTTGTTCCTTTCCCCCTGAAAGGTCATAAGTCACCCACAGTTTAGTGTAGATGAGTTGATCTTTTGCTTGGTGTAAAAGAGTAAAACTTAGGGGGGTAAGAGAACACTGACTTCCTAGATGGGGGTGGGGTGTGGAATAAAATTAAGGAGGGACATTCAAAGGAAGTGGACTGGCGTGAATGCACTACTGCGCTTTGCTTACCTCTACTGTACTATTCTCCATGGCTAGGGGAGACAAAGAGACAAATCATCCCAAAAAGCAGAGAAAAGAGATGTATTCAACACAGCCATATTAGGAAAAAGAACAAAGGGGCCCAAGGACCTCCCAAGTCCATCTACAGGGCCTTGACATCAAGGTTTAGGTTTAAATAGAAGGACAGGCACAACTACTAAGCAGTCCTGGTCCAGGTGTGGTCCAGCCCACCACCCTTGTTGACTATCCCTGCCTGGGCTCCAGCCTCTCCTGCAAGGTGGTCTTATAAGTTGTCAGAGCTGTGTGAAATCTCTCTCTAAGAGACAAGCTCCTCCTCTGGTTGGCCCCGGTGGGGTGAGGGTGGGTGGGGGCAAGGGGGCAGTGTTCCAGCCTTTTCATTCCCCCAGTAGCCTTTTCATTCCCCCAGTTTCTCAGGTTCCACTGCTTCAGTTGTCTCTGAGAGCTGAGGAGCAGGGCCCACATGTCTCTTTAGAATAACTGTATTCCTGGTAGGATGCTTATACAATCTCAGTCTGGCCCTCTCCAAATATTGTGAGGAAAAAGTACATGCCCTAAGTTGTTCTATAGTTTAGATTTTCAGTTATCTGGAGGTTTGCGGGCAATCTTAAGTCTGGAGTTGTTTACAGAGGCAATGGACTGCCTCTGCTGCTAGTTCTTTGCCTGATATTAGGGTTTACACCCGCAGGGTCTTTCCACTTCTGTTGCAATAAAGCAAGCAGCAGAGACTGGGGAAATAAATAAGATGGAAGTCACTCCCTTACTTATCCTTTAAGCTTTGCCGGGAGAACTTGGTGTGGGCCTGGTGTCTGGGAGACCCATGGAAGATGAGGAATCACAGACATGAGCAGTCCCAGGGTGCTAAGATTATCTGCCTGGACTAGCAGGGGAGATTTAAAAAAAAATAGAAAAAAAACTAGATTGGAAACACATACTACTTCACTTTGTATGTGTTCACATATATGTGTGTGTGTGTGTGTGTGTGTGTGCGTGCACAAGTGTATGCATGCGTTTGTGTTTGTGTACGAATGTATTGTGTACTTTTGTGTGTATACATATGTCTCTGCATATTGCAATGGAAGCATGTTTGAGAAAGTTCTAGAATCTGAGATTTCACCTAGGGGAAAGAGACAACTAGAGCGCAGAGTAAGAAAAGTCACCGTACCTGTCTTTTGCTTGAAGTAGGATAGAAGGGCAAGGAAGGATGAGTAAGGCATTAGAAGGAAAAAGAGCCCTTCACCACGGAATTTGGTGGAAACCTTTGCCAGCAGCAGGGCAAGAACTACAGCACAATTAACAACCACCAGAGGTCTTTCTCCTTCCCAGCTGCAAGCCTGCTGCGTTCTAGGAATCTCAAGAGAAACCCCATTCCCAGGGAGAGGATGCATGCTAAAGCCCTTGCATGACCTCACTGGCTCTTGCCTTTACCCAATCCCATTACAATTCCACCCGAGGCCTCTTCAGAATCACCTCACATCTCTCTCTTATCAAAAGGGAGAGAAAAAGAAAGGTTTCCTAGCAACCTCAGAGATGTAACTTGAGAGGCACCAACATCATCTGTGTTAACTGCTGAGATAATTAGCTGCCCCACCCCTTCATGAGCCCTTCCTTACACTGGGATATGTCTTGCTTTTCTCTTAGTGCCCCCCATGCATAAACCTGTATTAAAGGAACTTTAATGAAATTGCCGACTGCTTCATAAACTGGCAATCTTACAATTCTTTGCTGCATCAAAGCCACAAAATCTCCTTTGCCGTGAGTCAAGTCCTTGAAAGTCTAGGGGAGCTCCTGGGACTTCAGAGGATGGCTGTAAGGAGGAAGAGGGGTCTGTGTTCCCTTTGCACCGGGAAGCTCATTCAGTAAAACAATTGATCACATGAGCGAACTCATACAAGTGTCAACTTTCTTTATCTGATATTTTGAACACTGCTGACTCCTTATTCTTTCTTGGTTAACATATAAAGAAGTGGGTTTCATTATAACAGTTCGTGCACATATATAGATCATGTGGTCCACCACTCCCTACCTCATCTCCCCTCCCCCTTGCCTACCCCTCCCTCTCCTCAAATAGTCTCCATCCTGCTCTCATGACCCATGTATTCTGTTATCCTCTCTTGCTCCCCCGCCCTTTAGGCTGCTTCCTTATAGTGTTCCTTCTACTTTAATCTCCATGCTCCCCCCCCACACACCATGTCTTATTTGTCTTCTAAATCTGGTTTATTTCACTTAATTTAATAATCTCCAGTTTGATCCATCTTCCTGTGGATGTCATAATTTTATTTTTTTTTGAGCTGAATAAAATTCCACTGTGCACCGGGTGGTGGTTCACACCTTTAATCCTAACACTCAGGAGGCAGAGGCAAGTGGATTTCTTTGCATATGAGGAAGGTCTAGTCTATGAAGGATCCAGGGCAGCCAAGGCTACACAGAGAAACTCTGTCTCAAAACAAACAAACAAACAAACAGATAAACAAACAAAATAAAAACAAAAATCCCATTGTGGGCATAGAATGCATTGATTTTTATCCATTTATCCATAGATGACTACTTAGACTTTCAAACCTTCTTTTTAAGGTTAAAATATCTTAGAGAAAATGTCATATCAGTATCTGGCTTATTATTTCTGCCACCAGCATGTTCAGTTCCATGGATAATGGATTTGGACAGTTCCTTGGTGCCTTGGTGAAGGAGGTTCTCACTGGTTCTAATTTTTTTCCATTATAAATAACACTGCAAGAAATTTTCTTGTTCTCATGTAACTTTGCATTATACGAATATATCATGAAATGATTCAATAAACTGGAAATGCTGGTCACAGCAAAGGCGACTTTGCTAAACTGCCCTCTGGAGAGAAAATATGGATGAATGCTCTCATATACACAAGCATGCTGCGGTAAGTGTCTATGGGCTAGCTGTAGAAGCATCAGCACGGGGCTTGTTAGTCATGTGCTTGTGTGTTCTCAGGCCTGCTCTAGTCCTGAGTCTGCAAGGTACATCATCATCCCTAGGGGGTGGGGTGGGGGTGGGGGTGGACACCGGAAGTGTTAAGCAAGTAAGGTTGTCTGTACCCTTCTTCACAACAGCTAGCTGCTGAGCTCTTTTACTTTGTAATTCCTTTCATTTTGACATCAGTGGATATGACTTTTATTGGGCTTCTCTGGGGAAACCCCCAGATTCTTCAGTTCTGGAAGGAGGAAATGGACAGAGACAATGTGAATGAATAGTAGCAAAAGCGGGGATTGTTTAGTAGAAAACGATACACTTTCAAGGGAAGAAACCTGCTGGAGCTAAACAACCCCCACCTCACAAAGGAGGAGCCTGGGGGCGGGGTCATTTGCAGAGCAGGGGCTTATGGGTCATTTGCAAAGTACAGGCTTTCTCAAGCACTCTCATTTTCTTGCTTACTCATTTGTCTCTGGAGCATTTTCACTCTCCACTCGGGTGTTTGTTTGGTGTTGTAAGGCGCACAGATTACGTTCAGACACTCCTGCGTGTCCCTGCACTGGGCCAGTGGCTCCAGATGTTCTAGTCCTGGCAAGAGGGGCAGAGGTTGTGAATGGGCTAATGAATGGGAGGGAGATGAACAGCCTTCCTCTTGATCAGCTGATTTTGCAGTCTTTGTGTAAAACCTTTTTCATTTCCCTTTCTGCCCACCTCTCTTACCTCAGCTTAAGTGATGCTGAGTCTTCTTTCATGCATTTAAGAATCTTTTGTAAGTCTTTATGTATGGTATCTCCCACCCAGCTAAGTGTATTTTCTGTGCTTACAAAGGCAGGCAGATCTCTGAATTCATTTACAATATTTTGAAAAAAGTGCTTGCTAGCTTTTTCTAAGCATCAGGGGTCTGGGGTCATGAATGCTGATTCATGGAGTTGGTCTTCAACAAATCAAGAAGAATAAACTTTGGGGGCTATGCTTGAAGCATGGGAACTGGGAATAAGGGAAGATAGTCTGTGAAGCCAATCATATAATTCATATGGCATCCTTAATATTTTGCATAGTTGAGAAATTATATATTTTCGAACTCATGTTTTTAGAGTTCTTTTCCACAGCCTTAAGGGCTGTTCGGAAGGTCACAGCATTTACCGTTTTTGCTAAGACATTAGGCACATCATTGCCTCCTAGATTTGTGCTGCTCTGATTATCATGGAGTCATTAACCTTGGCATATGGGACATTACCCAATAACCATGGCAAGAATATTTCTTGAAGGAGGAACTTGAACACACACACACACACACACACACACACACACACAAACACATACACACATGCCTAGCAAGCATCAGTACTCCTGGAGGCCCATGCCCTGCTGGCTCTGCTCCAGGGTCAGGAAACCACATCACACCGTCCTTTTCTATGATAGTACAGGACTCAGTATTGGTAACTGCTAAGTGAGTTTTAGTAAGTCTCTGTTTTTTACCTTTCAGATAAATATCAAATGGCCCAAAGTTACTAGTTTTGGGTCCTTATTTCTTCAGCTTCTGCAGGTTTCAATCAACCCGATAGTGTGATAAAGTTATGAAGATGGATTTGGAGAGATGGCTCAGTGGTTAAGAGTACTTGGTGCTCTTGTCAACGACCACCTCCTAACTGTCCATAACTCCAGTTCACGGTGATTCAGAGACCTCTTCTGACCTCTGCAGGCACCACACACAAATCTGGTGCATATACATGCATCTATGCAAACTCGCATACACATCAAAAAAATATAAGTCTTAAAAGCAAAAAAAAAAGAAGGAAATAGGGGTGATGGCATTTTTTGAGACTGGAGTGTTTCGTGTGCTCTCGGCCCCCCAAAGAGTACTTTAAGCAGAGATGTAACTTATCTTAGTTGGCTTCCTATTGCTATGATGAAGACTATGACCAAAAGCAACTGGGGTAAGAAAGGCTGTATTCCAGCCTACAGTTGCAGTCCACCATGAAGGGAAGTGGGCAGAAACCTGGAGGCAGGAACTGAAGCAGAAACTTTGGAGGGGTGCTGCTTACTGGCTTCCTCCACATGGCTTGCTCAGTTTGTTTTCTTATACAATCCAGGACTATCTCCTTAGGGGTAACACGATCCATAGTGGGCTGGGCTTTCTCCCATCAATCATTCACCAAGAGAAGTCAAGATAGGCTTGCCTACAGGCCAAGCTTCTATAAAGAGGCATCTTCTTCTCAGATGAGATTTCCTCTTCCCAGATGACCCCGCCAAAAACAAACAAAACAGAATAGAACTGAAACTAGCCACCACACAGAGCTAAGAAATTCTAGAAGAGATTAGGGTTTTAGAATGTGATATTCAATCAGTTTATGCCACTGAAACAGCTGCTCATAGGCCTTCCCAGTCTGCTCTAAATCTGGAAATTAGACTTAATGTTCATTCCTCCCCCCACCCATCCTCCTCCTCCTTCCCCCGACTTTCTTGAGATTTTACCAGTGTTCACTGGTTCCCAGTCTTGCTCCTTATCTTGTTGTCCATATTATCTTAACAGGCTCATCCATTTCCTTTGCTCTTTTTTAATCCAGACTGAAAGTATATAAAACAGGTTTCTTTAAATAACCTTGTTAGCATTTTTTCTCTTTAAGAATATCGCAAAGCTTGGAGCTCAAAAACCACCTTTTAACACAGAACTATCAGCGTCTATTAGATGTCATGATATTATTTTCATTACTTTTGGATATTTATTATTATTTAATTTATGTACCTTTCAGATATGGTCTAGACATGTATTCTAGACTGTCCTGGAACTTACTATGTAGCCATTAAAGGTGGTCTCAAAGGGGCAATCCCCCTGCCTTTGCTCTAGAATGCTGAGAGATGGGATTGCAGGTGTGGGTACCATCACACTAAGCTTCTTAATAGTAAATCGGGGCTTAATACCCAGCACAAGGCCAGCTCTTTGTGGTTCTGAAGATGTTTCTTCAAACACATTTGTGTGGATGCTTGTAAGAGACATTGTATGAAGCCCTGGCAGCTTTCCACTGAGAGATTAAATACAAGGAATTAACATGAGGAGTAAGGTCATCAAAACATTGTAGTAGTATTCCAATGTGGAAGGATCGAGTCTGACAAACTGAATATTAAGAGGGATGGGCTAAGTTGCCTCTTCCCTAATCATGGTAATTTTCCTCTTATCCATTCTGGAACGCTCTGTCTTGTTGTCCGCCTTTTGTTGGCCTCCCTTGGATTCTGCCAGCCTGCAATTTGTAGACACTCAATTGTTTCAAAGCACATAATAGCCAGACATTCAGTTTTTCTCTTTGGGGATCTGTCCAGTAACATTGTTATGGGCCTTAACTAAAGGCTATGGAGCATTTAGACCATACTGCTCTCAAAGCTACCCTGACTGTTTCTGCCTGAGAAACTGGGAATGGAGCTCCTAGAACACAACAGAAAAAGACCCTGAGGAAAACTAGACAAGGAAGATCAGAATATTACTCTGGAGTGAACCACCGAACTGCAACCTCCTGTTATCCACTGAGCGTCTAGCCCTCTAAAAAAAAAAAAAAAAACCTCATAGAATACTCAGAAATATTACCTACAACAAAAGGAGGAATATTTGTTCTCTGGTTCTGATTCTCTTCCCAAAGGATTACCTTCCAACGATGTGGCCCCCTGCTGAACTAATCCTAGGGTCTTATACACAGCAAAGTTGCTGGCTGATTCCCATGAGCACTGAGTGAACAGTGATGGAGAAGTAAGAGAAGCAGATAAGAGAAAAGATGCTGGACTACACTTGGGATCAGCTGCAAGTGCTGGGAGGGCTTGGATGCTGTGCTCACATACACACCAGGAAACTTAACCTCAAGGGTTAGTCTCTACCCCAACATTGAACTTATGGATCAGTAAAGAACTGATGTTTTTAGGTAGTCATGGCAGAATGGTGAGTTTCAGTCTACACACTCTCTTTGTGTCACCCCTTTCAGAAAGCTGGGCCTCTCTATACAGAGTTCATGGGAAGTTGTGTACAGCGAGCTGGCCTCTCAACAAGTTCAGAATCCAAGAAACACGTGCAGATTGAACAACCAGGTCACCCATCTTGTCCAACCAAGAAGTTATTCTAGGGCTTGTGGAATTCCACTTACTATTTCTATTTAGCCATTCTTGCTAATAAGGAAAACATCACAGGGCAGGTAATTCTGTCCTGATGTCTTATGACTAACAATATAGTTGGTTATTTTTGCTAGAACAGCATATATGTCCTGAAGATGTTTTCAGGCATGAGGTATTGGCTCAACCTTGGGCAGATAGCCCCACTTCACAAATACTTTTTCCAGTGGCTCCAAGTTACTGCTTCATATACATAGGTGTGTGCATATATAAATATGCATCTAGCATATAGTTAAGGATAGTGATGAATGTTTGAAAAGGTTCTCTTTGTTTTCTCCAAGGACAAGGGAAGTCTGAAGGGGGAATAAGAGGTTCTATGGTCTCCCAGAAAGAGGCATTTGTCTACTTCTTGCAGATAGCTGAGAGAAGGACTCAGCCTTGTCCTGGTCCTTAGAGAATATCAGGTGTGGGAGTGCATACCTGGTCAGGAGTGTGGGATACAGGAAGGTACCTGATTTGACTGGACATCTCACTTAGCCCAGGCTCCTTTTCCTTCTCTGTTCTGTTTGTACACAACCTCAGCCCCTAGAAAGTTTTTGCAGCACATGTAACAAACGGGAGCATTTGTGACATGCCAAGTTCCACCCAAGAAATTTACAAACCTGTGCTCATTCAGTTCTCATAAAAGCAGCACAAAGCATGCGGGATACTGCAAAGACAAGAGACTGAGGCTTGAGCGGTTACTGAATCCCCTCCAGGCCCTGGAACAAGAGACTTGTGGAGAGATGAGGCCTGGGTTCTAACCCTCTAGGGTCTTGCCTCTGCTGGCCTTGCTCCTCTTTGTAAGCGACTGAGGACTGATTTGCTATTCACTTCCTGGCTCACCTCCCATGCTGTATGTTGTAGTTTTTCCATCTAACCCTTTTCAGAGGAGTCTCTAATTGAGTTTTCCAATATTTGTTTCTTCACCAACAATAGGATTAGAAACCCAAGGGCTATGAAGATCTGTCAGCCAGGATCTTAAGAGTGACCTTGAAGAGCACCCTCCAGGTTGTCAGTCAGGGCTCAGCAACTCCCATTAAAATTTTAGCCACCTTGGGGTCTTATTCTACACGCACACCAACTAGAACTTGGGCATGGCAGAAATAAAAGTTAAACAGCAAGGGATTATGGGGGAAGCAGAGAGACCTGGAACTTGATTGGCAGGAAGGAAGGGTCCTGAATATACTCACTCGTTTTTCTCCTCCTCCTCCTTTTCCTTCTCTTCCTCCTCCTCTCTCTTTTAGCTTCCTTTCTTCTCTAAAAGCAGAACTTTTAATAATGTGAGACAATTCTTATGCAGAGGCCTTGCAAGTTGCTACATCATGAATGTAGATCACAAACCAAGAAAAGCCTTACTGATGTTTGGTGTCCAAAAGAAGATGTGTGTTCATGATGTCTTATGTTTCTGTCCATTAAACAATGGTTCAGAGAAAAATAACATTTGCAATTTCAATATGAGATCTACAGTTCTCTGGGCATCTTAAGGATGTTGGACTGTTCACAGTTTGGTTCTGTTATAAACTGAACATGAGCTTTTCTTATGAGTGCCCAGGGTAATGCATAACCCTATCATGGGCCCATTTTTTCATTAAAGAATCTCTTAAATGGTACTTTCTGATGTGTTGGCATAAAGATTAATAGATTCTAGGCTGAGTTATATTTTTTATATTAATTTTTATAACTATTATCATTCACATAGATGAATACAACAAAATAGAATAATAATATGATTTAATGTTATTATATTCATTTTTCTTCTGGTTTTAAAATAAATTAATATTAAAATATTTTTCTGAGTCCTTCTAATGGATAAATTGGATCTATCCCACCTACCAAAGGGCTTAGCACATCATAACTTTATCTTAATAACAGCCATTAAAAATAAATGTGTTTGGTAGCAATTTATTATACACAGAAATAAATTTTTAAGCCGAGACAAATGCCACATGTGCATTTTCCCCCTATTCCTTCTTCCCCTTTCACTTCTCTTTATCTGCCTTCCTCATTCTGTAGATCAGGCTGGCCTTGAACTCAGAAATCTGCCTGCTTCTGCCTCCCAAGTGCTGGGATTAATGGTGTGTGCCATCACTGCCTAGCTGTGGGCAAACTTTTAATAATGAGAGGCATTTGTAGATTCTCTTGTAGGGTCCTGAATCCATTTATGTGTTCGTTTTCAGTTTGAAGCATTTCTCACTATCCAATGGTACACTGCACCAAAGTTTGTATCAAAACACAATGAGCAACATCTTCTGAAGTGCTAATGCATGTCTTTACTTGTATTTAAACTTTGCATTGAATGATTGTCATTTTTAAACACTGGTGTCCTTTGTTCCTAAGTGTTTTTATAAGGTTGCATAATATTTTAAGTCATGCTTACTGTGAATTCCATCCTATGCATCGTAACTATTATGTTCTAACATTCAAACACTTTGGCACTACCTCCTGAATGTTTTAAACAATGCCTTGAAATTTATTGCTCTTGAATGTTTTAACTTTCTGCATACATGGGATTGTTGTGCCGTTGACCTGAACACTCTATGCCAGACTGGAGCTTGGGAAGCCTAAGCACACAGGTCCCTTATCCCACAGCAGTCCCTTTTTAGGAAGCATTGAAGGTACCACACAGAAGCAAAGCATATTTTCTAATGTTGGTCAGCACTCTCAACATTTTGGGCTGGATTGGTGAATTTGGGGGTTCAGAGAGAGGGAGAGCCTTCTTGGACATTGTGGGATGTTTAGTAGCATCTCTGATTTTCACCAACCGCATGACCCATCCTTGCCTGTTCCATCTATGGTACCCCAAACTGCTATCAGACATGATCAAATGTGCCCTTGGGGACAATGTGCTCCTGATTGAGATCTGATAGTTTAGAGAATCAAAGAGCAATAGGAAAGGATGTTTCAGGGAAAGGATGGTAAAGGATATCCTAAAGTTTGAGGGAACTTATTCATTCTGCTTTCCTGAAATCCCTCTATAATCTTCAACATGCATGAATAAGAAATAAGAGAGTGTGCAATCCAGAGTGGACAGCTTGGGTTCAGGCTGCAGTTTTATCACCCACTGTCTGCAGCTTCTGGAATACTTTGATTCTTATGCTTGTCTTTTTCTTTCTTAATCTTGAAGATGGGAATATAAAAATAGAAGCTACGTCACTTGGAAGAATCCATGCAAAGTGCTTATCATGAAATTTTATACATGCAAATATATATATACACACACACACATACAGAGAGAGAGAGA
>NW_022196913.1:51072697-51087123 GCF_008632895.1 Mastomys coucha | reverse complement strand
AGAGAGAGAGAGAGAGAGAGAGAGAGAGAGCTCTTAAGCACACACCAGACCATTTGAGACTTTTTAGGAAAAAATACAATGATGTGCGCCTTTGTTAAGGATTTAAGGAAATCCATTGCCTTGGGTGACTTCAGTGGACAGAAACAAAAGGACTAGGAAGTGAACTGCCTCTTAGAGAAGGGAAGGCAGTGTTTACTAAGGAGGGAGAAGAAGGCAGTTCTGTCATGCCAAGAAGCCAGGATGGAAGAAGGCACTCCTAGAAGGCAGACACTAATTGTGGGATGCCTAATCTTCCCCACAGACTTGTGAGGGTACTGTTAGTCCCAATTCTAGGATAAAGAAACCGCCACGGACTCAGAGTCAGAGAGACAATAAGTTGCTAGGCCAGGAGCCCAGCCCAGGGAAAATGCTGAGAGGAACCAGCAAGAGCGGCTTGCTCTTCCAGCCCATGGAAACTGACAGATACTAACACTCACCGTTACTTTTCTTGCCTTAACTTTTTTGCAAGGAAATGAGAAGAGAAAAGAGGCAGATGTGGAGCACTCATTAGGAGGAGCTATGTGGAGAGGAACGGCTTTGTGTGTCTGCATTGCTGAGCGCTGGCTGCTCTGTGGGAAGCCCTAAGCCGGGCTGTAGAACCCCAGCCAACCGCAGCCAGCCAGTGCCCAGTTGGCAGAAGTTGGCGGAGGCTCAAAGGAGAAGGGCCAAGGGAAAGCCTTGGCTGGAAAACCACAGTTACCAGAAGCAAACATGCATGATTGTTCTCAATCTTTCTGCTGTCCCCGCTGGTCCACTCAAGCTGAATCGCCAGGTACACCAGCAAAAGCTGAGTGCCATAGCCACTGAGAGAAGCAGAGAGCGAGCTGGCTTGTCAGCAACACAAAGACCGATTTCTCTGATCCTTAGTTCTTTAGAGTGGAAAATCTAACCAGAAGAAAATAAGTGGTCATTGATGTTCTCAGGATAAATCTTGTCTAACTGGCAAGGCACACAATAACTCCCAGGCAGAGGATGTTTGGACTCTATTCCTCCTTTCAAAGGCCCCTGGGCCAGCTGGAGGCTACACAAGGGTCCCTACTCAGGCCAGCCAGCAGGGAATTGAAGTAATCTAATTTTAATTGTGTGACAAGAGCATGAAGAATCATTTAAAAGTCTGTCAGAGGGAAAGATGACTCCAGTCTGCCAGAAGTCCTTAGATGGAAATAAAGAAACCCACAGGCTCAATGCTATGTTTGGGTGCTTAAAAAAAGTAAGACCTCACATAATAAACAGATTGTCTGTGATTGATGTCGAGATAGGCTGAGAGGAACACCCCAGCTCTGTTACTTAGGGGTGAAGGCACCAAGCAGCTGTCTCCTTGGGCTCAACAGCCTTGTAAAGATAAGAATATTGTCTTCTATTTTTCCTGAAATGAAAAGAGAGCGATTTGTAGATTCTACCCTGAAACAAATGGTTTGTAAAATACTTTCCCCCTGTGTTATCCAATGATAACTTCATAGGGCTTCACAAATAAGACTTTAAGAAAAGTTCTTAGTTTTAGGTGAACAAGTACAGATTTCTGATATTCCTGTTTAATTTGCTGGTTTAATTTACTTGTGTAAACAAAAATAAATACCTTTTTGTTTGAAGTAAAGAAGTACTTTAAAACCATTTATTTATTTCTAGTGCTGGAATTCAAACTTAGGGTCACACATACATGAGTCACTTGCCCTACTATGGAGTTATATCGCCAGGTTCCAAGCAGCAGTATTTTAAAATTCTCAAAGTTTCAAGGCAAGAGACTAGAGTCCTCTTAAATCAGTCAGCCTTGACCACAGCGTCTTTGGGAACTGGGGCTGTTGGGTAGACAGAGAAAGTCTATAGAGAGTTGTCAGCATCAACGGAATGAATACGGCGGCTTCAAAATGTGGTAGGTTTTTTAAATAAAGTGCCATCTTTCTAAAAGTTTGGAGGGAATTTTGTCCAGAGCTCTAGTTTAGGTCAAAGTAGCAAAACTGACTGAAAACTTTGTCACAGAGTTTCTGAACCCAGATATTACCTACCTGCCAGGAAGAAAGCTATTCTAAAGAAACATGTGTGTTTCTTTGGCTCTGAGACTATGTCTTCAAAAAATAGGAATTTCCCATGTAAAACCGTGTCAGGAGAAAGAAAAGTCTGGTGCTTGCCAGATGAGGAGCTGTCTCCAGACAGTTTCACACCATTCTGATACCTTGTTAGAACACCTGGCTGGACCCTGTGGAACACAGAGAATGTGGCTGTAGCTCAGTGGTAGACAGGACCACAGCTTGACTAGGACCACTGAGTTCTGCATGTCCATGGACCCACTACTGAACCGAAACCTCAACAAGATCTTCAGGATGGACTTGGGAGGGAGATGGGGGATCTTGTGTTTCTAGCCCCCTTACCCCATCCCAATGTGGCCACATTGAATAACTCTGCCCTTTCTGGTTTTTTTTTTCACTCTTATATATGTATGTATGTATGTATGTATGTATGTGTATGTGTGCCTGTATGTATGTATGTGTGTGTGTATGTATGTATGTATGTATGCATATTTATTTATTTATTTGTTTACTTATTGAGGGAAGGTTGTTGAACCTGCCTTATTGTGGCCATCAGTACCCAAACTCTGACCCTGAGCTCTGATAACAACATCACTGTGGACAGCTTTGAAAACAGATGCAGAATCCCTCTAGCTTCTAATATTATGCTTCCTCTCACCTTGCTGCTCTCATGGGATGGGACAGGGACCTCTGTCAGTTGATATAAGAAGCCACACACTTCCCTTTCTGGTAGTTTGTCCATCAGGGAGGATAGCAGATAGCCCACCCCTTCCACTTATTCACCCTGTACCCTGAGCTAGCGGGGTAAGCAACAAATGACCCTCATGTGCTTAGTGGCTTAACAGGACAAAAGTGAGGTTCTCACCTGGGCCACAACCTAAATAAGCAGGCTGTCCTTAAGGGTTGTCACCTAAACGGTGATTTGGAGTCTGGGCTGGTCTCGATGTCCTGAGATTCTGGATGCAGTCTCTATCTCAGGGCATGCCAGTCGACGTACAAAGCACAAGAAAGGAAAGGATCCATAAAAGAGTGCCTTGCTATGCATTTGTGCCAACTTCTAAGTGACGAATGTCTTGCTGTTGAAGTGAACCATGAAAGTGGAGTCATGTAGCCTTGACTCACCTGTGAGGAACGGGGGCATGTGGGAGGGTCTCACCAGTGCCAGGGCAACATTAACAGACTCTGATTTTAAGCAGGTTGACACACTGTCCTCTTTCATTCTTGTCTCTGGTTATTTTGACCAGTGGTTCTCAACCTTCCTAATGCTGCAACCCTTTAATACAGTTCTTCATGCTGTGGTGACCCCAACCATAAAATCATTTTCATTGTTACATTGTAGCTATAATTTTGCTGCCGTTATGAATTGTAATGTAAATATTCGTGTCTTTTGATGGTCTTAGGAGACCCCTGTGAAAGGGCTGCTTGATCCACAAAGGGGTCGTGACCCACAAATTGAAAACCACTGATTTTTGATGCACACAGAGTTTAATTTTTCTCACAAGAGATTGAGTTAGTGCAAGATAGATCTGGCCTAGTTAAATTCGTTTTCTTTTCTCTTATGGTACCAAAAAAAATTGACTATTCAAATATATATAGTAATTCTTGGCAGCTTATGAATAGACATTTACATGAATGTGTGGTATTTTGGCCCAAGAGCTCTGCATCTAATTTACAAGGGAAGCAGAAAGTCCCTGGGTGGGCCTGGAACTTCCAAATCTCATATACTTGGGGCCAGTGTCAAAGATCGACTCGGGAACAAATCAAAGTACTTAAAAGGCAGCGTAATCCTCTTGGATGTCTCAGAGAATCTCAGGAGAGATTCCCTTCACTGTTCGTAGTGACACTTGGCCATGCCCTCTTTCTCATCTCTTGAATCCTCCCCCACACCACAGGCAGCTAGCACAGTTTTCTGCTATCTTCTCTTTCTTCCTAGTTCAGCATCTAGGCAATCGGTCTTCAAGGCTGGGAGCATATGGGAAGAGAGTGAAAACCAAGAAGACAAATACAAAATGATCCAGAGTGATGGGGTAGGAGAGAAGGCTCCGAGTACCATGCATTCACAACCTGTGCCCCATCCCACTTGCTGGCCTGGCAACCCTGTGGGAGCGCCTGGTACACTCCTGACACTTAGTCGACTCTTCCTTAGCACTTCTTTATTGACACACCATACCACTTGGCATGAAATTACAGCAAGGCAGAGACAGAGGTCATTTTAAAAAGGAAATGAGAGAATTGTCTCAGCAGGGAAAAAAAAGGATTTATTTCTTATGCAACCAGGAAGGAAAACACAAGTTAACATTCAGGGTTGTGGGTGAAAGAGAAATGTCCCCCATAGGCGCATGTATGTGAACACCTGATGCCCAGTTGGCAGTGCTGTTAGCGAAGGTTATGGAACTTTTTTTTGTTGTTTTTTTTTCGAGACAGGGTTTCTCTATGTAGCCTTGGCCGACCTGGAACTCACTCTGTAGACCAGGCTGGCCTCGAACTCAGAAATCCGCCTGCCTCTGCCTCCCAAGTGCTGGGATTAAAGGCGTGCGCCACCATCGCCCGGTTGTTATGGAACTTTTAAGAACCTTGCTGGAGGAAGTATGTTACTGGGGCAGGCTTTAAAGAGTTTATGGCCTGGTCCATTCTTCCTGTTCTCAATCTGCTCCCCTTGTGCAGATGAAATGTGATCCCTCTGCTTCCTGCCCAGCAGACTGGCATCAACCACTGAAGTCACAGCTTCTCTCTCTCCCAGGATGGAGTCTATTTCACTTGAACCCTAAGTCAAAATAAATACCTTCTTCTCTGTCTTGCTTTTTTGTTTGTTTGTTATTTTTTGTTTTGCTTTGTTTTTGTTCTTTTTGTTTTATTTTGTTTTGTTTTTTGAGACAGGGTTTCTCTGTGTAACCCTGGCTGTCCTGGAACTCACTCTGTAGACCAGGCTGGCCTCAAACTCAGAAATCTGCCTGCCTCTGCCTCCCAAGTGCTGGGATGAAGGGCGTGCGCCACCACTGCCCGGCTCTGTCTTGCTTTTTATCAGATATTTTATCATAGCAACAGAAAACTAAGGGATGCAGGTATCCTTAGCTCCCATTTGCTCATGATTATAGATGTGGAGTACTTTTTGATGTTTTTCCATTTTCTACCACTGTGAACATTGTCATTGCCACACAGGGACAAAAAAATCCCTCTCTCCCCCACCCCCATTGCTCATTTGAGCTGTGCATCTTCTTCTCTTGCATGGGCTTCCATGTCTGAAGTCTTCTTTTCACATATATGTTGTCAATGCACTCCTATACATATTAAACATGCAACCCCCACATCTTTACCCTCTTATTCAGCAGTTTAAAATATGTGCAGCATTTGGGAATTATTCAAAGAGCTTTAAAGTTTTTCCAAGGTTCAGATCTACCTCAAAGTGTTAAATCAGTAATTCTGGAGGGTGGGACCTGTACCCCAATGTTTTGTGTAATTCCTTGGCTGAGTGTAAATTGAAACAAGTGTTGAACCCATCCATTTCTCAGAATTTAACGGGTGTCAGAATTTCGTGACAGTGCTTGTGAAAAATACAGATTCTCCTGCTTTTCTGGAAGATTCTGACTCACCCAGATCTGTAATCTATCATGCAAGCACCCCAGGGAACTCTGATGGGTAGACTTCCCAAATTATCCTTTGGGAAAATCCCCTTGTTCAGATACTCAGGCAAGTCAGAGTGTTGAGCATCAGAACCTAGCCAAAAATTCTTCTTCTAAGAAATTTTTTATGTACTGGTGTACATAAAAATGGATAATAGTATAATGAGTGCTCTGGCCATTTATTGCCATATGACAAATCATATGTGCTGGCTAGTTTTTAAGTGAGCTTCACACAGGTTAGAGTTCTTTGGGAAGATGGAACCTTAATTGAGGCAATATCCCTACTAGACTGTGTTGCGGGCAAGCCTATGGGGGCATTTTTCTGATTGATGTGGGTAGGCCCATTCCATAGGGTTGGTTCTTTTATAAGAAATCAGGCTGAGCACGTCAGGAAGGGCAAGCCAGTAAACAGAGTCTCTCCACGGCCTCTGCATCAGCTTCTCCTACAGGTTTCTGTCTGACTTCCCTGGGTGATGAGGTGTGACCTGAGAGATGAAGTAAACCCTTCCCTCCCCATGTTGCTTTGGTTGGTGGTGTTTTATCACGGCAGTGGGAAAGCAGCAAACTTAACCCTCTGATTTATTTATTTAAACCAGCAGCAGCTACTTGTTCTGCTCATGCCCCTGCAGTTGAACTGAAGAAGCCGCCTTGAGGATGGTTTAGTTCATGACAGGCAAGGATTGTTGGACAGATGTCTCGTTCTCTTTGCGTGTATATCTCCTTATGACTGCTTTGGCTTCCTCGTAGCATGACAGCTAGTTCCGAAGAAGAAAATGTGTCAAGAGGAAGGGTTAGAAGCTGGTAGGTGCTGAGGGCCTTGGGCCAAGGAACCAGCATTACACGGCTTTCCTTTATCTACTGCTAATCAAATAGAGTTAAACAAGGGGATACACTCAGATTCAAGATATAAAAAGGAAAATACTCAGACTCATGGCTGAAAGCCCTGGCTTCTTAGAGGGGCACGTTGGATTTGTGGCCATCCTTAGTCTACTACAGTAGACTTCTATTCACTCAGCGCGGACCTCACCAACTTCACTTATATGAGTGCCCCTTTCCCATTCCTGGGGACACAAGGTCTACCTTGAGTGTCAGCCTATGTGCAGATTCCATCTTCTAGAGTTTACTTCATCCTTCACCAGTTCTGTGTGTGGTGCCCCTGCATCCCATGTCTGTTCTTCACCTGCCACACGAGCTTCAGAAATTCAGGGCTTCCAAGCTCCCCATTGCTCAGGGTATACTCCATCTGAGCAGTGGCACTTCCATCTCTGCTGCTCCTGTAACTTCCTATCTTCCTGAGCTGGGCTTATTCTTCCAATACCCTTTCTCAGCTACCAATAAATGATATGTAGCTGTACTTTAGGTTCTAATCACTCCCGCAAGCCCAGTGTCCCATTGACTAGATGGGACACTGGGTCATTCTAAGATTCCCACGCACCTGTCTCCCCTTCCTTCATTGAAATCACAGGGTCTTAGAATTTTAGAATCTTGGAACGGGGACATGGGTGGTTGCACATGCCTGTATTTTTAACACTCAGAAACCAGAGGCAGGAGAATGGGAAGTTTGAAGCCCAGCCTGAGCTACATAGTGAGTTCCAAGCTAGCTTGGGCTAGATAGTGTGACTCTATCTCAAAACACAAATAAACACACAAACACTCAGCACTCCACCCCCACAAACAAACTCAACCCACAAATGAACAAAGAAAACCAATAAAACCATCCCAATTCTGAAGTTAGAAAGGGCTATCTAGAGCACTGCCTTAGGTTTTATAGACAAGCCCATGGATTTTCCTTCCATCTATTTCCTCCCTGATGCCTTTGAATTCTGAAAACAGATTTCACTTCATATTGGGAAAAATGACTTTCCTATCTCCCCAGTCTGAACACACTTCTTCTGAGAAAGAAGTCATAAGAGGAAGGAAAACTAACTTTGTATCCCAGTAAATGGCTGCTAGGTGAAATTGGGTGGGGTGTAATAGAAAGAAACAACTCCCCGTGTTCTTCCAAGATGAGAAGAAAAACAAACTTATTTCCAAATTATCTGCGCACATTCACAGTGCCTGTACTCTTTGTGTTTGCTGCGGAGCAGCGCCGACAGCTTAATAGCTGCAAACCAACGTTGCCTCATTCCCTCCGCCTCGAGAAAGCCAGCATGCTTCAGAGACAAGGATAATGAATGTGTGGGATGGTGTCTTCCAGGGCCAAATCCAGCAATCTGAGCAAGCCGCACAATGCTTGCTTGGGAAGTGCATCATGGGTAAGGTGGTAGAAAGCTAAGCAAACAAGACAGTCTGTCCTTGGGCAGGTGGAGTCCTTCTGACCTTGGCCTTCAGCTATGTAGTCCTGAGCAGAGCCCAGTGGTCAGAAAGGGTCCTTTGTTTATGGAGAAGAGAATGAACTTAGTCTGATTTTCATCTGTGTGTGTGTGTGTGTGTGTGTGTGTGTGTGTGTGTGTACACATGTGCACCCGAGCAGGCTGCACACACGTGTCTATGCATTAGCACATGTGTGTTCAATGGTTAATGACAAGACCCCTCACCTCTCCACCCCAACACTTCCACCTCATTCTTTGAGGCAAACTCTCTCACTGAAGCTGGAGTTAACTGGTTTGGCAAGAATAGACAACAAACAAGCCCCAGAAATCCTCTGTCTTTGCTGCCCCAGTCCTAGGATTACAGGCCTTTGCTAGTATGCCTGGCTTTTATGTGGATGCTGGGAATCTAGATTCAGGTTTTCATGATAGTGAGGCAAGCACTTGACCAACTGAGCCTTCTTTCCAGTCCCTTAATCTGATGGTTACAAATTCAGGCTTAGAATAGTTTTACCCTGTAGATTTCAGTGCCTTGCCACCCAGCACAGCCTACTTTAGACCTGTAATAGTGTGTCCTGTATAATCCAAATGCCTTGAGCAGCCAGAATAAAAAGTGGCGACACCACTCATGCACAGTTCCTTGTAAAACCGATAGTATATTGAATGCACATGGTCACTGTTGAGATTGTTGGTTAGTGGACAAGAGCAGATGGACTGACTTACTCTTACATGTGAGGCACTGTGTTAGATTGGTCCTGGAGACACAAGGCCAAAGAGATATATTTCTGGATTTGCAGGGCATTGATAGACAAATCTATAATTAATTTAAATGTATTAAGTAGTATGGTCCGTGCTTTTAAAAGCACACTGTGTCATATTTTAAAAGAGCAAACTTATATCATCATTAAACATATTTATTTGTAATATTATTATTATTGTGTATAGATGTATAGATGTTGTATTCATGTGTGCAAATGCTTGTAAGTGTATGGGTGTATATGGAGACCAGAGGGAATGCCTTGAGTGTTGTTCTTCGGGAGCAATTCACCTTGTTTTTAACATATTTCTTAGATGTCTCTCACTTGTCTGGAACTTGCCAAATAGGCTCACCTGATTGGTCAGTAAACCCCAGGGATCCACCTGTCTTGTCCCTCCCACCCCTTGCTTGGACTTACAAGCACATGCCATCACACCTGGCATTTTTGTTTTTTGGGATTTTTTTGTTGGTAGGTTGGTTTTGTTTTTGACATGGTTTGACACTGATGGAATTCAGGTCCTCATGTTGGTAAGGAAGCACTTCATTGATCCAGCTGTCTCCTCCAGTCCTAGACTTCCCACCCCCCATTAAATATTTTTTTTTCTGTCTATGGTCATATGATCCTGAGTGCATCCTTTCTTGTTTTATGGCTGAAGCCAAGAAGGCTTGGACCCAGTTAATACTTAGGAGGGAAGAATTTCATTCTATTTCAGACTTGAGCCTTGGCCTATCTTGTCTTATGGCAGAAGCCAAGAAGGCTTGGGTTCAGTTGGTACTTAGATGGTTGGAAGCATTTCATTCTATTTCAGACTTGGGCCTTAGGGATCAAAACTCTCAAGAAGAATCTCCTCAGCACATCCCTGCGGGCTCCTCTGTTATTTTTATGCTATAGACTCAGGAGCAAAGCCCTCCCATGCCGGGAAGGGACGCTGGCTACATATCCCTTTTCTGATCTGCCTTTGAAGCCTGTGTCATGTTACTGCCTGTTCTGTTATATATAATGTGCAGCTGTTCAGGTCCTGAGAGTGGGGAAGGTCACTCATATAAATAGGATCACACAGCAAAGAGGAGCACGCTGCCAGGGTGGTTGGAAGCAACAGGTCTCTTCCACAAATGGCAGTCACTACTATAGACAAGGAGTCTTAGGGTTTTTCACTTCTTCTTCTTCTTTTTTTTTTTTTTGAGACAGGGTTTCTCTGTGTAGCCCTGGCTGTCCTGGAACTCACTCTGGAGACCAGGCTGGTCTCGAACTCAGAAATCCACCTGCCTCTGCCTCCCAAGTGCTGGAATTAAAGACATGTACCGCCACCCCCTGGTGGGTTTTTCACTTCTTAGGCATTATAAGTAGGAAGCATGAGAGGGGTTGTGGAAACAGACTGAGGTGGAGAAAAATTTGGAAAGGCAATTCCTTTGCTTGGCTATGACCTAAGACTGCTTTAGTATTTCCATGGTTCAAATCCTTAGACATGACCAGAAAAAAAAATTGTATCCAGAAGCAAGCTCATCAGAATTGGCATCAGGGAATAGCCATCTGCAGGCTGACAGAGAAGTCAGAAGAGCCACCCTGCCAGTCTCCTGATCTAGAAGAAATAGGTTTCTGGCTTTTAAGCCAGTCCATTGACCTGGCCTGCAGGTCACGTTATTCGGGGGAACAAGGAGGGTCACAACCTGTGAATGAAGAATGGGGGAGAGAGAGGCAACAGGACTCAAGGAAGCATTGCTTGTCAAGAGCCGTTTACTTAGTGCAGCCGAGCATATTTAAAGCAAAAATCTTGGAGGGGAGGGGGAGAGGAAGGAGGGAGATGGAGGGTTAGAAACTCTTCTGGGGTTGAGCTCCGGTGTGACAGGTGAGGAGGGGGTAGATGACAGGTGGAGAGGGGGTGGATTTCCGTGAATGTTCTTTTCCCAGGGCCAAGCCAGATCCTTGTGATTGTCAGGCAGGATGTTAATCTCAGGGTTCTCAATTAGCTGGGGCAGGATATTTATCTCAGGGCTCTCATGGTTCCCAACAGTCCATGATATTTTATTACAGCAGCTATAGCAGACTAATACATCCTTCCTAGAAGTGTGGGGCTGATGAAGCAGGAGGAAACAAAATCCATTTCTGAGATATTCTCCCTTGGCTGGCCCTTCTGAGGATTTGCAAATCAGTGTGATGGTACCCAAATGATTGAGACACAACTAAAACAGTTACTGTTAACTAGCCCCTCATTGGCCATGCCTGTAGGTGGCCAGACAAAGCAGAGACACTGTCAGGAGGAGCACCAGAAAATCCCCATCATGTATGGTATGGCATGAGGAGATCTTGACATGGAATGATCAGACACACTAAGCCAAACTCAGTGTGATTCCACTTAGGTGAGAAACTTAGACCAGGAAAAAGCAACGAGGCAGAAAGCAGAATGAACTTCCCAGGAGCTAGGGGAGAGAGCAAAGGAGAGATATGATTATCTAATTGGTATGATAATGGGTTGGCTAATTTTGATTGCCAAGTTGATTGGCTTAAGATATACCCATTATATGTTCTGAGGAGTGGCTAGAAAAAAGTCCTAATGTCAAGCTGTGGCCTCTACCTGTGTCCATGTCTGCACACACTTCCACACACATGCATTCAATACACACCAGAAAAAAAGAAAGATGAGAGAAAGAAAAGGAAAAGAAATATGAAGACAGTGTTGGGAAAAAAGAAAAAAGGAAAAGGAAGCATTCAAAAGGTAGCCTTCAAGTTCAAGTAGGTCAAACGGTGGCACGTGTCTGCCCTCTCACTACTCAAGGGGCTGAGGCAGGAGGTTTATTGTGAGGTTGAGGCCAGTCTGGGCTATATAATGAGATTCTGTATCATGAAAAAAAGATCTTTTTTTTGTATCTTTAAAAAAAGAAAGAAAAAAGGAAGGAAGGAAATAAAGAAAGAAGGAAGAAGGAGAGAGAGAGACAGAGAGACACAGAGAGGGAATCAGTCAGGTAATTTTTGACTGCCAGGTAGAAGAAATTATAGAGTGACCACAGAGACAATGGCGGAAGCTGAAGAGATGAAGAAGCGAGGCACAGAAGGGAGAATCAGGTCTGCCCGTCTAAAAGATGATGAAGAGCCGAGAGAATGGAGTCAGCTCCACCGTTGGTCAGAAGACAAACCAGTTCAATGTAATAAAAAGAGAATCAGCAGGCCACTGTGATAAAAACAACACCCAACACCCAAACAAGTCTTTAGCCAGAGGGAAAAAAGAAACGAAAGACTCCTTTGTTTCAATTATCCATTGTTACACAACAACTCTAAAAATGCTTACTTAAAATAATAGTGGTCTATTGTCTTTAAACACATTTCTATTGGTTGGTTGGGCATGCTCCAGATGGCTGAGAAGCCCAAGCAGGGTACCAAGCTATTGCTAGTAAGATTCTCCAAAGCTGATTTTCCTGCCTCACGGGTCCACTTCCGACCACACCCCGATGTAGATGTATCTCTATCTTCAGACTGTTACTGGGGGAACATTTTCTCTGGCAGGAGAGACTAAGCAATGTAAGGCAGCCTTCTGTCCCTACAGTAGAATACAAGCGCTAAGTAAGTCATATAGGAGAGACTTATTTTGGCTCCTGGTTTTGGAAGTTTGAGGCTGTGACTCAGGAGGCTCATTGTCTTCAGGTGACTGGTGAGCTCAAGACAAAGCGAAACAATTCACCTCATGACCAAGAAGTAAAAGAGAGGGGGACGGTTCTGGATTTCACAGTTCCCCAATTGCACCAGCCTGGGACCAGACCCTTCAGTGTATGGGCCTTAGGGAACACCTAACTAGAACACAGCACTGAGAGGAAGAAATGACTTCATTTTATGACTAAGCAAGTTGCAGTCACATAAACCGCCATTAGAGCGTACTGAGCAGTTCCAGCCCACGCCTCTGGTTACCAGCTGTATATCTCATCATGTTCTGCTAATGAAGACCAACTGACACAGTCACTATTATGGATGGGCGTCTTTCTAGTCACAGCTGTAAGTGTCCCTAAACTGATTATCCTTTTCCTTCTCATCTTGGAAGTTACTACAAACAACCATTGCTATCAATTCATTATTGCCTGATTAAGTTTGCCTCCCCCCCCCAAGTTCATGTGCTGAAATTCCAGCCCACAGTGGATAGTTTCGGGAGGTGGTGACCTTTGGGAAATGATCAGGTTGTGAGAGTTAAGCTCTTATGAATGAGATCAGGGCCTTTCCGGAGGAGAATTCACCCTACCTACTGTGAGAAGGTAGCTAGGAAAAGCAATTAGCTCTCATCCAACAAGGCTGCCGCCAGCTGCGGCGGGAATGACCCTGGTCTTCTCAGCTTCCGGACATGAGATAGAAACTTCTTTCATTTACATGCTGCCTAGTTAGTGATTTTTTTTTATTGCGGACCTGTAAGTAAATTATTTCAACATATAAAAATATGGGCTATACTTTTAATAGTTTCCAATAAAATGTTCCTCCTTGTACACACTGCTCATGCAGGGGACCTTGGGTTCAGTTTCCAGCTCCCATATGGTGGTTCACAGCAGCCTATAACTCTAGTTCCAGAGGATCTAACACTCTCTTCTAACCCTTGTAGAAACAAGGCATTCGCTTGGTGCACATGTGGGCAAAAACACTCATACACATAAAATAAAACAGATCTTTTAAAAATTAAAAAAAGAAAGGCTATGCATAACTAATAATGCAAATGAAAATTAGTTTCTAGTATGTACACTGGGGGGGCCCTATAGAATGTACCAGAGACCTGGGAGATGGGAGACTCTCAGGACTCAAAGGAATGCCCTACAGTGGGGAGAGGGAGCTTGTAGAGCCCACCTCCAGTAGAAAGACAAGGCATCGGGTCCCGAGAGATGGCTCAGTGCTTAAGAGCACTGACTACTCTTCCAAAGGTCTTGAGTTCAATTTCCAGCAACCACATGGCGACTCACAACCACCCATAATGAGATCTGATGCCCTCTTCTGGTGTGTCTGAAGACAACTGCAGTGTACTCATACACATAAAATAAATAAATAAATCTTTAAAAAAAAAAAGGAAAAAGAAAAGACAGGGCATCAAGTGGAGGGATGGGGTTGTCATCCCACAATCAAAAACTCTGATCCAGAATTGTTCCTGTCTAAAAGAACTGCAGGGACAAAAACGGAAAAGAGCCTGAGGGAAAGGAGGTCCAGGGACCAGCCCAAATTGGGATCCAGCTCAAGGGGACGTTCCAAGGTCTGACACTATTACTGATGCTATGGTGTGCTTACAGACAGGAGCCTAGCATGACTGCCCCTCCAAGAGGCCCAACAAGCAGCTGAAAGAATCAGATGCAGATACTTACACCCAACCAATAACAGAAGCTGCTGACCCCTGTGGCTAAATTGGGGGAAAGCTGGAAAAAGCTGAGGAGGGTGGCGACCCCATAGGAAGACCAGCAGCTTCAACTAACCTGGACCCTCAAGATCTCTCAGACACTATGATAGATTTGGTCTGCAGCGGCGCGTCCACAGACAACAGATACAAGCAGCTCTGTGTTTTGGAAGTTTAATTAGGAGGGGAGGGGGGAGTGAGGACCGCGGCGCGTGAAGGGAGAGAGAGGAGAGAGGGAGAGAGAGAGAGAGCTGGAAAAGACTGCCAATTATATATAAGCCGTGACGTAGTAGTCTAGGTAAAGGTGGGAGCTGAGCCCAATGGATTCT
>NW_022196913.1:51007616-51069343 GCF_008632895.1 Mastomys coucha | reverse complement strand
TTGGAGAGAGGTTGGGACACCAAACTGGGGGGTGATCTCTCGGAGGAGGAGATCAAAGACTGTCTGAGAAGGTATCTACCAAGACCAGGAGGTGCTTGACACGCCTGACAGTGGGCATATGGGTAAAGTCAAGTTGCCAGTCAGTTCCAGGAAGGGAACCTCTAGCCTGATGGGTAGGAAAAGGGGTGTTACGATACTTGGAGTTGGGGTCAGACTTCTGGCAGATTTTGTAAGAAGCAGTGATAGATTTTAAGAAGTTTAAGTTCTCAGGAGTAGGCTGTAGGTGAGTCTTAACAAAAGAAGACAGTGTTTGACTGTTAGGATGAAAGAGTTGGTGTAGGTAGGACAGAGTTTGGCGGGTGTCAGGAGTTAAAGAAGGTAGAGATGTAGGTTGTTTGGCTAGAAGAAGGAGCAGGGGAACCGCTGGCGAGCCTGGGTTTAGGCGAATGTGGGGAGCAAAGGAAATAGAGGCTCCCAGCCTAGTCAGAAGATCTCTTCCCAATAAAGGTATAGGACATGTTGGTACTACCAGGAAGGAATGGGTGAAAGGTACACACCTAAAAATGCAGCTAAGTGGTGGGGTCTGAAGAGGGAAGTAAGGTTGTCCTCTTACCCCGACAATAGGAGAACTAGAAGGAGAAGTGGGCCCCCAAAACTCCGTCAGGACTGAGTAAGTGGCTCCAGTGTCCAAGAGGAAGGAGATGGACTGCCCACATACCACGATATTTACCCTGGGCTCCCTGCTAGTGATGGCAGTAGTCGGGTCAGCGGAGCTCTAAGCTGAAGGGTCTGGTAGGACCAGGGAAGCGACCTTGTTCCATATTGCTTCAGGGTTGCCCCTCAGACCTTGGCTGTGCACTGTGCTCCCTGAATTATCTGTTCACCACATTGAAATACTGAGCTGGATTCATTTCCTTGTCATTACAGATGTTGGGAGTCCAGTCTTGAAGCTTTGGCAGATTTCGTTTCTGTTTGGAACCCTTTGTCTTTTAGAGAGCTCCCTTCTTACATATGTGGTATTCCCATTATAAAGCTACTTCCCTACAGGATAAGTACCGTCATTCATATGCCCCTATTTAACCTTTGTCCTGTCCTAAAAGGCCCATCTCCAAGTGCAATCAACGTGATGGATGGGGGAGGGGGCTACTGAGTCCAGGCATCCATCCCTGTCCTCCTCCCCCACCCTCAGGACTCTCCTTCTCAATGCTGGGTCCCAGCCAGATCTCTGTTGATAGCTGCTACCTGAGAGGACCCAGCTACATGAATATTCACTGGGCTTCATGACAGCCCATATGGCTTCACACTGTCTTGCCAGAACTGGGCTGAATTTGTTAGATGGAATCAAAGGAGGGAGAACATAGCATCTTGCCTCCTGCTAGTCTGGCCCCATAGCAAAACCAAACAGTGACTGTCATAACGCAGCACTGACAGTTTTGGGAAGGCTGTTTTCCCATGAGTGCGTATCTTTTAGTTTTGTGAAAGCTTTTTCTCTGAGGGCAGAAACATTTAATGAATTTGCTTTTAAAAAGAAATGTGTGTGTGTGTGTGTGTGTGTGTGTGTGTGTGTGTTCAAATCTTTTTATCCCAGCACTCTGGAGGCAGAGACAGACAATGATAATGGACAATCTGTCTACATTCAAACAGACATTGTGGTTTTAATGAAGGACATGTATACCTCAAAGGGAATTAAATGCTTCTCAAAGTGCCAAGCACCACGTATTCAGAAATATCAGTTACTATATCTATGGGGGGAGGGGAAGGGAGGAGCCTTTGGGGTTTGTCCTGATCCAGAGAACTGTATAATAACAGAATAGCTCTAGCTTGTGGGTCTGTCTTCCCTTCTGCATAAAGTGGGAGTTTTGAGGGAAGTGGTCTCCGAAGTCTTTTCAACTCTCAAACCTGTAGAGGGTTGGAGTGAAGGGGCAGGTGATAGAAAAAAAGAGGAATATAAAGGATGGTCTGCCCCTAGATAAAGTAGAGGAGGAGGTTTATTGTAGACAAACAGGAGAAAACAGCCAGAGTCAGACATGTCTAGAATGAACATGACCTGGAGGCTGGCCATGTGAGGAGAGCAGGAAAAGGAGAGGGAAGAGCTAGGAAAGTAAAGGGTAGACAAAAAAAAAAAAAAAGGCCAAGTGGCTTGGCCAAAATGGCTAGATAATATAAGGAGGGGCAGCCCTGGGCTGGAGAAGTTTAGGCAGGGTGGCCAGGCCAGGTCTAATTTGATATGTTAAATAGGTACCTCAGTTAGACGTTGGCCTAGCTTTGAGCCCTAACAGTAGGAGAGCTGGAGAAGAATGCTTGACTTGATCCAGATCAGTGGGAGTCAGCTGGGTGGGTCCTGCTTTGAGCATCCATCCCAAGGCACCTGAATCTTGAATCTTGAGACTTCAGGGCTGAGTAGACCATGTCTATCATTCAGTATTTCCTTCATATATGGAATGCTGATGATTTGTTTGAAGGTTGTGTGTGTGCGTGTGTGTGCGTGTGTGTGTGTGTATGTGGTGTGTGTGTGTTGGGGAATGGCCATGTCAGTGCAAGTACTTAAGGAAACAGAAAAGGTATTGGATCCCCAGGTGCTTGGAACTGGGTTTGTGTCCTCTACAAAAGGCAATTTCTCTTTACCACTGAGCAATCTCTCCAGTCCCATAAACATTTGCACTTAAACATCTTTAAAATTGGTAAAATGAGCATGGTGGCCTACATGTGCAATTTCAGCACTCAGGAGGCTAAGACAAGGAGGGTTACTGTGAGTTCAGGTCCACCATGGGATCCACAATCAAACAACCCTGACCTTTTGGCAAAGAATGGTACCATCTTTCTTGAACTGGTTTGATTGAGGTATTGGTCTTTAAAGTTTTAGTGAACATGGACTAATCATAGGAAAGGAGGATTTGGTGTAGGAATGACAAAGTGGAGGACAGAGATGAGAAGGAGAGGGTGAGGGAGGAAAGTAGATGGAAGAAAGTAGGTCTATGGAATGCCTGGAGAGTCCCAGATTGGATTAGTGTCTGGCAACGGCTGTAATACATTTTACAACTTACATGGCTTAAAAGAGTGCACATGGTTCCCCTCAGAGCCGTGGAAGCTGTTGGGCTATTGCAGGTCTAAGGAATGGTAGAGAAAAACTCTCTAGGTCTACATCTGCAAATGTGCAAAATGTGGTTGCCTGGTTGGCATCATTGCAACAAACCCAGAAGAGCGTGGGTCTCTTAGCAACCAGCCAGGTGGTGTGCCTCTGTGCACTGTACCCAATGCTTTCCTTTTATGTAAATGTTTGGTCCACACAGGGTTATCCTCTGAGGGCTTTCATCTTGTTCAGATCTTGCAGTGGCCTTTTAAGGTAGTGATCACTTGGCAGCTCCATCAAAGACATCTGACCTCCTGATATCAAAAGCATGAATTCTGACACAGCCCTGAAATTCCTTGAGACAAATGGCTCATTATTTTTCAGTTCAATGATACATTAATCATGGTTGGATTTCCCCCTGCTTTGAACATGATAAAAGATTAACTCAAATTAGTTTACACACATAAAGGGGTCTAATGGGATCTCAGTTTCTTATATAAAGGAAGCTTGACTGGACAGGCAAACAGCAAACGGGACCAGGAGATAGGTCTCCCCCAGGAAAAGCTGCTAGGAGAAGCTCCACTGTCCCAGGGAAAAAATTTGTCTCTGATTTCCTCTTCTTGTACCCTGCTACTACTACAGACAACCCCAAAGTTACCTTCTTGTTTGGTACATCCAGAACAGAAACAGCCTGCTCTCTCTTTCATTGCAAAGTATTATGGCTTAAAAAGAAATGTCCTCCACAGGTGCACATGTCTGATCCCTTGGTCTCCAGCAGGTGGTGCTGTTTAGGGATGTTATGGAACCTTTAGATGGTGGATCAGTATAGGGGAGGAAGCACTCACTGGGGTATGCTTTTTCATTGAGGTTTTATAGCCTGGTCCCACTTGCTGTGCTCTGAGTGTGCATTCAGTGTGTTCAGCCAATTTCCTGCCCCTACTACCATATTTTCTTCACCACAATGCTCTCTTTTCCTCTGGAATTGTAAGCCAAGATAAGCCTTTCTGCTTTAGACTGTTTTGGTCAGAGGTTTTTTTTTTTTGAATCCTGGAAAAAGATTGGAAAATAATATACAAGATAAAATGAAACACTTGGAATTGGCTATACTGTGCTCATCTTGACTGTGCATTGGGGTGTGTCCCTCCTGGATTCAAGAACCATCGTGCACCATTATCTAGAGTTATATCCTTGAATAGCTCTTCAAAGTATGTTGAAACCTTTGATGTTAAAAGCAAAGTCATCCCTTCATGAAAGCCATGCAAATCTTGGTAATTTTTGCCATGCACATGTCTGTTTTTGAAGAAATCAATTCTCTGAGTATACTGTTTACTTCCTTTGACAGAATGCTTTTGTAGTTAGCTGAAGCATACATCTCTGCAGGAAGGCTTCCAGTCTAAATTTATTAAGTTAGGCCAGATATGCTGCTGCTGCTTAATGGCCTGTGTTGCTAGTATGTAAACTGTATTTGGGATTAGAGAGAATCTATTGACTCAATAAATATTATTTAAATATATTTTGTCTACTGTGAAATAAGTCAACTGTTGGTTAGTTTCCTTGTTGCTGTCATCAAACATCCAAAAGAAGCAACTTAAGGGAGGAAGCATTTATTTTGGCTCCCAACTGGAGGGTACAGTCCACCGGGTAGAGCACAGACAACAGTAGGCTCAAGCTGAGGCTGAGAGCATACGGCTGGTACTTCTCACTGTCTCACCTTCCTAGAACAGGACACAGACACAGGAGGTGGAATCAAGGGAATATTCCTTACATTGATCCTAAATCCCACCAAGTGATGATTAGGAACAAATGTCAGCCTAGTATAGTGTCAAGATGGAGACCTGGAGGGAAAGCAGGCTGGAGCCCAAGGTGTGTTGCTGGGTATAGGAATCAATGTTTCATGAGGTTTTGATTCACTCTTTTGGAACAGTGGGGTGATTGCATCACACAGAGTGAGGTTTGTAAAGTGCTTGGCATTCCTCCAATCTCCCAGTATAAGGAGGAAACCTACACCCCACTCTACCCCATTAGCTCCTGTCACCCATGCACTCTACTATGCTGCCTACAGGAATGTAGGCTAGTGCTGCAGCCTCCAGGTTCTCTTGTGTTCTGTTATTGGGCTGTGAATCTCAGGTCCCTTTAGTTGGCTGGGGTGTGGTCTTATGACCTGGAGGACTACCTGTCTCCTATGTCCAAAGGTGAGAACTTTGCCTTGAGCAGAATGCTGTTCTCATTTAGAAAACATGGCTTGTTCTCTTTGGTTCTCTCCTTCCATATTTAATCATGCAGCCAATACAAGAACCCCATGGTTTTGGAGGGTGGTTCTTAGAAAAGGTACTCAATTATGTACTGCACATAGATGGAGGGCCAGTAACTTTTTTTTTTTTTTTTGAGTGAGAAGGATAGCTTATCCTTTTCATGGCTGGACCAGGCCCTAGAGGATAACAGAAAAGAGAAGCAGCAGGCAATCAGAAAGAGTGTCATAGAAACACTAAGACATTGATATTCTCATACAATAATCTGGTATGAATGTCAAGTGCCTTAGTCTTGCTGACACAAGGAAGAGACCAATCAGACTCTTGGCCATACCAATGGGAGGATGAACCATTACTGTCATTTCTCCTCATTCATTACCATTTAGTTTTTCAGAAATAGTATTTCTCTCTTCAAGAATTATAGCAACAATTTTGTAGTTTTGGTTTCTTTGAAAAACACAGAAATATTATAAGAATATGCTTTTGTTTTAGTCCCAGGTGTGGGATAAGGGGCTGTTTCAAATTGTCCACAGCAGCTGACTATGATTTGCCTCATACTCTAGTAGGGGCAGAATTTTACCAGCTACTGATAGTTTCCATGGTTTTGCCAGCTGCAGATAGTTTCTGCAATTGTATGACATTTGGAATTCTGGGGACGTTACAGAGAGTATACAAATGCTGGGTCCCTGAGAGGTGTGTGGGGGGTGTTGTTGGTGGGTTGGTGATTGGTGGTTGGTTGATATTGGTAACAGTTTATTAAGTAGTCAAATGCAAAGAAGGAGGAGAAGGAAGAGGAGGAATAGGAGGAGGAGGGGGAGAAGAAGAAGAAGAAGAAGAAGGAGGAGGAGGAGGAGGAGGAGGAGGAGAAAGAAGAGGAGGAGAAAGAAGAGGAGGAGGAGGAGAAAGAAGAGGAGGAGGAGGAGAAAGAAGAGGAGGAGGAGGAGAAGAGAAGAAGGAGGAGGAGGAGGAGAAGGAGAAGAAGGAGGAGGAGAAGGAGAAGAAGAAGAAGAAGAAGAAGAAGAAGAAGAAGAAGAAGAAGAAGAAGAAGAAGAAGAAGAAGAAGAAGAAGAAATTAAATATCCTGATGGTCAAAGTTTCCCCCAAAGTTTCCAATCAGCAGGAAATAGTCTAAAATGTCAGCCTTTTCCCTTCTATCCTTTTTCTCTTTCCTATCTAGTGTTAGGGTGATGAATGGGTATATAAAAAGGGATGGAAAAGGATGGAAGAAAAAAGCACCCACAAAGTAGCCAGCCAAAGTCCAGCTACACAGGAGTAGAGGGAAAGACAACCAAACAAACAATTAAAACCCCAAACCACAACTCTTTGGCCTTCCCTGGCTCTATATTAAGCTCTATATTAAGCTCTGATATTAAGTTTGCTTCTACAAAAGCAGAACTCAAGGGCGTTTTAGTTGTCTGTCTCTCATAAAAGAAAGAAAGGCACACAAGGTAGGGATGGTGATCAGCAGGCAATGAACACTGGGCACTACGTGGGTCATGAGACTCTTGGATGGTCAAGCTTTCAAGGGGAGCTGAAGGATGACCATTCCCAGATGCCTCTGTAAATTCTGATCTTACTTCCTGAAAATTTCCACAAGTGCCAAGGATAGCAATTCCTCCCTGAGTGACACTTCTGACCTTCACATCTCTCACAATACTGCATATTGTACTAGCTGGGAGTGTACTAAGATGTTCAAGGTGAGGTGGGACTCTATTTCTGTTGTAAGAGTCACGATGCTTACTAGTTAAACTTGTCACACATAACATTCAGATCCCTTAATCTATTAAAAAATACATCAAAAATAAAAGAAAAATAAAACCTGAGGTCAACTGTGTGTCTGGATGTTTATATGTGGATGATGTGAGTCATATGTAATTGTTGGTTTTAATTGGATAAACTAAATGTCTGTAAGGTAAAGCCTTTGAAGTCCTCTGAAGGTTTCTTCAGTTGCTCTGATAACTTGGAGAAAACACAGTCAAATCCAACAGAACAGTAGAGTAGATTTTTCTCTAATGACAGAATATGGAATAATAGTTATAAATAGTGCTCAAGTGGCCCTAACTTTACTTCACCACTAGACAAAGACTTCTCTTATTTTCTTTTACATTTTCTCCCTCTGTTATTTTACAAAACAAAAATTTCTTTTTTATTGGATATTTTTTATTGACATTTCAAATGTTATCCCCTTTCCTGGTTTCCCCTGTGAAAACACCCTATCCCATCCTCTCTCCCCTGCTCACCAACCCATCTACTCCTGCTTCCCTGTCCTGGCATTCCCCTACACTGGGGCACCCAGCCTTCTCAGGACCAAGGGCCTCTCTTCCCATTGATGTTCAACAAGGCCATCCCCTGCTACATATGAGCTGGAGCCATGGGTCCCTCCATGTGTACTTTTTGGTTGGTGGTTTAGTCCCTGGGAGTTCTGGGGGTACTGGTTGGTTCATACTGTGGTTCCTCCTATGGGGCTGCAAGTTCTTTCAGCTCTTTCGGTCCTTTCTCTAGCTCCTCCATGGGGACCCCATGCTCAGACCAATGGTTGGCTGAGAGCAGCTGCCTCTGTATTTGTCAGGCAAAAGGAAAGAAAAAGAAGGAAGGTAAGGAAAACATTCCAAGTTGGTTCTTGCCAGGTAGTGGTGGTGTACGCCTTTCATCCCAGCACTTGGGAGGCAGAGGCAGGTGGATTTCTGAGTTCGAGGCCAGCCTGGTCTACAGAGTGAGTTCCAGGATAGCCAGGGCTACACAGAGAAACCTTGTCTCTGAAAAACAAACAAACAAAAACAAAAACAAACAACAACAACAAAAACCAAGTTGGTTCTTATACAGATCATGAAAAAAATTTCATTTCTGTCACAGAAGTGGGACTTGAGTCTATCAAAAGAGATACTACAGGGCCATGTACATGGGAAAGCCAATAGTTTATAAAACTGTGTGGGTATTAACAGGTAAACATAGCTACAGATGCCTCAGGAGAGGGTAGGGTAAAGAATTGCATTTCTTGTGGTGAAAGTGAATCAGCTACTTTTCTGTTGATGTGATAAAACGCCATAATCAACACCTACTCAAAGAAGAGAGAGTTTATCTTGACTTAGGGTCCCACAGGGAGTTTCTGTGATGCTGGGGACACATGGCAGCAGGTGGATGGAACAGGAAGCTGAAGGATCGCATCTTTAATCTCTAATATGAAGCAGAGATAATGAACTGGAGATGGAGCAAGGACTACCCACAGTGATGTACTTTTGTGTCTTAAAGCTTCCATAACTTTCCTATACTGCACCAGAAACTTGAGATGAATTATTGACATAACTGAGCCTAAGGTGGGAGCATTTATTTTGAGATCACCACAAGGAGATAAGAGATTCAATCTCTAGTTTTAGGATGTTTTTTCCTAGTCTGTGAATAGAATAGGGTAAACATAACTAACCAACCATTCTTTTGTCGGGTCAGAATCTGCCTCTGAAAGTCAACATCACTTTTTTGGATGCTCTGGCTAAGAAACAACTTAAGGGAGGAAGAAAGGATTTATTCTGGCTTACAGTTAGAAGGGAAACAGTTCACCACAGCTGCTTGTTTACATCTTAGTGTGACCTGGCCTGCAGGTCAAGTTATTCAGGGGAACAAGGAGGGTCACAACCTGTGAATAAAGAATGGGCGAGAGAGACAACAGGACTCAAGGAAGCATTGCTTGTCAAGAGCCGTTTACTTAGTGGAGCTGAGCATATTTAGAACAAAAATCTTGGAGGGGAGGGGGAGAGGAAGGAGGGAGATGGGAGGTTACAAAATCTTCTGGGGTTGAGCTCCGGGGTGACAGGTGGGGAGGGGGTGGATTTCCGTGAATGTTCTTTTTCTCAGGGCCAAGCCGGATCCTTGTGATTGTCAGGCAGGATGTTAATCTCAGGGTTCTCATCCTTGTGATTGTCAGGCAGGATGCTAATCTCAGGGTTCTCAATTAGCTGGGGCAGGATGTTTATCTCAGGGCTCTCATGGTTCCCAACATCAGTGGATCAGAGAAGCAGAGTTTTGGGCTAGAAATCGACTGGGCTGGGCCCCTCTTAGGCCATTCTACTAGCAAGGCCTTACCCCTTAAAGGTCCCAGAACTTTCCCAAAGAGCATTACCAGAAGTCAAACAGCAACTCATGAAACACATGAGTCTACTGGAGACATTTCACATCCAGAGTGTAACATCTCCTTTTGAAAATTCTCTGCTCTTACTCCTGCTTCTCTCCCTTGCCTCTTGCCCTTTGCTCCCCTTCTCTTCCCATTCCCTTTCTTCCTCTCTCCACATGGTCATGGCCAGCCCCTACTTCTCTACTCTCCCCTTCTCTCTGCCTTTCTCTGCCTCTGCTTACTCTCTTAACTCCCCTCCCTATGCCCTAAATAAACTCTATCCTATACTAAAAAAAAAGAAAGAAAAGAAAAAAGAAGATTAGTTCTCTGTGTAGAGAACCCACATGATAGGTTAGTAGTAGCCCAAGGCTTAGAGATCTCCACAGCTTGTTGTTGTTGTGTTTATGTGTGTGTGTGTGCGCGCAGTGTATATATTGATGTTATTTTATGGGGAGTTTCTGCCACACTCTTTCAAATTTAGCCCCCAAATAAAAGACACAGAAATCTGGTATCTTATTTGCAAGCTGCTGGCACTGTGCTGGGAAGGTTCTGAGCTAACCTAACCTGGCTAGGCAATTAATAACCAGATAAATGCCCTCTTGCTTGACAACTGAGTCTTGTTCTGTTTCATGTGTGTCCTGGGTGTGAGCTTTCTTTGGTCATGTGCTCATGGTCCATTCTACTTCATGGAGACCTCCTTCTTCCCCTATCTCTCTCCTTTTTCTGTGGTTCCTACCTGGGACCCCCTACTCAATCTACACTCCCACCTTCTTCTCTCTTTTGCCTAGTCACAGGCTTTTATTATCCAGTCAGGGACTACTGGGAGCATTCTTTACAGAACACTGGGTAATACAGTACACCAAGAGCAGATTGCAGTCTGAACAGGGGCCCAGAACTGAGCTTCTGAAAACACAGAGCACAAGACTAAACCCAACATCTCCCCCTTTTAGTCCACTAAAAGGTTTTTCCTCTTATAATAAGAAACTATACACAATAAGAACAATTATGATACAACTATGAAGAATATCACTAAAGAGTTTCATCCACATTGTCCAATCTGATTGTGTTTGGCAACTTAGGAGAAAGTACTCTGTCATCTATTTTATCTTAGTGAATTTAGAGTTCTTTCTATAAATCAAACTCTATCATAACTTGCATTACCAATATAAAACATCTTCTTAGACTTTAGAACATTTTCTTAAGTCCTAAAAAATATAAGCTTTTTTTTTTGTGAGACTATACTATCTAGTTTTCCACCCCATCAGAGACGTGAGAAGGGATAAATGTTATCTGAGTACATGGGAAGTGCAGACTGAGACACTTCCAATAGTACAGACATGACAGAGAAAGCTGGCTGCCTGAACGGTTCCTCCCAACTCCTCTATAATATCGGAGTATCAATCTTCATCCTTCCTGATCTGAATATCTGACAGACTTTTCTATGAAGCAGAAATTATGAAGGGTTTTTCTTACTTTGCCCTGGCAAAGCTCAGAAGTTGACTTTCCTGTGACCAGGTTTGTCCACTTTGGACAGCTTCTGTCTGCAGTTGAAGTGTGGGCAGTTTCTTGTCCAGTGGCAGCTTGCCACATTCGAAGCAAATCTCCATAAGGAGATTCTTTGATGCTCATCAGCTTCTTTGAAGTAGAATAGGGCTGCTCCCAGGAGCCGACATGTCTCATTGTTAAAAAAAAAAAAACCTTTTTAATAATAAAACACTTACAGTGCCATACGATGTAAGACTCTGAGGTTTTTGAAGATCATTTTTTTATCTAGCATATCTGAATTAGCAAACATTGCTTGTTACTAGCTGTTAACTATCTGTTTAACCTAGGAAACATATTTCTGTAATAAAATACACTACTGTCTAACATGACCATGAGTTTGATTGTCTGACTGCTAACTTTCACTTCTTAATTATCCTAAGCAGTTTGTAATAGCAGTTTTTAAAAGGATTGGAACTCATGATAATTTGCATATGCTTGGCCGAGGGAGTGGCACTATTTGGAGATAGGTGTGGCCTTGTTGGAGTAGGTTTTTACTGTGCACGTGGGTTTTAAGACCCTATTCCTAGCTGCCTCGAAGTGAGTCTTTCACTAGCAGTCTTCAGATGAAGATGTAGAACTCTCAGCTCCTCCTGCCCCATTCCTGCCTGGATGCTGCCATGCTCCCACCTTGATGATAATGGACTGAACCTCTGAACCTGTAAGCCAGCTCCAATTAAATGTTGTCTTATAAGAGTTGCCTTGGTCATGATGTCTGTTCACAGCAGTAAAACCCTAACTAAGACAGAGCTTAACATTGCATTTTAATGAATCATCTAAGCTCAAAACCTCAAATGAAAGTTGAAAACATATATACATAGTATGTTGTAGCAAAATATTACCTCAATTTTGTATTACTATACAAAGATCTATACCAATGTAAGATTTTTGGCTTGTTAATGCTTTCTAGTTTAAAAAACATAGATTCAATAATCTATGTTTTTATTCCTAGTACTTCTATATTGTTGCTATATCCCCCCTTTTATTTATCCTTTCACCACATACATAAGAAAGAAAGGATAGAGAAAATGTAGAGAAAGAAAAGGAAATCCCTGAGTCTAACCTCCCATATTTTGTTTTTTCCCTAATCAACACCATTTAACAACTTGCAACCAGATCCTTTTTAATGACAACCATCTATCACCCATAGAATGACCCCAAACAATCTACTGCTTTTTGGAAAATGGGGCATCATTCTCTTCAAAATGCTTCATGCTGTTCTGGGGGCAAGATTTCTTTTAGCCTTCCCTGCCACCACACCCAATATTGGGATATTGGTCAATCTTAAGAAAGCTAGCTGGAGCATTTGCTGTCCAGTCTCTGCATGCACAGAGAGTTCAGGCCTTACCTGAAGTCCTGACTGGAACAGTCTGTGTGATGTTAGACCAATTGGGATCAGGCGCTTTCTTTGAAGCCTTCCTGGAAGCAGGTTTTGATGAAACAGCTCTTAAGGCAGTCAGCCTGAGGTTGGATCACGGAGGTTACTTCTCTCATCTGCTTTGGTGTCTAGTCCTTTTGTTCTGCAAACATCTAAAGTTTCAAAAGTATTATACCTTTCTGCAATAACATATGCATGGAAAGTACAGAAGGCACAACCCAGTCAAAGATGACTCTCTGCTGTCTGTTTGAGCAGGGAAGGCATCTGTCTTTCTTTGTAACTTAGTTTGGGTTGTATAGCTAACTGTGATATAAATTTCTCTCTATGTCATTTGAAAGGACAAGTACTATCAAGTCATGAGAGGTCTGTAGCTAACAAGACTTATTGGCTATGCAGAGCTGAAGTTCTGGCTGGAGACATGTTTATGTCTCAGCTAGTCTCAACACTGTTCTCATGTAGGAGGGGTCAGCAATGTTTACCTGTTTTGTCCTTTCTCTTGATTTTCTTCTTGTTGTCTGTAGCCAAGATCATCTTCAGGGTGTCTCCCCCTGTCATATTTAATTTTTATCAGGTTGGAAGGAATCCATAGCTTTTCTTTTCCTGCAAAAACGTATACAAAGCCTCCTCCCCAAAGTAACATCTCTTTTCTTTCTTGCATTCCAAAATTAAAATTTCTATAGGCTGATCTAATTCAGCAGTCCTTTCTAAAGTCCAGTGTTCATTTGTCCTTCCTTCTTTCCTTCTTTCCTTCCTTCCTTTCTTCCTTTCTTCTTTTTTTTCTTAACAGCTGTTCTACCTGTCTCACTGACATTTAAAAAAATTTGACTAAGCATTATTTAATCTATCTCTGGAGATATCCATCCCCCTCTGTTTTATGGGCATTTCTTTCAAATTCCTGTCAAATCTCTTCACAATTGCTTCCCCTGTATGATTGTAAGATATATATGTAAAATGTCTTTAAAAAATTGTGGTGATGGCACATGCCTTTAATCCCAGCACTTGGGAGGCAGAGGCAGATAGATTTCTGAGTTCGAGGCCAGCCTGGTCTACAGAGTGAGTTCCAGGACAACCAGGGCTATGCAGAGAAACCTTGTCTCAAAAAACCAAAAAAAAAAAAAAAAAAAAAAAAAAAAAAAAAAAAAAAAAAAAAAAGTTGAATTATAATGGTTACACATGTTGAAGGACTATCACCATCAGTGTGTAAAGTTATTTCTAAGATAGACATCATCTCTAATAATTGTGTAATATCAGAATCATCTTTTTCAGAATTCAAGGCCTGTTGGAATTCTGAATATGCACCAATAGTATGATGCACCAACATATGTACATATCTTAATTGTCCAAACTCTACAAAATGAAATATATAACCTATTGTATGTCATTGCCCTAAAGTTGCATCGTAAGTAGAATCTGGATTCTTAACTCAATATTCTGTGTTTTTGTGGGCTGGGCTGTCAGTTTAATTCTTGATAATTCTGTGGATTTTGCTCATCTGGAACTATCCTCTCTGATGTTATTGTAAGTTCCAGTTCCTCTAATCTCTGTTCTCAATTAGCATTCCATCTTTCAGTCCTGTCATTATCTAAGTCTGTTTTATTTTGATCTCTCTTTTAAAGGATATATAAAATTGCAATTATTATTGAAAAAAATAATTGGGATCCAGATGCATTGTGTTATTGAAATTTTTTCCATTTTTAACATAGAAAATATTTTACTTTTTACTTCTCCTCCTTTCAGAGACTTTACCCTTTTATTTTTTAAGTAAATATCTCTTTCTGTGATTTTTTTAATACTTTATTTTTTTCTTTTATTGCTTTCCAACTTCAGAAGTTTGGGTCTTTTCGTTCCTCTGCACCTTCCTTTGGTAGGTAGGTTCTGCCGTTCTGCCGGCCTTTGTGTACAGCACAGGTTCTCCAGACTTCCTTGTTTGTCTCAGAGACTGTGTTGGTTGCAAGCAGCATCTGTTTCCTGCGTTGCCCACCATTTTTTGACTATTTTGTCTGGCTAACTGATTTGTCTCAGGCCCTATGCTTAGATTTGTTTTTTTGCCCGATGTTGGGTACTAAATATTGATGTTATTTTATGGGGCATTTCTGCCACACTCTTTCCCATTTAGCTCCCTAGTAAAAGACACAGAGACCTGGTATTTTATTCACAAACTGCTGGCACTGTGCTGAGCAGGTTCTGAGCTTTTCTAACCTGGCTGGGAAATTAATAACCAGGTAAATGCCCCATTACTTGACAACTGAATCTTGTTCTGTTTCATGGGTATCCCCAATATAAGCTTCTTTTGACCATGTGGTCATGGTCCATCCTATTTCATGGTGACCTCCTTCTTCCTCCTCTGTCCTTCCTCCTGGTCCATACCTAAGACTCCCTACTTGATCTCCAGTCCCTCTTTCCTCTCTCTGCTGCTCAGTCACAGGCCTTAGCCTTTTATTAACCATCAGGGACTAGTAGGGAACATTCTTTACAGAACATTCAGAACATTGGTTAATTCCATTCACCAAGATCAGTCTGGTGTGTGTGTGTGTGTGTGAGTGAGTGTGTGTGTGAGTGTGTGTGTGTGTGTGTGTGTGTGTGTGTGTGTGTGTTTGATAGTCTTGAAATGTTGGCTTAGTACTCACCATGTAGGCCTTGAACTCATGGTAATTCTCCTACCTCCAGCTTCTAAATGATGGGATTACTGATGTGTTCTTTCATACCTCAATACTTGTGTGTTTTAAACAAGATTCTCTTTTTCCTTTTTCTTTCTTTCCTAATCTTTCTCCTATAAACCAATGCAGCCTCAAAGTCACTATGTAGACAGGTGTGACCTTGAATTCTGATCCTCTCGTCTCCACCTCCCAAGTCCCATGAATGATGACACCAGTTTTATGTGGTGCTAGGGATGGGACCAAGAACTTCACATGAGCCAGGGAAGCACTCTCCCAGCTGAACTATATTCCAGCCTCAAATCTCAGTGTTTGTGTAACTTACCTCCTCATGACAAAAACTAAGTCTCTCTAGAAAAGCTCTCTAGATAGATTTCACTGGTGCACAAAGTTATAGGTAAGATACGTGTGGGGGGGGGTTGGGGGGGGAGGCTGGAGACATGGACCAACGGTTAAGAACATGTACTGCACTTGTAGCTCAGTTTCCAGCAGCCACATGAAATATCTTACAACCTCAAGAGCTATGAGATCTGACCTCTGGCTTCCACAGGTGCAAGCACTCAGTAGGCATACTTATACACACATAAAAACATACGTAGCTAAAAATAAAATAAACAATTGAAAGGACTTGCATGTAGAGATTTTCTTTATATGTGTGCATGCTTACCCACTCTTTTAAAGCCACTCAGAGTACATTCTGTTGGGCATACCTCATGTCCCCACCATCTGCTATGAGCTGCCTGAGGTCAGAGGTCATGTGTGTGGGACACAGAATCCTGGGTGTCCCTTGGCATTGTTAGGTGGTTTACAAAGATGTTGATGCCTTACTGAGCATCTGGAGACTAATGTAATTGGTAGGTAGAACATTCTGGGTTTGGGGAATTATAAAGAAGAGACAGGGAAGGACAGGCGATTCTAATTTGCACTCAAAATTAGGAACTACTGATTTCAGGAATCAATTCTGCAAGCACAGGGACATTGGTGGCACTTTTCTGAGACATTTCAAGGGTAAGGCAGAAGAGAAATGCTACAGACATAGGCTCTGTGGGACTTACTGGTAACCCTGAAACAATCACAAGTGGCATGGGGTGATCAAAACTGATTAGCCATAGGTCAAAGAAGCTTATGAGGACAGGAGCAAATTCTAGAACTTATAATCTTTGTCATTAGGTTACAATCATCACATATTTTATAAGAAGAAAAATAAATGTGTGTGTGTTTGAGGGAGAGTTTGACAGAGGGAGACAGAGAGAGAAAGTTATATACATAGGCTGTAGTCTATTCTTCTGCTAAGGAACACAACAATTGTTGAATTATCGTTAGTCATACAGCAAGCCACACCACAGCCAACCAAACAGTTGGGCAACACTTGCTGAGAAAAATGCAGATTACACTGTATCAGTACACTTGCAGCTTACTATTAATTACCTTTTCATTCAAAATGATTAAAACTTGGGGCTAGAGAGATGACTCAGTGGTTGAGAGCACTGATGCCCTTGCAGAGCACCTGGGTTCAGTTCCCAGTACACACGTGGCTGCTCACAACCTCTTAACTTTAGATCTAGGGTGTTTGACACCCTCTTCTGGACTCTACAGGCACTGCATACATATATGCTACACATAAATAAAAGCAATACTTATTTTTAAGTTATTAAACTATAATTTAAAAAGTTAATCTAAGTCCTCGTCTACATTGTAGACTGAAATTATAATGAAAGTGGAGCTGGCTTCTTTAGGCTTTCTTTCCATGAGAGAGAATGGAAATTGTTTTACACACATGAATGCTGCCCCTCAGAGTGCAGCAACCAGACCACAGACCTTATGACTATTTTATATTCAGGTATGTAGAGGTGTATATGTTATGTCTGCGATTGATAAGGAAAACATAAACTGGGTCAGCCTCACCTGTTACATATAGATGTGCTGTGTCTCCTGCATAGCAGTTTATACTATGTTGCCGCACTCCAGAATGAGTCTGTGATTCCTGGGACACATCGAGTTCTTCTTCTTCTTCTTTTTAATTTATTTGTAACAGATAAGATAAGCACTTATTATTTCTTTCAGCACTTGTACTTTTCACAGAATTGCACTTATCCCATTCACTGCTGGGAAGAGCCCTGGAGCTGCCTTTGTCTTGCATCTGTGCCAGAAAGGACAACCACCACGTGACTATCTCCACCTCTCCAGCGTTTTTGTTTGTTTGTTTGTTTGTTTGTTTTTGTTTTTTTTTTAACACAGTTGACTCTACCCCTTGAGGGACCTGACTTACATGAGAGACTTTTCTTCCAAGGCCCTGGACCCTCTTCTTCTAACCTCATTAAAAAGTTTATAGCTCTCTGTTCTACTAGCATATTGGAATCACTGGGGGAACATTTTAGAAATACTCCACTGCCAGGAATTCTAATTCACTTACTCTGAGGGTGAGCCTGAACATCTACATTTTTTTCTTCCTAAAGGATTTAATGAGTGGCCAGGATGAAGAAGTGTCTACCCTGAACACTTCATAGCTTCTGCCAGCTTGACTGCTGTCGGAGGAAGAAATCCTCTATGGAGAAGGGGAAGGTACCAGAAACTTGCTGAAGAGCAAAGAGTTGAGCAGCTTTGCAAGGGGAAAAGTTTCCATGAATAGAGAACTCAAACTCTGAGGAAGATGCATGAACTACAAGGAGAACAGAAGGCCACAACACATTCCCTATATGGAAAGCCAGGCTTAGAGGGGAGAAGATGGGTTTTACTCACTTGGACAGTTTGGTACTCACCCGAGAGTTTAGCCACAGTCATGTACATACCTCTCAGCTACCCTCTGTCTCTCTACAAGCCATCCTGGCTTGCCCCAGCATGGATCTTGCTTGTTATCCCCAGTTCTGAGACATTTGGAGATGTCTGCAGAGATTCTATTGGCCTTAAGTCCACACCCTCTGGTACCAGCTGCCTCGATTCTTAGTCTAGAGTGAGTACCAGTGTCCTTTGAAGACTTTGTTCCAATTGATTCCCACATCCAGTGCATGGTTTCTTTTGCTCTGAAGACATAGAAGGGTCTGAGGATCTGAATTACTGTCAGATTCCCAGGTGGCCTACTGCTGGTCCAAGATGACACTCAAAGGAGCCCTGTGATGTCCCTCAAATACAAGCACAGTCATCTACTGCCCACAATCCTTGCCTGCTTTACAGGATAAAGCCTGACCACCGAGCACAGTTCTCACAGTGCCATCTCAGCACTTCTGCCACACCTCATCCTTGGTCTGGTCCCACAAACACTTCCCTATTCTTTTACCTTTTTCTTTCCTTCACATCCCCAGCCTTTGTGCACACAATCCTCTTCTGGGGGTTTTGTTGTTGTTGTTTGTTTGTTTTTCTCCAGTTTCTATCTTGGGCAGACTCCTATCAGTCATGATTCTGCTTAAATGTCACCCTCTCCATGGAACCTTCACAGAGTACTGAAGTGCAGTCTCTCCCTCTTCTCCCTAGGCTCCGATTCTGTGTGCCTTTCACTCCCTGTTTGCCTTGCTCTCTCTTCTTTGAATAGATTCTGGACACCTACAAATTAATTCAAGTTTAATTGTTTTAATCTCTGTCTTTCCTTCATTACCAAGACTCCCCACAGTGGCCAGCACACAGTGCTTGCTAAATAAACATTTATTCCACGAAAGACTGGATAGTCAAGAGCAAGTTATGTAAAAAAGGGTGGCTGCCTTTTCTTTTAAAAAGCCAGATCCACTTCTTAATCAATTTAGCTGAACTTGGAGGTCGATTTTAAGATTGGGTACAATAAAAAGGATGACTATGTCTCAAAGCAATTTCCTTAGGCCACCATATCTCTATGTAGAAATGAATGTGATTTTCCTGTTTTGTATACCGTTCTCCCCAAACTAAGCATTTTAAATGTATTTGCCACAAGAGCCAATATGGCAGCCTTATGAAGCAAATAAACTGATGTGTTACTTCACCTGACAAATAGCAGAGCAACAACTTAATAAAACTCTTCAGTTTTGAAACATAAAGCACACTGTAATTTGGAGGGTGGAAAGCACAAGGCATCTCCTTTTTATTAAGATGGATGCAAATATCTTAAGGCACAGTCACAGAAGCAATCCAGCCTGTTTAAACATATAAATTACTGCCATCCATTTCCAAGTGTCGACAACCAGAATCAGGGCTGAGGAGAACTTAAATTCGTAGATGGTTCTGAGCATGAGAAGTTTTGCTCTGTCCATGGATGACAATTTATAAAACACATCTTTCATTTTCAGTGTTGAAGAATTTAAGGCATTAGGAGTTGTACATTCAGATAGAAATTAGCTGGAGGGAAGGAGCTTGTTGGCAGTGCGTATGTTCGTAAATGATTTACAGGAGCATAGGGGTTGGTTTATTCTGAGTTTTTATCTTCTCTTTCAATAAAACATTGACCAAGGACTTGGAGATCTGCTGTGTTATTCTTTGGAAAGGCAAGGCTCTGTGTGTCATGATAGGAGTGATGGGTGATGTGTGTGCTGGGATCCGATTGCTAATTCAGTGTGGAGTAATCATTCATTAATTCATTCACTTAACAGGTTTGCACAAGGGTCGGCTCTTGTTAGCCTAGGCAGGTAGCCATGAACAAAACACCAGTCTCTGCATGGATCCTGTTTTCTAGTTGGAGAGAGATGGGCAATGGGGCAGTCCCACTCACTATGGAGAGATGTGAATTCAGCTAGCAGAAGCATGGTGGAAGTGAGGTGGTGGGCAATGATTGCAGTGGTTTGGAGGATGATGGCAGTGGTGAGATCGTGGCTTTAAACTGGATGGTTTGAGGAGAGCACCTTGCTTCTACTCTGAAAGAATGGTCTGTGAAGCCATTTGGGTAGAATGAACCCTGGTGTGAGGAAGGAACATAGCGGCTGGAGTGATTGAGTGAGTGGCCATGAACCCCATCCAAGCAAAGCCCGAGAATAGGGACAGGTCATGCAAGGCCACATAGCACACTGGGACCGTTCTGGCTTGACCTGGAAACCTCTGGTGTTCCAAAGATTTATATTTTAATAAGGTGACTGTGGCCACCATGTTCAGAGTAGATGGAAGGAAACAAGGCAGGGATGGCAGATGAAACAAGAGACCCTCGTGACTGGCCAGGAGAGAAAGGGTGATGGCTGGCGCAAGGACCAGAGGATGGAGCTGGCTAGACATACTCGTTATGTGCAAATACATTTTTGAAAAAGAGCCCTGCAAGATTTACTAAAGCTATATAGATATTGTGAGAGAAAAAGGGCAGGGCTGACAGCTCAGTCAGGAAAGGGCTTGTCCTGAGTTTCATCCCTCAGAATCCACATTCTAAAATAAAAATTAAAAAAAATGAGAGGACTAGATTGGTGATAAATGCTTCTAATCCCAGCAGGAAAGAAGCAGAGACAGAGTCCTGGGCATACAGGTCAGGCAGCCTAGCCCACTCTGTCAGTCACTGGGCAATGAGAAACTATGACTCTAAATAAATAAATAAATAAATAAATAAATAAATAAATAAATAAATAAATAAGGTGGATAGTGCTGGAGGAATGGCATCTGAAAGTCTCCCCTACACATATGTACTCTCATACCCAGGGGAGAGAAAATGAGAGTGGAAATCAAAGACAGCATCAAGGTTTTGGTCCTGAACCACAGGGAGTTTCTGTTTGCCATTTGTTGTGAGAAAAAAGCCTTTAGGAGAAGCAGAGTGTTATCCTACAGACATATTCTATCAAGATGATGAAGATGCTGATGAAGAAGCCAAGAGGAGCCTGAACAGGATGTGTGCAGGGTCATAAACAGCAAGGAGTCACTGTCGTGTGGGTAGTATCATCTGCCATTTCCACAGCTTGCCAAGGAAATGAGAAGCTGCCCAACGGGAAAAAATTTGGGTTACTAAGTGTAGGGCCCATCCAAGGCAGGACACAGAACAGCCAGTGAGCTTGCTGGAAGTCGAGAGGATGTGGGAAGGAAGTGCTTTGAGAAAGAGGGCATGATAAGACCTCAAGCACAATGAAGATGTAGAACTGTCCCATTGGTTCAGCAAGCCTTGACTGGAGCAAGAACAGATTTGATGGAATCCGGGAGGTGAAGTCTACAGGAAGCATCTAAAGGAGAACAATTAGCAGACAAGAACTTTGGTGCTGTGTGTACTCTTTTAGTATATTCATATAAAGCAAAGACATGAAGTGGGGCATGGATGGGCAACGTGGATAAGAAGGAAAATGATTTCAGAGAAGTTCAGGCTTGTAGAGCTGAAGACCTGGGACCAGTGGGAGGGGGTAGGCTTTCACTGGGGGCATGGGTGAGGAGGAAGGAGTAGGATTAGGTCACAAATACAGGCAGGTGGGTGGATGTGAGGGTGTGAGCACCGTCTTCCAATCACTTCTGTTTTCTCTATGGAGGCTGAAACCATGAGCTCCAAGTCTAGTGGGTCTCTGTAGAGTGAGAGACAGCAGCAGCAGCAGCAGCAGCAGCCTTGGAGTCTGCACCATCCTACAAGTAACATGGATGAAGTTGAAAAAGTGAACCAGGGAAAGGGCCCAATGGCCCTTTGATCAATTAATGTGGTATTAGTCTGTCCCTGCAAGCCTTGAAGAGTTGGCTAGAGAAGCGAATGTCAGGGAAGTCAAACAGAGAACTTGGGATGGGTTATTTAAGAACTGGGACAACAAGAGAAATGTTGGTGACTGTCAGCAGTTGTCCAGGAGCTGAAATCATCTAAGGATGGACTATTCCAAATTTTGATTATTACTTAACTAAGTGAGAAGGCTTCAAATGTTCTGCTGGGAGAATGGCTCAGTGGGTAAACAACTTTATGTGCAAGTGAATAGAGCTGAATTCAGATTCCCAGAACTGATGTAAAACAGAGAAATGGGATTGTAAACACAGTGCTCCTATGAAACAGGAGGCGGGAACAGAACACTCCCCTAAGCCAGCTAGCCTGAGGTATGCTGCAGTGAGGAGGAGATCCTGGCTCAAGCAAGATGGAAGGGAAAGGACATCTGAGATTGTCCTCAGATGACCACACTTGTACGTGCTAACATGCACACACATGCACACACAAGCAACAAACAAACAACAACAACAACAAAAGACAAAAGAGAAAGAAAGAAAGAAAGAAAGAAAGAAAGAAAGAAAGAAAGAAAGAAAGAAAGGAAGGAAGGGAGGAAGGAAGGAAGGAAGAAAGAAGGAAATGCAAAATGCCACAAAAGCCAATTAAATTTTAAATGTATTTATTGTCAAACCACAGAAGTGACTTCTATTAACTATCCTTTGGCACCACCTGCTGGAGACAGATCCCAGAAGCTAACTGCGAGGAACATTTCTAATCGCTGTAGCATTGATAACTTGCAGAGCAAATGGGGAAAGAGAATACAGTTGTCCGTAGATTGGGATTCATCAGAAGAGTCACTTGTGAATTTTGCTGTATGTGATCCTTTCCACAAATCTTGGTTTTTCAATGGTCTATGGAAAACAGAAGAAAACAGAAATTCATAGAAAGAGAGAAATGGAGTGATAGGTTTCTTTCAGGAATGGTAGTGGTGTTCTGTCCCTCCAATGGTGCTGGTATCATTTATTCCACCAATAGGCCGGGGGAGAGTGGCAGCAGGAGGAGGCGGGCGTGGCAACACACACCTGTAATTACAGTGCTCAGGGGTTAACAAAAAGAATCTGGAAGTTTAAGACCAGTCTGGGGCCTCTAGAAAGAGCTTGTCTCAAATATAAAAAGAAAAGAAAAGGTAGAAAAAAAGAAAGGGAGGATGGAAGAAAGGAATAATGTGCAATATAATTACTTTGATAAACACTGAAGATGCATTTAGGAAAACTCAAATACAAATGCTGTCATTAAACAGCAAACTGAAAAATGCTTCTAAGCCACCAGGAATATTTTTAACATTTGTCCATTGGAATACAGCTGTTTCTCTCTATACCTGTCTTGGCAAGGGTTTCATTGCTGTGAAGGTACACCATGACCACAGCAACTCTTAGAAAGGAAAACATTTAATCGGGGCTGGCTTACAGGTTCAGAGGTTCAGTCTGTTATCATTATGCTGAGAAGCATGGCAGCATCCAATCAGGCATGGCACTGGAGGAGCTGAGAGTTCTACCTCTTGTTCCAAAGGCAAACAGGAGAAAACTGACTTCCAGGCAGATAGGACGAGGGTCTTAAAGCCCATGCCCACAGTGACATGCTTCCTCTAACAAGGCCACAACTTCAAATAGTGTCACCCCTGGGGCAAGCATATTCAAACCACCACAATCCCAAATACACCCCACATCTTCTGAGTATACAGTATTTGGGGTTCACAGGAATGTGGATAAAAGCCAAATCTTAGGGTGATCTAGACTCCAGGAGAAACCAGGACAGCCTGCACTTCTAGAAGCTGGGTGATGACAGTATAGAGGCTAACACAGGAGCAGAAGCTAATGGTGATGGACATCACAGTGATGAGCATCACAGAAAAAGGTGCTCCAGAAACTTCCATAAAGGCAAGAAGAGGCTGAAGAGGCCATCTAAGTGTATTGTACTACATGTGGGGTTGTTGAGGGAGAGAGAGAGAGAGAGAGAGAGAGAGAGAGAGAGAGAGAGAGAGAGAGAGAGAGAGAGAGAGAGAGAGAGAGAGAGAGAGAGAGAGAGAGAGAGCAGTGTCAGGGCATTTCCTCCATGTACACTAGAGAGAGACTGGCAGACTGACTTCTCCATGTTAACTGCTTCAAAAGGGAACCCCACTTGACTACTCCTTTCTCTCACAACTGCATTTTAGGGCATTTAAATGACCTTACCTGGTGCTCCAATCAAATATCCAACAACAAAATTACACCATGAAAGATTCATCCATCAAGGTGGATACATTGTTGCAAATGGAATTATATGTCTTGAAGAAATGGAGCTTCTGAGTAAATAGTTTACTGGGTAGAAAGATCAAATATAAGAAGTCTTTACCATGTGGAGAAGAATTTAAAATATAATGCAGCTCCAAGAACCAGGAGCTATGGCACATGCCTATAATTCTAACCACGTGGAAGGCAGAACCAAGATGATTAGGTGTTCATACCAAGTATACGGCAAACCTGGGGTGGGGAGCAGAAAAAAGAGGTTCAAGAGTTGAAGATGAGATTAAAAACAACAGCTTAAGGGTTAGAGATATAGCACTTCAATTAGAGCATTTGTTGCTTTTGCATAGGGCTGGAGTTCAGTTCCCAACATCTACACACAGCCCTAATTCCAGAGGATCTGATGCCTTCTCCAATTTGTGGCACCAGGCACTTGTGTGATGCATATTCACATAAAATGAAGTAAATAAAATTTAAAAATCACAACAGTTAGAGGAAAAGACAGCATATTAACATATGAAGACAAATGACCATGTATTTTGAAAACAGGCTGAAAATCAAATCCAATAATCAAGCATTAGGAGGACAAAACAATACTTAAAAATAATATAAGTTAAGTTTAAAAATAGTGGCCTCTAGGCTGAAAGACTGTACTGATTTCCATACAATTTGGGTGAGAAAAGATCTGGGCAAATCCCACTCTAATTCTTGAATGTGAATAAGAAAAAACATCATAAAGAACAAATTACCTCTTAAAGAAAAAGAAAAAAAATTCACATATCGGAAAATAGAAGCTAGGAGAATTGGAGCTATATACCTCTGAGAGAAAAGAACTACAGTTTTATACCCAACCAAGTTATCCCAGTTCATGTGCAAAGAAAGTAATGTGAGAGAATTCATGGATGATTCTAAAAGAGAGATTTGGTAAGAATATATTGCAATGAAACCACAAACTCATACAGGCATTCAACAAGACAAACCTGAGCATGGTGGCCTGTATGTTTAACCACAGAAATCAGGCAGCAGAGAGAAAGAAATCTCACTGAATCTTAGGACAGTGAGTGTTACATAGTCAGATTCTATCTCAGAGGGAGAGATAGGGAGAGAAAGCAAGAGAAAGACAGAGGGGGGCAGGGGGAAGAGAAAGGGGAGAAGGAGGGAGAGAGAGAGGATATGGCAAGAGAAAAATGAGAATAACAAAATGACAAAGCACTAAAATTATGTGCTATCTGAAATTATAAAATTAACTCAAGCAAATCAGTGGCCTTCCTCTACACAAAGGATAAACAGGCAGAGAAAGAAATTAGGGAAACAACACCCTTCACAATAGCTACAAACAATATAAAATACCTTGGTGTGACTCTAACTAAGCAAGTAAAAGATCTGTTAGACAAGAACTTCATGTCTCTGAAGAAGGAAATTGAAGAAGATCTCAGAAGATGGAAAGATCTCCCATGCTCATGGATTGGCAGGATTAATACAGTAAAAATGTCCATCTTGCCAAAGGTAATCTACAGATTCAATGCAATCTCCCTCAAAATTCCAACTCAATTCTTCACAGACTTAGAAAGAGCAATTTTCAGATTCATCTGGAACAACAAAAGACCCAGGATAGCCAAAACTATTCTCAACAATAAAGGAACCTTTGGTGGAATCACCATCCCAGACCTTAAGCTGTACTACAGAGCAATTGTGATAAAAACTGCATGGTATTGGTACAGTGACAGGCAGGTAGATCAATGGAACAGAACTGAAGACCCAGAAATGAACCCACACACCTATGGTCACTTGATCTTTGACAAAGGAGCTAAAACCATCCAGTGGATAAAAGACAGCATTTTCAACAAATGGTGCTGGCTAAAGTGGCGGTTAGCTTGTAGAAGAATGCAAATTGATCTTTTCCTTTCTCCTTGTAGAAAGCTCAAGTCCAAGTGGATCAAGGACCTCCACATCAAACCAAATACACTGAAACTAATAGAAAAGAAAGTGGGGAAGAGACTTGAGGACATAGGCACAAGGGAAATTTTCCTGAACAGAATACCAATAGCTTATGCTCTAAGATCAAGAATTGACAAATGGGACCTCATAAAGTTGCAAAGCTTCTGTAAGGCAAAAGACACTGTCAATAGGACAAAATGGCAACCAACAAATTGGGAAAAGATCTTTACCAATCCTATATCTGATAGAGGGCTAACATCCAATATATACAAAGAACTTAAGAAGTTAGACTCCAGAGAACCAAATAACCCTATTAAAAATGGGGTACAGAGCTAAACAAAAAATTCTCAACTGAGGAATACCGAATGGCTGAGAAGCACCTAAAAAAATGTTCAGCATCCTTAGTCATCAGGGAAATGCAAATCAAAACAACTCTGAGATTCCACCTCACACTGGTCAGAATGCCTAGGATAAAAAACTCAGGTGACAGCAGATGCTGGAGAGGTTGTGGAGAAAGAGGAACACCCCTTCATTGCTGGTGGGATTGCAAGCTGGTACAACCACTCTGGAAATCAGTTTGGCTGTTCCTCAGGAAATTGGACATACTACTACCAGAGGACTCAGCTATACCACTACTGGGCATATACCCTGAAGATGCTCCAACATGTAATAAGGACACATGTTCCACCATGTTCATAGCAGCCTTATTTATAATAGCCAGAAGCTAGAAACAATGCAGATGTCCCTCAACAGAGGAATGGATACACAAATTGTGGTACATCTACACAATGGAGTACTACTCAGCTATTCAAAACAATGAATTTATGAAATTCTTAGGGAAATGGATGGATCTGGAGATTATCATCCTGAGTGAGATAACCCAATTATAAAAGAATACACTTGGTATGCACTCTCTGATAAGTGGATATTAGTCCAGAAGATAAGAATACACAAAGTACAATCCACAAACCCCAAGAAACTCAGGAAGAAGGAAGACCAAAATGTGGACATTTCATTCCTTCTTAAAAGGGGTAACAAAATACCCACAGAAGGAGTTGCAGAGACTAACTATGGAGCAGAGACTGAAGGAAGGACAATCCAGCCTGATATAGCTGTCTCCTGAGAGGCTCTGACAGTACCTGACTAATACACAAGTAGAGGCTCACAGCCATCCATTGAACTGAGTACAAGGTCCCCAATGAAGGAGTTAAAGAAAGGACCCAAGGAGTTGAAGGGTTTGCAGCCCTTTAGGACAAACAACAATATGAACTAACTAGTACCCTCAGAGCTCACAGGGACTAAACCACCAACCAAAGAGTACACATGGTGGGACTAATTCCTCCAGCAGCATATATATAGTAGAGGATGGCCAAGTTGGTCATCAATGGGAGGAGAGGCCCTTGGCCCTGTGAAGGTTCTATGCCCTAGTGTAGGGGAATGCCAGGGCCAGTAAGCAGGAGAGGGTGGGGTGGTGAGCAGGGGAAGGGGAGAGGGTACAGGTGTTTGTTCTTGTTGTTTTTTGTTTTTTTTTGTTTTTGTTTTTGTTTTTTGAGGGGAAACCAGGAAAGGAGATATTGTATGACATGTAAATAAAGAAAATATCTAATTAAAAAACTAAAAAATAAAAATTAACAATGACAGGTTCCATGTCATCTGGGCTAATTGGACACTCACTCACACTGCTAGTACATTTATTTTTGAGGATGAAAATTCTCTAGCAATGGTAGACATATGAGTCCAAATTAAATCTTCCATTTTATTTGTCTCATAGGGTCCAAAGGGTCTTCAATTTATTTCCATTGATCTCTCTCTCTCTCTCTCTCTCTCTCTCTCTCTCTCTCTCTCTCTCTCTCTGTGTGTGTGTGTGTGTGTGTGTGTGTGAGTGTGTATGAATACCACAATGTTTTCATTATGATAGTTCAATAGTATAGCTTGAAGAGGGATGGTGAGACCTTTCACAGTCCTTTAATTATTCAGGATTGTTTTAGCTACGCTGGGTTTCTTTCCTTCTTCCTTCCTTTCTTCCTTCCTTTCTTTCTTTCTTTCTTTCTTTCTTTCTTTCTTTCTTTCTTTCTTTCTTTCATGTGTGTGTGTTTATATGAATCTGAAAATTGTCCTTTCAAGATCTGTGAAGAATTGTGTTGGAATTTTTATGGGTATTACACTGAATCAATAGATTGTTTTTGGTAGGATGGCCATTTTTAATATGTTAATCCTACTGATCCATGAGCATGGAAGATCTTGCCATCTTCTGACATCTTCTTTGATTTGTTTCTTCAGTATCTTAAATTTTTGTCATATAAATCTTTAGCTTGCTTGGTTAGAGTTACCCTAAGATATTTTCAGTTATTTGAGGCTATTGTGAAAGGTGTTGTTTCCCTGATTTTTTTCTCTAACTATTTGTCATTTATATATAGGAGGGTTAGTGACTTTTGTAAGTACATTTTGTATCCAGCTACTTTGCTGAAAGTATCCATCAGTTATAGGAGTTTCCTGGTAAAACTTTTAGGGTCACTTATGTATACTATCATGTCATTTGAAAATAAAGATACTTTGACTTCATCCTTTTTAATTTGTATCCCCCAATCTCTTTCATGTGTGTTGTTAATTTACTAGTATGAGATTTCTCCTTTTTAAAAAAAAAACATGTAGACATTTAGTGCAATAACTTGCCTCTTAGAACCACCTTCATTGTGTCCTATAAGTTTGGATTTTCATTCAATTCCAGGAAGTCTTTAATTTTGTCTTGACTCATTTTTCATTCAGTATTGAGTTGTCATTTTCCACGAATTTGTAAGCTTTCTATTGTTTCTGTTGTTGATATTCAGCTTTAAATCGTGGTTGTCAGATAGGATGCAGGGTACTATTTCAGTTTTGTGTCCTAGTATGTGGTTAATTTTGAAGAAAGTTCAATGAAGCAATAAGAAGAAAACATATTCTTTTTTGTTTGTCGAAATGTTCTGTAAATATGTTAGGTACACGTGGTTTTTAACATCTGTTAGCTACACATATCTCTGCTCAGTTTTAGTCTGGACAGCCTGTCTATTGGTGAAAGCTGGGCTTAAAAGCACCTACTATCAGTATATGAAGGTCAATATGTGATTAAAGCTATGCTAGTGTTTCTTTTGTGAGCTTGGATACACTTGTACTTGATGCATAGATGATTATAATTATAATATCCTCTTAGTGGATTTTTCCTTTGATGGTTGTATAGTGTCCTTCCATATCTCTTCTGGTTAGTTCTGGTTTAAAGTCTATTTTGTCAGATATTAAAATGGCTACCTCAGCTTGCTTCTTAGGTCCACTTGTTTGAAATGTCTTTTCTCCATACTTTTACCTTGGAGGGATGCCTATCTTTGATGTTAAGGTATATTTCTTGGATTCGACAGAGGAATGGATCCTGTTCTCATATCTATTCTGTTAGTCTTCATCTTTTTTATTGGGAAGTTAAGACCATTGTTATTGAGAGATATCAGTGAGTAATATTTGTTGAATCCTGTTATTTTGTTTTTCTGGTGTGTATTTTTCTTCTTTTGATTTGCTGGTCTGGGATTATTTACTCTGTGTGTTTTCTTGGGTGTGGTTAATCTCTTTAATTAGAAGTTTTCCTTTTAGCACCTTTTCTAGGACTGGATTTGCAGATAGATACTGTGTAAATTTGGTTTTATCGTGGAATACCTTTCTCTCTCTATCTATTGTGATTGAAAGTTTGGTTGGCTAGAGTGGTCTGGACTAGTACCTGTAGTCTCTTAGATTCTGTAGAATCTTCAGGCTCTTCTGGCTTCTAGAGTCTCCACTGAGAAGTTGGGTATAACTCTATTAGATCTGCCTTATATGTTACATTGTCTTTTCCCCTTGAAGCTTATAATATCCTCTCTGTTCTGTATGTTTAGTATTGTATTATGTGTGGAAGAAACTTTCTTTTCTGGTCCAGTCTATTTGGTGTTCTATATGCTTCCTGTACCTTGATAGACAGCTCTTTCGGTTAGGAAATTTTTCTTCTGGGATTTTGTTGAAAATATGTTCTGTGTCCTATGTTTCTTCTCCTTCCTCAATTTATACTATTTTTAGTCTTTTTTCATAGTGTCCAAGATTTCCTGGATGTTTTGTGCCAGGATTTTTTTAGGCTTAACATTTTTTTTGACTAAGGTAGCCATTTTTTCTATCATTTCTTCAATGCTTGAGAGTGTCTCTTCCATCTCTTGTATTCTATTGGTGAGGTTTGCCTCTGAGGTTCCTGGTTAAGTTCCTAAATTTTTCATTTCCATATTTCCCTTAGTTTGGGTTTTCTTTATTGATTCTCTTTCCAGTTTCGGGTCTTGAAGCATTTTATTCATCTCCTGCTGTGTGTGTTTCGGAGATTTCTCTAAGGAGGGTATTCATTTCCTCTGTAAGGACTTCTATCATATTCTTAAAGGCTATTTTGAGGCCCTTTTCTTGTGCTTCAGCTATGTTGCAATGCTCAGGGAACACTGTGGTAAGGCTACTGGGCTCTAGTAGAGGCATGTCGTCGTGGCTGTTGTTGATTATGTTTTTATACTGGAGCCTAGGCATCTGCATGTGGGAAGACTGTAATTCAAGGGGATGATATTTGCTCTTGTTTTTGTTGAGTGGTATTTGTGGTATTTTGTTCCTTAGTTTCTGTTGCTCTCTCTGATTCTTAGGAGAGTGTGGTGACTGTGTGTTGCATGGTAAGAAATTCTTCTGAGATTGGTGTGGCCACTGGGGGTCCCAGGTAAAATGTGTTTCTAGATTAAGAGCTGATAGGTAAAAAATGGGGGTGAGCTAGGAGTGGGTACTGAGAGGATCTACAGGAAGGAAGAAAGCAGGGAGCTCATCATCTGCTTAATCTCCTGGGAATGAGAGAGTGAGGAGAGGCCAAGTGCAGCAGGCAGTCTGAGACAGATCTGGAGATGAGGCTGGGGGATTGGACATGGAGGGGCTGAGTTAGAGGTGAAGATCTGCAGCCATCCTACCTGCTTCACTGGCCGCAGGGGCCTATGGGTTCCAGGTAGTAGTTGATGGGGTTGGGGCTGGGATAAAGCCATGATCAGAGGGAATGAAATTTGGAGAAAAGATCTGTGTGATCGGCTGCACATAGAAACATAGAGGAAGGGGAGGTCCCAGTAGGTGTTCTTTTCCAGAGCTAATGATGAGACTGTAGGTTTGATTGTATTTGGAGAAGCTGAGGGAGAGGTGAAGGTCTATAGTCAGTCTAGCTTCTCCTCTGGCTGGAGTTTAAAGAGTCATTTATTTAAACACAAACTTTAGTGAACAGATAAGAATAAAGAAATTAAAGAAAAAAATGTTTATTTTCTGTCTTATAATGGTCAACTTGAGAGTCTTAAGATTGGTGCATCTATACCTTAAATGATGGTTGGTGAAAACATTTACAGATAGTTTCGCTATTGGATGTTCCAATCAACTGTCTTCCCATCTTGCAAATGTGAATGGTACCATTGAGAACATAAGCAGTTATTACTCAAGAGTCTTAAAGAGACACAAAGTCCACATGCCTCACCCAGTTCGCACCAAGAAGTATACTGACTGTAAAGGTTTTGCTTCTGCTACTTTTTTGCATGTTCAACTTTATGTTAAGTAGAGTGATTTTCAAGATAGGGTGACAATGATGGTGTTCACCTCTACACTATATTCTCATCCTTCTGCATGCATGGGAGTGCTGGATACAGAGCCACCCATGAGTCTTGAAATTCAAGGATGCTTTCCCCCTCATGTAAGATGTTGTATGACTACATACATCCCCAGCATTCTTTGTATCATCTCTAGATTACTTACTGTGACTAAGTGCATGTAGATGCCCTATAAACATCTACCATACTGTCTAGCTTAGAGAAGGAGGGCAAGAAAAATGGCTGTATGTGCTCAGCAGAGATGCTATTGATTTTCTGAATAGTTTCTCCCCACAGTTAGTTGAATCCTTAGATGAAAAATTCACAGGCATAGAGTAATTGCTGTCGTATTTCAACTCAACAGACACATCATTCGAGCTTCTTAAAGGATTGCAAACCAGAGCACAAGAGTTCAGGGAAAACTATTATTTCAAGAGTTTGTGAATTTAATTTGTGGGTATTACATGCTTGACTGGATATAGTATGTGGTGATTCAAATGTTATGCATAGACATGAGAGTGGTACTCAGTTTGTCCTCGTTTTTGTGAGATTGGCATCTGTCACTATGGAGACACACTCACTCAGAAGAGTCCTGGGATGGATAAAAACAAAACAAAACATTGTGTTGCCTGTGTGTGGCTTTATTGAAATAATACTCTATAAATATTGGGGCATATCCTAGTTTACAGTGTATTGTTAAATACACAATTTCATTTGATGCATCTCTCTAACAGAGATTATCTGCAATGAGCAGATAAGGTAGAGACACAAAGTCTATATACCTTCCAGATCATACTGGAGTAGCTACTGACTTGGTTGTGTTGATTCTACAGTGACTTCCTTGCCTGGTACCTCAGTGACTTGAGGATATCCAAGTTCTTGAACAAAGAGAAACCCAACATTCTCTTCTGCAAAGTTCCAAAGGGAAGGCAGATGGGAGATGCTAAGAAGTCCCAGACCAAATCAGGACTGTTCCCAGCTTGCTGGCTCCCAGTGGGGAAGGCCACTCCTGATTCTAGAAGATGTATTTGTCACTAAATAATGTTTACACCTCACTTGCTTTGTACCAAAAACTTTCCAAGATACTAATGACAGAACAACAACTGCTCTGCCCTGCAGGAACTGAAAATAATCTGTCAAAAGATAGATATCTGTCAGTCATTCCCACATAGAATGATAAGTGTGAAAGTGAGAGACACAAAGAGAAGGTCAAGAACTGAGCAGGGATTGAGGAAGTGGCCTCTGAGACGACACAAGAGAAACAAGAAGACATTCACCCATAGCCATAGAGGGAAGAGGAACATAGGGTATGGCATATAGAAATACCAATAGGTTAGTGTGTGTGTGTGTGTGTGTGTGTGTGTGTGTGTGTGTGTATGTGTGTGTTGACTCCAAGGAACTAGGAAGAGTCCAATTTGGGTGAACTGTAAAATCTAAATTCCTTACCAGCAATTCAGAGCCTGTTTTATTTGTTTGACAGAGTCTCCTGTAGCCTAGGCTGGCCTTGAATTTATTATGGAGCTGAAGTTGACCACAAACGTGTGATCCTCTTGTTTTCAACAGCCAAGTACTTAGATTATGGGTATGTATTACCATGCCTGGTTTATGTAATGCTAGGGATGAAATCCTGGATTTGTGTTTACCAGACAAGCACTCTTCAAACTAAGCTATAACCCCAGCCCAAGAGTGGAAGCAAACCACTGATCAATGGACCTCACTATTCAAAGGAGCCTCAGACACAGGCAATGTGTATTTTTATTTCAACAATTTAGGTGTAGGGGCTGGAAATGGTGGAGCAGAGGTGTTAAATTAGACCCCAGTTGTGAAGTGTCTGAGATAACTGTTGGAGGATGATGGATAAAGTATGGGCAGGAGAATTGTGTGAAAAGATGGATGGATGAGATCTTCAGAAAGCCCGCAGGGAAAGAGTGGAAGTGCAGGCTTGACCCTCAGCCTCCTTAGCTTCTCCTACTCTTGCCCTTCAACATGAAGAATGAATGATACTTTAGACGGGTCTATGTTACTTTGTTTTCCACGGAAAGGGTGACCCAGGGCAGTTCCCATGAGGCATAGTGCTCTCCCATAGGGCACCATCCCCACCCCTCATACTTGACATTACTTTGATCACTAGATATAGATTACTTAAATGATGTAGACCAAACTATAATTGAACCAACGTCAAGGTACTGCTTTATTCTTAAACAGCAGAGAATTAAAACATTAGAAACACACAGAATATTAAAATGTGTAGTATACATCTATGCAGTTTGTGGTAAAGGACTCATCCGCAGGTACAGCCAAGGTCGGAAAAGAAAAGGGAGAATTTCTTTTGGCACAAACATAATCCAGGTATGCTGGCAGGGACTTCTGCATCTAAGATCTCTAACTAGTGTTGGAAGCCATCTGGAAACTATCCCTTTCTGTTAAGTATAGCCTTCAATCCACTCAGCTAAAATCCATCCCCTGATGCTCACAGAACCATCCCTAAACCCAGGGCAGAAGCCTTTGTAAGTAGAGACACAGTCATATTTAAAGACTGTGAGACACCCTAAGACTGTCCCTACTGGAGAGCATGGACCATTTTGTGAAATGTATTTTTTTTAAAACGGAGTTATCAGAATATGTTGTCCTCTTGGTTGTAATACATGTCTGATTCGACAAGCTCCAAACCTGTACAGGAGTAGTTCTGGTTCATCTGGGCCTCATCACATTCGCTCTTCTTCCTCTTCCGTGGCTCTCCTTCCGGCATATAAGACTTCTCCAAAGCAGGGGCACTCACAGCTGAAAGGCCTTTTGTAAATGGAACGTCTACCCTGCCCGGTGGTTCAGCTTCATCTGAAGGGTTAGCTGTGGGCAGAAGCCGGTCACTCCGTAGCCTTTTTCTTATTTCCTCCTTTTTTGTCTGAAAAGTAATATTAAAGAATGAAAAGAACCCCGGTGACTTTGTTTGCACATGTTCTGTCTATATTGCTTGTCACGATCACTTTCGCTACTCAGTCACGATCACTTTCACTACTCAGTCTTGGAACAGACGGTTACTGGGGAACCCACATTGAAAGAGACAAACATAGGGCTTGCCCTCAGGGACTTTGTAGTCTAGTCTTCATTCCAAGGGCTGCCAAGTAGGGAGGAAGATGCGAAGGACACCAGACTAAAGCTAAGTTCTTGAGGAACGGTGGGCTTCCGGCTGTGGGTTCAGGTGCTCAAAACTGCAAGAGCTGATCTGATGGTCTTCAGAACCCACTCTTAGCTCAATACCCACCCCTGCCCTGGTAAATTTACCCCAATGGTAAATTCCCCCAAGGTTGACTTAATTCAGAATTATGAACAGTATTTATTTAGACTGAATAGATGAAACAACAATTTTCAGTGGAGTTCATGGTGCTGCGTCATTCGCACACAACACAAAAGTAATTTTTGAGAGGTGGGGAAAAGCAACGTTATCCAGTGCAAGAAGCACACGGGTCACTGAAATGCAGAGTATCCGCGCATGCATTCTGTGTCAGGCTGCTGACAGGCAAGGTCTGGCGCATGCTCATTCGGGACAGCAGGCAGTCGGGTCCTCAGAATCTGCATTCACTGCTCATACCTTTCGGCGCTCCTCTGCTGCCTGCATCTTTTCTTCTATGTCTTGTATTGTGAAATCCTTCACCTCCTTTTTCACCTTAAGCTTTTTCAGTCTGGCTGGTGGCTTTCTCAGTGGCTTTTCAGTAGTGTCCACCTGGAGGAAGACATTTTAGTGAAGTGATTTACGGCCTTGGCCCGGGAGAGGAACAGGATTGAGAAACAGTTTAAAATGCATATTTCAAAATATAAACTTTCGTCTGGCAGATAAATGCAATAAAAACTTGAAATCTGTTAAGAAAAGAATTATTTTATTATTACTATTACTAATACACGTGTGTGTGTGTGTGTGTGTGTGTGTGTGTGTGTGTATACAAGGGTATGGATATGTCATTGCATGGGGATGAAGGTCAGAGGACGACTTTGTGGGGTCTCTTTCTTTTTCCACCAGCTTAGGCATCTGTACCTTTACCTGCTGAGACACAAAGACCTCTTGGTGGCCCAATCACAGAAGTGTCAATGGTAAAGTGTATTTCATGTACTTTAATAGCCTGCCTTCAAAACGCCAGGCTATTAGAACAAAGGCTGAGAGTGTGCTCCCTGAAGCCAGAGGTCTCATGAGAGAGATCTCAAGGCTGAAAACTAAACAAAAAATATGGAGGTGGGGTGTGTGAAAAGTCTAGCTCAGTGTAAGAAATTCAGATGGTTTGATTGATTAATCTATAATCTTCAGTAACAGCAATTGATCTCATAATATTCCATGTGTTACAAATTATTTTCACTTGGCTAGAGTTTAGCTTTTATTACTTTTTGATCTTGTGATGGAGAGATCGTTAGCTGTTATTGAGCAGCAATGCTTTGCTAGGCTTTGCTATTGGTATTTGACAATAGGAGAAAAAAATTCCCATTTTATAAGAAAGACTACTCTTTCAGCAGTTCAGAACAGTGATAGTGACTTTCTAGTTACTTATCTAGTTATGAAAACTAAGATTATAATAAAGGGCTGAAATGTTTTAAATTGCATCGTTTTCCAGAAATACAGCAAATATAGTGTGCACTTACAGTAGGAAATTAAAATAATACACGAACATGCTCCGAGTCCTCTCCTCAGTCACCCTAATCCGACCCTTCAATAGGAACCTAGTTTTTAAATCTCTTCTTTCCTCCCTCCATTTCTCCACTCCCCACCCCTGTGTGTGTGAGTGTGTGTGTAGGCATGCATATCCTATGGTACATAGATGAAGGTCTGAGGTTAACCTCAGATGGCTGGCCTTGTCCTCCACTGTGCTTTAGAGAAGAATACTTAGTTACCATTGCTTGTGCAGGATTGCTGGGCCCAGAGAGTCATGGGATCCACCTGTCTCTGCTTCCGTTTAGCTGTCAGAGAACTGGGATTATATAGACATGAATGATCACATCAAGATGTATGTGGGCTCCAGGGAGCCAAATTCAGGTCCCCAGGGATTGTTTTCCCTGCTAAGCCATCTCCACAGCTCTTCCTTGTAAAGAGTGTGTTGTGTCTTTCTGGATATTCTCTGTAATGTGTGTCCATATGCACATTAAAGGTAAGGGATACCATTTGATATACCTATACTTTGCAAAGGCTAGAGAGATGGTCCAGTCAGTAACGTACGTGCTTCACAATTATGAGGACCAAAGTTTGACCCTACCCCCACAATCAAAATAAAAAAGGCAAGACAGGATGGCATGTATTTGTAACCCCAGCAATGAGGAGGTGGTAAAAGGCACATATATGCAGGCATACATGCATGGCATCTGCAATACTAAATCTAAATATGATTGTGCCATATACACTGCCCATGTTTGCTTTCTTCATTTAACATGGATATCTTTCTAGGTTAGTGTATATAGATTTATTATGAGTCGGGGGAACTTTTCACAAACTCTAGTCTTGACTATAAAATGAACCAATATATTGTTCTGGGTAATCTCTATAGCGATTTTTACTTAAAGACACCAGAGTTATTAATATTTATTATAATTTTCTAAAGACTGACTCATCAGAATAAGGAAACAGACCAGACAGATGAAGAGAGGCCATTAAACACAGTGGAGAAAGGCCAATGATGGGACTCAGGCTGGCCTTTGGATCCCACAAGTGACTTTCCACGAGTGGTTAATAATCTCTGTGAGCTCGATGTCCTCATTGGCAACACGGACTAACAACCTTTCGCAGGACCTAGTTTTCTTCTTATTTGTTTTCAAGAGAGGAGAAAGTCTGTAATCTCCTTCTAGTAAAGCCAACTAGATTTCAGTGAGGTCAGTGCCTGCTTTCAGGGGCAACAGGTAACATTGCGATTACCGGCAGTTATCACTATGATCCGTGCAGACAGGGATGGCATCAGGAACAGATGACAAACCGGAAGAGGAAATGCTGATGCATACACAATCATGACAAGACAGAGGATTGCTACCTTCCCATTTTTAAGATCTAGGATCCTTAGGAAGTCTTTACAGTCTTTTTCATTTTATCAGGGGTGTTTTACCTGCAGGTATATACTGTATGCATGTAGTGCCAAAGAGACTAGAAAGGACACTGAGTCTCTGGGAATTAGAGTTACAAATGTCTATGAACCACTATGCTGAGACCTGAACCCAGGACCTCTGCATGTGCAGCCAATGCTCTAAACAAATGTGCCAACCTTCCAGCCCCATCTCAGAAAGTCTTTTAGAAGGAAAACTCTCACTGAACTCACAGTTCTTTACAACCATTGGGGTGATTTTATGTACTATGGGGTTTTTCACTCCATGAAAACTGAGCTATTCAGTAAAGTAAGTTCCCCCTGGCCCTCATTTTATATTATTTTTATGATATCTGGTTCTTAAGTTTCCTGCTGGCAAACGCTACTTGCTGGAGAGAGGGACATACCTGCTATGGAGGCTCAAACTAGAGATACTTTGAAATTTACACAAAACCCTTGCTAGGGATGTTCGCTCTCAAGAGGCTATAAAAGAAAATGGCAACCCAAGAGCCAATGAGGGAATAGCAAGCTAGACGTCTCAAGCAGTCTGAATCTTGACAGAAATTACGAGCCAATAAAAGCTCAGAGCAACTTAAGGTTTTCTGGTTGGAGAAGATGAACATCCTGTGGTTTCACCCCCTGCCTCTCTTTGAGACATGGACTCTACTTCCGAGGCCCTTGTTCTTTCTTCAGTTTGATATGTTATGCTAAAACCACCACCATAGCAATCTGGCTTCAGGGGTAGCTCACTTTGTAGAGTGCTTGCCTATTGTGAATGAAGATCTTGGTTTAATCTCCAGTACTGTATAAGTCAGGCGTGGTGGTACATGGCTGTGAACCCAGCTCTCAGAAGGTGGAAGCAGTGAGATCATCCTTTGCTAAATAGTGAGTTCAAGGCCAGCCTGGGTGACATGAAACCTTGCTTCAAAACAAACAAAGAAAACAGAATAAAAAGGCCCTTATAAACAAACTTGTATTCTTTACAAATGAAGTTCAGGTGGTCAGAATCTTTGAAACCGTGGTGCTTACAGGTGATAATAATGCTCACATTATGCATAGACATGTCTAGACTCAAAATCTCACATACCTTGAAGTCTAGTGAAGCTATCACTTAAGTTGCATTCATTGGGAATAGTGTCCGAAGACTGTCAACCCTGAGGAAAGCATGAGGTGCTAAGAGATGAATCACATTTTTGGCCACGATTTTGGTGCGGGTCTGTCTTCCATCCGTTGCACGTTCCTTGGGGCTTTCCTAATGAGCTCTTGACTTACAGATGAACTCAGCTTGGTTATCCTTCCTGAGGGAGTCTCCTGCACAGAAGGGGCCAAAGCCCCCTGCAGCAGACATGGTCATTCCTGTTCTTTGGCCTCCAGCCCTCAGTGAGGGAGCTCCCTATGACCACTGGTGTCTTATTTGAGTCCTAATTCAACCAGCTTTCTCTCTACCTGTCCATGAGGCTCAGCACATAATATTAGAGACTCCGCTATAATGTGAATTCTTTAACCACAGCAAAGGTGACCCAGATCAGAGACAGATGACAATAAACTTTGATTAGACAGGAGGAATTAGTAAATAATTCATCAAGTTTGTGAAAAACAGCCAGGGTATGATAAGAGATGCAGGGGCGTGAGTTTGAGATCAAAGCTACCCGAAAGCAATAACACCCATGTATGCATAGCCAGGCACATATGGATGCAAAGGTTGATCTCTACCACCACACACATTGACCTAGTCACATATCTACGTACACTTACAATGCGGTCACTTCAAGTCTCATAATAATGCTTTAAAATTCCTGGAAGATTTCTTTCCTGGGCTGATATTCAGCTTCTTACTGGCTCCCTCTCCATATGTGTGTGTGTACGTGTTTGTGTGTGTGCACACGTTTGTGTGCAGGCATGCATGCATATGTATATGTGCACATATGGAGGCCAGAAGTGGATGCTGTGTCTTCCTCTATTGTTTTCAATTTTATTTATTGAGACAGGGTATGTTAGTTAGGGTTATTATTGCTGTGATGAAACACCACAATCACAGGCTACTGTGTTTATTTTCATTACACTTCCACAGCACTGTTCATCACTGAAGGAAGTCAGGACAGCAATGCAGCAGGGCAGGGACCTGGAGGTTCCCGATGCAGAGAACAAGGAGAAGGGCTATTGTTTGAGTTGCTTGTCATGCCGTGTTCAGCTTGCTTTCTTGTAGAACCAAGGACCACCATCCCAGGACAACACTATGCACAATGAGTCAGGCCTTCCTCCATCAATCACTAACTGAGAAAATGCCCTACCAGAATGCCGACAGTTCCCTCCCCTCAGATGACTTTAGCTTACGTCAAGTTGACATAAAACTAGCTGGTGCACAGGGTCTCTCACTGAACCCGGAGCTCACCAATTCCTCAAGACCAGATTCTCAACCCAAACAGGGGACTTCCATTCAAAGTACAAACATGCTTCAAAGCTGCTTATCCAGAGAGGACCTCATAAGTGATAAATAGGGGGAAACAGATAAAGGGTGGGTGCTGTGGTGGGCACAGGTATCTCATGGACAAGTGGGAAGAGACTGAGTTCCTAAGATGCTCCCAGACTAGTGGAGCGAAGGCACCTCACTTCCAGCATCCTTTATACTTCAAGGGAAAAAAGCAGTGAAGGATGAGAAGAGGCCAGGGAGGACACCCCTATGCCCAGAGTTACCCTGTGTTTGTGAATGCCAGTGACCCACACCATAAATCTTATTTTTCAAGCGTTCTCGCATGTATGCTAGCTACCCGTAACATGTATTTATTTTCTCCCAGCTAGGCATAGTAGCACACACCTGCAATCCTAGCACTTGGTCTGCTGAACCAGGAGGATGACAGGTTTGAGAGAGGTTAGGCTATACAGCAAGATTCTGCCTCAGAAACCAACAAAGTGGAAATTCCCCCAGAGCAGGGAGGAAGCACCATTTTGAGCATTCGACTGGATTCATTGCCTCATGATAACCACTGGCATTTGTGTCCATTTTAGAATTATTTCCTCTGCTTTTCCCTTGGTTCCTTAGTTTGATTTTTAGTCAATTGTGAGGCTTTCCAAAAATACCCTCTACTTTAAGGTATGAATAGTGTAACTTCTCAGACTTGATATGACTCTGTCCGTCATTCTATTTTAGCTGTGATCTTTTTATTTTAGTCCCCAACTATCTAAGGCATGTGCTGTGTTACATACTCAAGCTTATACAAGCTGGATAAGGCTTCATCTCTGGCTACAGCACTCACATCTCCTCTTCTTCACTTCTGAGATTTTTCTGGGGGACGATCTCAGTGTCTTTCCTTCCTGAATCTCTTAGAATTATATTTCACAACAAAGGGCTGTAGTCTACAACTGCAAATGCTCCAGCCATTCCCACCTGGTGATGAACGCAGCTTCAAATACAGGCTTATGATCAGAGTGGTGGTTCTCAGGCTGGGCTACCCACGGAGTCCTCTAGAAGATTCTGAAAGCATGAAAGCCATGCCCTGTACTCAGGCACTGTCCAAGGTGGGATCTGGGTCCCGGGGGTTTTAAAATCTTTCTAAGTGACTTACTCCAATGTCAGGTTAAAAACTAGGACATTGGGTTATAAAACAAACAGGGCTGTGTGCACATTGCTGCTCTGGCCTGTTGTAAGCCTGGCTTATACTGGAACATGAGGGTTTAATACCACAGAGGAAAAAAATTGTGGTACTCTTCTGAAATGTGACATAAAGTATTTTTGAGAGCATATGCTTCCTATTCTACTCTACCCTACCTTACCCTACCCTACTCTACCCTACCCTACTCTACCCTGCCCTACCCTCTCCTATCCTGTCCTATATTACAACAGAATTTACTTTTAGTTCATTTAATGATATCAAAAGTCAAGCCTATCATTGTTATAAATAGATGGCTCTCTTCCCAAACAGCCCATGCATTCTTTTGTTAGATAGAAGCCAGAATTCATTCACCTCTGGTGACTGGTTCACTAAGGTAAGTTGTGATTGTATTCCCACCAGGGTTAGCATCAAGGAGTTACTGCATTTCCCTTAAGGAGGCATCACTTAGCAACAGAGTGTTTCCATATGTCTTCCTCCACTGAAATTTCTCTCCCATCTTTTGACATGGTTTCTTTTTTGTTCCCCAGAGACTCACCCATAGTTGGAAAAATAGCCACTCCCCTTCATTACAGAGCTGTTTTTCTAATAGATTCAAATACAATCAGATATTTACCATCCTCCAAACTGTACTGAATCATGGCAATGCTGTAGAGATGTCAAATGGCATTCTGCTTTTTCCTTGCTGTGATAAAACACCCTGATGAAAGAAACTTCTGGAAGAAAGTTTGCTTTGGCTCATGGTCCCAGGTCCAGACTATCGTGCCACAAAGTCTCTGATGGGATTCTGGCCAGCTCAAGCATGGTGAACATGGCTCTGGCAGGCCCTGTCCTTCTCTCCCATTCCCCCTGCCTTGCTAAAAACCATTCGATTGCATTCCTACAGCTAGCCATTAAGGTCTATTCCCTTATTTGGCTATTTCCTTCTTCTGAGGCTGACTACCAAGTCTGGCTACCAAAGTACTGAAGTCCAGCAACCAAAGCCCCCGTTGGTTCACTTAATTAACACACCCAATCAGAACATACCACGGCATCCTAGCCCGTTCTAAGACATTGTTCTTAGGTTGTTGGAGATGGGGAGAACTGTGGGTGGTGCCATTCCCTAGGCTAGGAAGAACTTAGGGAGGCACCATTCCCTGGACTGGGATCCTAGATTGTAAGAAAAAGAGGAAATGAGCTAATTCAAGCATTTAGCATGCTTCACTTTTTGATTGTTGACGCAGTGTAACCAGCTGCCTCACATTTCTGCAGCTGAGACTGAAGGGGATCCCTTCCCCCACAGTAGGGGATATCCCTCCTAACCCTGGATTAGGCATAAACCACACTCAAATACCTGATTTCCCAGAGAGACTCTTCCTTAAGTGGGGAAGAAAAGTTAAATTGGCTGCTTTCTGAATCAGGCAGAAAAACAGCAGCCAATGAACTCACAGGTATACATTTTAAGAGGAAAAAAGAGAGATCTGTGTTAGGTTGCAGCATTAGGAAGGCTGAGAACCACTGTTCTAACCTCTCTTCTGGCTGGGTCAAATGATAGCTGGGAGCCTTGAAAACAAAAGAACAAACAAACAAGATATTTACTTCTCATCAGAGTTTTATATAGAACTTACTAAAAACTTTAGGGCTGTAGACATGACTCAGCCTATTTGACCATGAAGAAACAAAGTTCCAGAAGTTGTTCTGGTGTTACTTTTCTTTGTTGATTCATCTTGTTTTATTTATCATTCTTTGACCTGTGATCTTTTTGATCCTCCAAATCCCTATAAAAAGCATGTGTGTACTGGGTCCCTGGACAGAATAGGACACACCTGTAATCCCATTGATGAGATGAGGAAACAGGTGGAGCCCTGGAAACAGGTAGATGAGACTACGTGACAAAGTTCCAGGCAAAGAGACACCTCATCCCAAATAATAGGTGGGAACCATCTGAGGGCTGGCATGTGAGGTTCTTCTTTAATCTCTAAATGTATACAATGTGCACACACACACACACACACACACACTCACACACTGCATCGCCCACATAAGTTAACACACACACATACACACACACACAGCATCTCCCACATAAGTTAACGCACATACACACATACATATACACACACTTCATCCCCCACATAAATTCACACACACACACACACACACACACACACACACACACACGCACATACACTCTTACTTAAATAAAAATTTAGAGCTGGAGACGTTCATCAAATCAGTTAAAATCAGAGGAAAAAGATTTTTCACATTAACATCAAAGACAAAATGAGATGAATCAACAAAGAGAAGTAATATGGCTACAATGTCTGGAATCTCGTTTCCTCATGGTCATACCTGTTCCCGTGTAGGCATGCCTGCTCGTGCTTCGGTGTTTTGTTTTGTTTTTCCTTTCGGATAAACTGCAGTTCAGTTTTATATTCTACAAGGCAACACTTAATAAAAATTGCTGATAGTATGAAGGCTCGTTATTTACTGGGACTTATTATGTCCAAATTTAGTAAAGCCTGAAGGATGTTTTATTGGCCTCATTAATCATTAATGATCATGGTGATTCTGAATCCACTGAGAATCACAGTGTGCAGAGAAATAAGGGAATTTATGGAGGACAAATCTGGCTTAGATAAATGCTATCATTTATCCTATAGGTCCTATATAGTGGAAATAATGAGTTGAGATTAATTACATTTTGTTGCTAATTTTAAGTATAAGCAAACGTTAATTACAAAATTACTTGCCATGACATCATAGGACTCTCCATTTCTAAATACTTTGCTCCTGCTCTGTATGATTCCTTGGACTATTAGCTCTTCCAGGATGTCTGATGATTTTGGCCGCTCCCAACTCTCCAGGATTTGGGGTTTGTTGATCAATCCATTGGCCACTGGGTCTTCCAAAAAGGAAAGCATAAAGAAAGAAAAATGTAAGAATAAAGAGTTTATCACTTAAATGCTAAATGGGGGCTGAAGAGCGAGCTCCGTAGGTAAAAGGACTTGTTGCAAAATTGTGAGGACCCTAGTTCAAATCCTCAGCACCCATCTAAAACATCTGTCATAGTCATTATACCTATAACTCCAGCACTTCGCAGGGAAATGGGATTGGCACTTGCTGGCTATCAGCCTAGCTCCAGATCCAGCAAGCGACTCTGTCTCCAGGGAACAAGGAGAGAAGTGACATCCTTTTCTAGCCTCTGTGCTCACAGGCATGTGCACCCACACACACTCTAGCATACAGAGCACACACATGCACCATTCTCCCACACATGCATACACACACACATGCACAAAGTAAAGAATTTAAAAATGCTAAGTGCATGCCTTATACAAGTCATTGAGTAAAAATCTTGCCTCAACAGCTTTCTCTAAATATCTAGGTTCTGTAAAGATAATAGGTATAGAAGAGAGTGAAAATATCTTTAACAAAATTATAGAAGAAAACTTCACTAACCTAAAGAAAGTGATGCCCGTGAACATACAAGAAGCCTACAGAACTCCAAATAGACTGGACCAGAAAAGAAATTCCTCCTGTCACATAATAATAAAAACACCAAATGCACTAAACAAAGAAAGAATTTTAAAAGCAGTAAAGGAAAAAGGTCAAGTAACCTATAAAGGCGGCCTATCAGAATTACACCAGACTTCTCACCAGAGACTATGAAAGCTAGAAGGACCTGGGCAAATGTCATACAGACCCTAAGAGAACACAAATATCAGCCCAGGCTACTATACCCAGCAAAACTCTCAATTATCATAGATGGAGAAAACAAGATATTCCATGACAAAAACAAATTTACACAATATCTTTCCACAAATCCAGCTCTACAAAGGATAATAGAGGGAAAATACCAACACAAGGAGCAAAACTACACCCTAGAAGAAACAAGAAAATAATCTTTCAACAAACCCACACAAACCTAATTCCACCTCTAACAACAAAAATAACAGGAAGTAACAATTACTTTTTCTTAATATCTCTTAATATGAAAATTAATATTACCAACATATCCTAATTGATTAAAATCCAAAAATATGAGGAATTAGAAATTTGTTGATTGTCATCCAATGGTCTCTCTAATTTGGTAATTAGAGGAACAGGTCCAATATTGTACAATTCATATACACTTTCTGTTTGTTTGTACCTGACAGTGTCTTGCTGTGTACCACATAATGGCCTTGAAATCATGCTTCTCCTGTCTCAGCCTCTCTATTAGTAGTATTGTTTATTTCATATTTTTACACTATACTATGGTTTACAGAACAGCTTACATATTTCAAAAGTATTTATACAGCCAAAAGAAACATAGGCAACTTGGGAGGTGGCTTATAAGAGAACAACAAAGAGTGAGACTGAATGCTTTGCTTCACTTTGGAACTATTGTATCAAGTTTGAAGAAGAGGACTTTATAAGTTACTCCTTCTCTGAGATGAATGCTTTTCCAAATTATCACAGTCAATGAACCTGATTCTTGCCCTCACCTAATGTCTGTGCCACCCTCCAAGCAGAACCATTGTTCATTGAAACGGTTGGTGAATGACTTTATGGATAGACCATCTTAACACACACACCATTTCTTAAATGAATGTAACCTGTTCTCTGTAGGCTGAGAATAAATAAAGTCACTCACTCAAGTCAAATAGCTTTGACCATAGCAGGAAGTATGTATCCAAAAATTGTGCCTACAATTCATTCCTTGGAGCAGCAGAACTGTCAACTCTTAGCTTAGCTATGATGGAGGTAAAATCCTTTGGTGATGTGAGGGTCATTGAAGTACAACCTTATTACAATGAAATCCAATGTCTAAAAATTGTTCTTATTTTGGGCTTGTACCACAGTAAGAGCCAAGATTTTAAGCTCTACTAAAAACAAAACAAACAAACAAACAAACAAACAAACAGACTTTATATATTTATGCTCACTTAAAAAATTAGTAGTGATGTATTATTTTAAAATATACAGTTAATATAATTTGGAGTTATTTAAAATTTATATTGAGAAAAAACATATGTATTTCCAGTATTGCTGTAGACAAGTATCTACATAAGACTGTTAAATTGATTGTTGTTTTATATCAAACAACTTTTATAATACTCATTTTTATTGTTATAATATTTTATAAATTTTAAAGAATATGACCAAAAAAGGTATTGTAGCTATTGAAGGGGGGCCTCTGGGAGGAGTTGGGGTACAAAAGGGAAACAAGAATGCGATTTAATTCTATTTACTTAAAATATGTTTTTAAATGTTAACAAATTCAGATAAATTGAAATCATGTATCTTTTCTCATAATGCAATAAAACTCAAATCAATAAAAATAAATATCTAGGTTCCTTTTCAACACTTTTACCATCTGTCTATCTGTCTGTATGCATGTCTGTCTGTCTATCTATCTATCTATCTATCTATCTATCTATCCATCCCATATCTATCATCTATTTATCCATCTATCCCATATGTATCTATGTATCTATCTATGTATCATCTATTTGTATGTGTGTGTCTGTATGTGTGTGTGTGTGTCTGTATATATGTGTGTGTATCTATATGTGTGTGTGTGAGTGAGTGTGTGTATGTTAGAGTGCCTGTGTGTGTACATGTAAATGCATGTGTGTGTGTGTGTGTATGCATGAGTGCATGTTTTTATGTATGAGTGCATATGTGTGTGAGTGTGTGTGTGTTGAGGGAGTTGGTTTTCTCCTTCAACCATGAGCATTCCAAGAATTGAACTCAGATTGGCAGTGGACATCTCCAGCCCTAGTGTCTGGTTTCCATTTTAAAGCTCTGTGATTTTTTTGAAGTTCTTTTTTTGTGATTTTTTTTGAAGTTTTTTGAGTTTCTGCTGCCTTTATAGAGGAAATGAATCAGCATAATCTATTCTTTATGGAGCGAGTCTCATGTGACCACAATCAAGTCTTGTCTCCAGGCTGCTATGTGCAGCCTTTCTGTTGTGACAACATTCATACACTCTGGTTGGATGTCACTGATTTGCTCCACTAATTACAAGGCTCAACTCCAGCTAAGGCTTGAGACATTCTTCTATTGACTCTTATGAGCTGCCCTTTGGTTTCTACGCTTTGTATACAAAAGGTAAACAGCATGAGGTTGCCAAGGGCTGTCTGGTTCTGCAGCCCTGGTGTACAGTTTCACCATCTGCTAAATCTACAGAAAGAAAGCATGCCTTTTCAGAAAGAGACCTTAAATCAGGCCGGAATTTGAGCTAGAGCACTATCAGCTCAGATCTTATTAATGATTTTAAAGATGAGCTCTGGAGCCAGTCACAGGAGAGGATTTATGAATTGCCCTCTCTCGAGAGGCCTCCTCATTGCAAATCATCCATGCGAAGAATCAGCCACCTCCACACCACCACATCATAAAATAAAGAGTGCCTGCTTGTTGTCCCAAAGATGGCTCTGCTTCTCTTGTCAAAGCTGACACTGTGCAGAGCCATCTGCAGTAATCTCTCTGCAAGAAGCCCACTGTCAGTGGATGGAGGTATCTGCAGCCATGCCTAACCTCCATGGTTACAAAGACAACTTGGATGGGTTTTTGTAGTTTGAAAACATATGCAGAGATGGCTCCACATGCTGGCCAGCTGTTTCTCATTTCAGACCATTAATCCATCTGTCACGAGAGAGGGCTCTGACTGACCATCACATGGTATCAGTAGAAGGCCAGGAAGCCCTTTCCAGTACTTTCCAGTGCTGGCTCTTCAGCCTCGTAGGAATGTGGAATAGAATCCATTCTTACTGCAAAGTGCTTGCGTGTTCTTATAGAAAGCACCCAAACATGTAAGCAGACCAGGAACTTGATAACATAGAGGACAGTTCAATGTAAAGGTCACAAGTAAATACTGCCATGGATTCAGAGTGATTTTATTGCTATCATTATTGTTAAAAGGTGGGCTTTCCAGGAAGGGTTAACATAGTAATGACTACTGTTTGCTGAGAGTTTACTCACCTTACTTTGTTAGTTACTTTAGTATCTGTATAGCAACCAATCTGTGAGAGGAGAGCTATGGTCCCTATTTTACCATGAAGTACACCGATATGATAGAAGCTAATTGCTCAAGGGGATGAGACTGGTTAGAGTGGTAACTAAGACTGAACTCAATTTCAACACCAAGTCCTCAACCTCACTAGTCTCTTTCCTAAATATGATATAGGAGTAGTTGAACCACAGGTATTCCATCTCTCTCCCAGATGTTTCCAAAAAGTGTCACTTACATAAGGAAATGAATGTAACCATTTCAACCCAGTGTCTTGTGAGTCTACTAAAGTATTTATTTGTCTTAAGGACCCTAGACAGAGATTCTTAGGAAATGCCAATCAATTCAATTCATTCTTCCATTTTTTTTTTTTTTTGGACATTGGAATATATTTTAGGTAGGGTGGAGGTTAAAAATAATCCTGTGCTTCTGTCTTATTATGAAGTATGTTCATGACTTCTCTCACTGCTGTGACCAAATAGCTGACAAAAACAAAACAAAACAAAAACCCAACCAAACAAACAAAAACTTAAGGGAGGAAGAAAGGTTTTATTTTGGCTCACAGTTGGGAGAAGTACAGTCTTTACGGAGATGAAGGCATGACATTGGGTGCAGCTTGGTCTGTGACACGAATCAAGAAGCAAAGACTGTGCTCTCAAGGTTTCCTCCCTATTTCCTTTTTAATCCAGTCTAGGATCCCAGCTCATGGGGTGGGGCCACCCACATCCACTGTGAGTTTTCTTTCCTCAGTTTATTCACTCTGGAATAGTCCCCACAGACACAGCTGAGATGTGTCTGTCTCAGGCTTGTCTTATGCTTTTCTTAATCTAACTCAGTTGACAATTGAGACTTAATAAAACCCCCAAATGGAGGAATAGTGTAGGAAACAAAAGGCCTGAATATTTCAAGGTCTTAAAAGATAGAAAAGGGCCTTGCCAAGAGAAGCACTTGCAAGCATAAGGACTGGAGTTTACATCCCAAGAATCCAAAGAAAAGCTGGGTGAATGTGAGAGTCTACCTGGAATCCCAGCATGCAGGAAGCAGAGACCAGGAATTCCCAGAGCTAACTGGCTAGTTAAAACAGTAAGTGCTGGCTTTCTCAAGGTACTCTGCCTCTATATCATGCAGGCATCAACTAAAGAAGATACCTGAAATTCCAGCTACTTGGGAGGCAGAGGCAGGCAGATTTCTGAGTTCGAGGTCAGCCTGGTCTACAGAGTGCATTCCAGGACAGCCAGGGCTACACAGAGAAACCCTGTCTCAAAAAAAAACCAAAAAAAAAAAAAAAAAGATACCCAATGGCAACCTTAGGCCTCTATACACACACATATGAACCTCTACCCGGATGTGTACCCCATATAACGCAAGCATTATTTTATCAGTTAGATCTCCTAGAACTGGTTGTGAGCTACCTGACATGGGTTCTGGTAACCAAACCCAGGTCCTATGTACCAACAATAAGTGCTAATAACCACTAAGCCATCACTCTGGCTCCAATCCTGGCTATTTTCTGATCCTATCATGTAATCAGAGAAGAAACAATGGGAACATGGAATAAATGCTTTCCCTCTAAACTAAAACAATGTTCATTCCCTCCAGATCTGTGCTGTTCATTTTGTTCCAAAGGCTGACCAACTATAAATAAGATGTCATCACTCAACAGCAAGAAAGAGCTCAAAAGAGGGGAAGCATAGCATTGCCTAAGAAGGGCCACAAATAGCTTTTAAATAGCACACTAGATCATAATTACTTCTTCTATGTTTTATGTGTATTCTCTGATGTTGTGGATGAAGAGAGGTAGGGGGACAGTTTAATGAAGGTTTTATTTATTTTTACAAATGTAAACTTTTCCCTTAAGAAGATGACAGCATTGTGGGTTTTACATTCCCTTAAGCCCTGTGATTTCTACTCCTGAAATGTGTTTTCAATTCTCAACAAGGGTTCTTGTTGTTGTTGTTGTTTTTTTTAATGGCTTTAATTACTTCATCCACAAGATTAATGACTCACAGTATTTACACACATGATAAAGGGCTAAGACTAAATTCTAATGTCTTGGAGATAAGAACCTTGCCATATAAAGTACACTATGACCCAAAAAAGAAGTGATCAATAGGCCGTCAGATACTTGCATTATATATTTAGAAGTCTACCAGATGTCTGGGGGATAGCAACAAGAACAGAGGCAAAGGTTACCTGAATTTATTCTCCTGTTTGTTTTACTAGGAGTTGGAGAACTTTCTGGAATAGTCCCAGGCAAGCTTCCCATCTGTGTTTGTTGGTCCAGACTTTTGGTGTTGTCTACAGTGTCCTTGGGCCATGCAGCTTCAGTTTGGGGACTGCAATTCTCTTTGGAAGAAGTTACTCTGACATCAGCCTGTGAAAAGAGAACAGCTTAGGAGAGTCAAGATTTCTTAGGAAAAGAACAATAGAGGACTGCTCTGTGAGCATTTACCAGTTAGTGCCTACAGTGCTTTCATTAGTAATCACAGCCTGTGGATGTTATGGTATACAGCAAAGTGAGCTAGCAGATGAGATTAAGTAATGGAAATTTTCATGGGAACACCAAATGCAATCACAATTGTTCTTGTAAGAGACAGGCAGAGAGAGGGAGAAGGTTATGGTTTGAATATAAAATGTCCTTAAAGGTTCATGTATTGAAGGCTTGGTCCCCAGCTGGTAGCCCTGTTGAGAGATAACTGAATCATAAGAATGGTAATCTGCTTAGTGGAATGACTCCATGATGAACCATAGCTGAATAGGCTTAGGGTGTGGTACATAGTTAAAATAAGACATTAAGGAATGCATTCTTGTCTTCAGACCCTTGCTCCTTACTCACTCTACTTCCAATTTGCAATAAGGCGAACAACTTTGCTTGATCAAGCTCTTTGCTATTATGCTTTGCTTCACAGCAATGGAGCTAAGTACCCATGGATGGAAACTCTGAAACTTCTAGCAAAAATAATCTCCACTTGCATTGTTTATCTCATAAATTTGTTAGAGCAACATAAAACTTACTAACATGAAATATTATTGATACTATGAATCCCACAATCCTGATTGTGTGATTCAGAACCTTATGAACCAGATTATGGGAAAAATTTAGGAAAGTTTGGAGATACAGGCTGAAGAAACTCTAGAATAATGTAAGCAGAGTTCAGTGGGAAATCATGAATAGATCATAGAAGTCAAGATTATAAATAGAAATGCTGATAATAAAAATGTTCTCATGAAGTTTCAAATGGAAATAACTCTAGTAGGGATTGGACAAGGGGTCATAAATTTAAATTCTGGCAAAGGACTCTACATTTACCTATGCCCTGAGAATGTGTATAAAGCTAAATTTCAAGTTGACAGACAGACTAATTTGCTAGAGAACCTTCTCAGGAAGAATATATTTACATTGTGGCATGGATATTGCTGGCTTCTTTTGGCCTAATTTACAGTGAAACCTGATAGCAAAAATCAGAGCAAAAGGAATAGAAAAAAATACCTAGCCATATAGACAGGAAAGGACTATGTTTATAGTTGGTAAGGAAATTATCACCAAGTACTTGTCTTTGAGATAATAGGAAAAGTACCTAGAAGAGACATCAGGAGTTGGCCTCATGGCATCCATCAATGGCTCATTGTAACTCATTGGAAAAACTTTGTTTTGAGATGAGGGCTCCAGAGAACCTGCCTATACAGGGCTACCTGGAAGGCATTTTTCTGTATTTAGTCATCCATGTACATAGAGGCATCAGAGGATATTTCCCCTTAGGAACAGTTCTTGGCATCATTCACATGATACTAGTTTTTTTACATGTAGAATGTAAGAGTTCTGGGATGATGGAGGCTTCCACCAAGATTACTAAGGAAAGTCTAAGGAGCCAGGCAATTGCATGGCAGGATTAATGTGCTTGCAGGTGTGCCCCTTAAAGGGTGTAACAAGAAGCTGCAAGGGTGAAACCTAAGCTGCAGAGGAGATCTTGTGATGTCATGGAAAACAGGGACAAGGAACATCTACTGAGGAAATTTCTGCCAGTGATCACAGCCAGCTGGGGATAGGAGTATAGTCTTTGGCTACCAAGGCTGTAGGGCTGGAGTTCATCAAGCATTCGATACCCACATCTTGCCACCTCATGTGTCTGATCTCAACATGAAGAAGAGAATTTACTGTTTGTCCTGCTGAGTTCCAGCCTGGTTTGGTCCTTTCCTTCCCACTCCCCTTTCTGGAACAGAAATGTTTGATCTGTGTGATTGTACTTTAGAAGTATATAGCTTTGCAATTTTCTCTTAGGTCTTTTTTTATCATTGCTAGAGAGCAGATTTGGAGTCTTGTATGTTGGCTGTAGACAAATGTACTACCATTGAGTTTTACTTGCAGCTTTTGTAATTTTTATATAGACTTACAGCTAAGGGTTTGGTATATGTCTTAGTCTAACCCATATGAAGGGGTTTCACAGTAGAGCTCAAAGCCACCATTTTGAGCCATACTGTGGACACCAAGATGAACAAGTTCACAGTCACAATCAGGTATGAAACTGGGGATACCACTGTATAAAAAAAATGAATATTTTTTTAAAATGCAGGGTTTGTAGTTTAACATGTAATAAAATTCATTAAAATAACCAAGTAATATAGAAGAGGATCATTGGGGGGGGTGGTCAAGTCTGTATCAACTGAGATAGGCTGTAGTAGCCAGTTTTCCAGTCCAAACTATATAATCTAAGCATTGTGGAGAAGAGATTTTGTAGAAATAATTGCACCTAAAACTCATTGACTTAAAGTAGGAGAGATTCTTTAGACCATCTCGGTGGGTTTCTTCTAATCAGTTGAAAGACTTCTGGAGTAGATCTGAGGTCTACTGGAGGAAAGAGAAAGTGTGCCTGTGTGCTACAGTTTCACCCTAGCCTGTCTGTTCCTGTCCCATCCTGTAAAGTTTGGTTAGGGACGACCAGTCTCCTGTAAGCATTTCTTTGTCATATGTTTATCTTTCCACCCATAAACCCACCCATATACTTATTCACATGATCTTCCTTCTGGGTCTGTTCCTCTGGTAGAGTCCTGTCTGATACAGAGACCCAGTAGAAAATGGTGAATAGGAACCCCTGGACAAGAGGTTGGTATTGTTGTCTCCTAAACGTATTTTCTCATAGAAGACTTTAAAAGGATAAATTAAAACTGTCTAAAGAGCCACTGAGAAGAAGTTCAGAATCATTCAATTCTTGGGGAACTACAAAATAAAAATTAAGTTTCTGCAGAAAGCTAATTATGGAGTAACTGCAAGGCATGGAAACCGCACTCCCTAGTTTATGCCCTAGCAAAAGGAAAATAGCATTCAGGTAAAAATTTGTGCATGGTGCCTATAATTACTATTCACAATGTTCAAAAAGTGGAAACAATTCAACTCAAATGCCTATCAACTGATGGTTAGGGAAAGGAAATGTATCATAATCATGCAAAAATATTATTTAACAATAACAGGAGATTAAACACTGACATACGTCATAACATTGACATTTAAAAACGTTCTTAAATGAGAGGATCCAGTCACAAAGACTTTTCATGCTCAGACCAAGTAGACTCAGTCTTGGTAGGTAGGTTCAGAGACTGTGTAGAGCAAAGGGATATGGGGGTGGGGAGCACTGCGGGGAAAGATCAGCTGTCCATAGGTAGTCATTTCTTCGGGAAAGGATGTGCCAAAGATAGATGACACAAATTGCTGCCACCTGCATATTTTAAGAATGAACTATATAGTACACGAATCATACTACAATTATGTTATTAATTGTAACATAATTAATTAAACTGTTACTAAAAATAAAATAGATCAGATTCTTTATGAAGTTACATATTTGTGTGATACATTTTTTTCTCACACTGACAATGTATTAGAGACATTTAGCCAGTTTGATTTCATTCTATTTAATAGTGAGGAGTAGTTGTTTATGGACAATGCTGTCAGTTATTATATTGTTGATCATGTAACCACACCATAATTTATTTAACCCATTCCTGGGACTTCTAATTTTCTGGTATTATAAACCAGGTGAGAATTATACTTGTTCATATACATATTTGTTAGCTGATTTGTTTCAGTTCCCAGATGTATACATTCTACTTTCAATACTCTGTTTCTAGAGGGTTCTCTATAAGCACTGCAGCAATTCATCAGTCCCTGTGCCATTGCTTATATAGTCTACAAACCACTAATACAAAACACCTGTCCCTGTGAAACTTTTCATAGTCTCATAGCAAAGAAATAAAAATGTAGTGTGTTTTTCTTTTACCTGTTCATTGTCATAGGCATCATCACCAATAATGAGAAATCAAACTCCTGAGAAGCACTGTCTTAGTTGGGGTTATTATTGTTGTGATGAAACACCATGATCAAAGCAACTCGGGGAAAAAGGGTTTATTTGGCTTACACTCCCATATCACTGTTCATCATCAAAGAAAGTCAGGACAGGAACTCAAAAAAGGCAGGATCCTGGAGTCAGGAGCTGATGTAGTGGCCAGCATTCCATGGAGGAATGCTGCTTATTGACTTGCTCCTCATGGCTTGCTCAGCCTGCTTTCTTATAGAACCTAGGACCACCAGCCCAGGGATGGCCTGACCTACAATAGGTTGGGATATCCTCCCTCAATCACTCAGAAAATGCTCTACAGGCTTGTCTATAACACAGTCTCATGGAGGCATTTCTCAACTGGGGTTCTCTCTTTTCAGTTGACTATAGCTTGCATCAAATTGACATAAAACCAGCATGGAAAGCCTATACATACAACATACTTATACCCCACACAGTATATAGCATGCACACACATGTATATTATTTGATATGTCTAGCAAAAGAGAGAGAGAGAGAGAGAGAGAGAGAGAGAGAGAGAGAGAGAGAGAGAGAGAGAGAGAGAGAGAGAGAGAGAGATTGTTCTAGTTTCTTTCTTGTTGTGACAAAACCAACCTGACCAAAAGCAAAGAAAGGATCTTGTTTCTGCTTCCTTTACTGAAGGAAGTCAGGGCAGGAACTCAAGACAGGAACTTAAAGCAAAAGCCATGGAATAATGTTGCCCATGAATTGCTTTCTGGCTTGCTTGAAGGCACATGCTTAGCTAGCTTTCCAATATAGTCTAGGACCACTTGCCTGGACATGGTGCTACCCACAGTGGGATGGGATCTCGTATGACTAAATCAATTAGCAATCAAGACAATCCCTCCACAGACATGTCCAGAGGCCAATCTGATCTGGGTATTCCCTCAATTAAGGGATTGTTTAGAGCCTTCCAGTCACTCTAGAATGTGTTCAACTGACAGAGCTGACCAAGACACTCTGTAATGCTTTCCTTTCAGGGCATCATAGTTCCTGTTGAGCTTAAAGACATATAAGCCCTATTGTGGATTCTTTCCCAACTTTTCAAATGGTTAAAGTCAGTAATAGTAAGAGTGATATTTTCACAAGTTGTATTTTCTGACTCATGGTCTTTTTTTTTTTTTTTTTAACCATCAATGTACAATGGGACCTGTAAGGAATGATTTTGTCACTTAACATTTCTAAGTAGAGATATTGAAAAATATATGGGGCTTAATGACAGCCACACTAAAATTGTGACAAAATACCACTTAAGAACTGAGTGAAAATTTGAATGTTAATAAACCAGAAGAGCTGGCTTTCTTCCCCACATTCTGCTTGGAATAGATTTCTATACTACAACTTCAAATGACCTTATAATGGCTTCCTCATCACCGGAGCTGCTTGGTTTGGGATGGGAACCCCAGCAAGGATCTCTACCCATTTGTATTTACAGACAGGCACTTTTGAGTTCTGGCAGTGGATAAAACAATGCGTAACAGACAGAACAGGATCTTTTCTCATCCTCTAACAGATACCAGCCTTCGGTTCCTAGAAAGAGATGAAAAGTTTTTCTCTTTGGAAAACTAAGAACATCTTTCAAATGTCATGCCAATTTGTAACACATTTTAGGAACATTGGCCCCATTTCATGATCTAGATTGAGGTAGCTGTAAGTCAAAGACACCAGCATTACTGACAAATAATTGAATCTCATAGAGGATGTGGCCAGCAGTACTCAGATCTGTCTATGCATGCAAGGTTTACATTTTCACACTAGTATGTTGCCGCAGGCCAGTCAGCCTTTGCCTCTCAACCCGTGGGAGAAACAGGGTTCTGGTCAGGTCGGCAAGATGTTGGCTAAGAAATGACAGACAGACACAACACAAGGAAGTGCAGGATCTGAATGTATATTCTTAAAAATGGTATCAGACTTTTACAGTCATTACAAAAGACAAAAGAAAAATCTGGAGGCTCAGCAGTCAAGGTACATCTGAGGCCATCTGAAACACACTGGGTCTAAAGCAGTAGCCACCTCCTCTGGACTGGTGCCGCACCCTCGGGATCTGAGTGTTCGGGTCAGTGCAGGGTCCAGTGGGAGTCCTGGGGGGCTGCGGACCGCAGGAGAGTAGAGGGTCGAAATGCTCGCAGTATACACTCTCTTCCACACACACCAGGCTCAAGGTCCCTCCCATCCTTAGTAAACACCCACTATGCTAATCTTCTTGGGCTAGCAGAGGTATGCCCCAGGAGTCCCGTTCTTGCTAACTATACCCAGAACAAAACAATAATCTAGTTCCTAGGAGTGATTCAACTGCAATTTTAATGTGGTCTGCCCTACGTGACTGAAATGAAGATTTTAGTTAAACTTGCCCTGGGATTATCAACTACCATTCAGCAAACTTCAGTGCCCTACTCCCTTCATTATTTCCCTAACAATGCCAGAGGCAATTAGCCTGAATGGGTAACATTGCCTACGAAATTCCAAGCCAGGATTTGCCTAAGATGTTGGAACATTGGTAAAGGTCAGAGAGCAATGTCCAATTTTGTTTAGTTATTAGTAAATCATATCTTGGTGGGCACCTAGCACATGAGACCTTCCATCGACTATCAAAAGGACAAATTTGGGCTACCTCTGATATAAGATGCCAACCAATGAATTCCAGGAGACTGGCTTCCTTTGAAGCTGTATGCCTCTGTGGGTTGCTGTCATGCGGACTTCACTGGAGTAGGAGTGGCAGTATGTATTATATATTGTATTAACCTATCTGTATTACATAAGAAAGGGTACTGGGTGTTGTTACAGAAGGAGGATGGAAGGTTTTTTTTCTCAAGATGAAGTTGCCAAAGTATCTGATCAATGTGTTTCTATACTTTGTATATTTTTATGTCTTGGAGAAAACACTTTTATCAAGTTTAACATTAAAAGCTTAGCATTAAAAACAGCTTGTCCCAAGCTGACAGCTGTGAGAGAGAGTCACCAGCATTCTGAAATTAAACACCAGTTTAAAAAAAGACACCAGTTTCAGTATAGACAGGTGTCTGTTGTTTGTTTTTTATGGTTGGTGTGTGTGTGTGTGTGTGTGTGTGTGTGTGTGTAAGTAGTGTAAAGTACTGTATGTACTTCTGTAGCTTCTTTTAGGAAACACATTTTCCAAACAGCTTGGCAGGAATTACTTGTTGATACTCCCTGAGCTGAAATCTTCAATCACTTTACAAGCAGAAGCATGTATAAATACATTTGCTTGTGGACCTATGGGAAGACTTTGTTCTTCAGAACTAGAATTTTTGCTAATTTACTTTTAGTAATTTAATTACAGATAGCAACTCCTGAAAAACCACTCAGGAATGACTATTTAACAAGATTTAAGAGTACAGAGAAATGGCTCAGCAGGTGAAGCTCTTGGTTTACAAACATGAGGATGTGAGTCTGAATCTCCAGCTCCCACATACAAGTCTGAGTATGTTGTAGGCCTGTATTCCCAGTGCTGGAAGACAGAGACAGGGAAACTCTAGGTTAGCCAGTCTAGCCAATGAATGAGCCCCAGGATCAGTGAGAGGGCCTCTCTTAAAAAATAAGGCACAGGTCAACGAGATGGCTCAGTGGGCAAAGCACTTGCTGCCAAGCCCCATGGACCAGAGTTTGATTCCTGGGACCCACAGGATAGAAGGAAGAACTGACTTTTTCTCAGTGACCTCCACTGCTGTGTACACACAATATATAAAATGCAATACAAATATTGTAGTGGGCAACAGAGGAAGGTACCCAACATTGACCTCTGGCTTGCACAAATGCATAAGTGCATGCACCACTGCTCCCCTCCCCCAGCACACACATGTGTACCCACACAGACATGCTTGTATACACATGTACACACACACACACAAACACACATGTACACACACGATTTTAAGATGTAACATAGTCCTTTTTGGGCCAAAAAGTAAGTTTTTATTAGATGTTAGAGAAAACCTATGAAGGGTCCTCCATGATCACCCATTAAGTTCTAAACTCTCTCTCTCTCTTAATCATAGGTCAGGAATGTTGAGTTACTCATATACAAAAGGAACATTTCTCCTACTGAGAAAAGCTGCTCACACTTTTCCTGTTACAACACATTAGTTTTCTGCAACACCTTCACGCCTATTGAGACTAAGGTAAAAGTGAACTGGAAGCCCATAGTTAACTCCCAAGGGTTTTAATTTAGAATATATTTTAAAGTAAAATAAAATGCTAAGCAATGTAAAGGCTTCATATAAGCAAACACATTCATCATCTCAGTGTTTGATTTATTTATTTACTCGTGACGTCTCTGAACTCTTAAGCCCGAGGCAAAGTCATGAAGGCATTGTTATAGTAATGGTCACTGAATATTTACTTGATAATAATCCCACCCTTCCCAGTTCAGGTTTGCAAAGTCAAGTGCATGGGACGAGAAGATGTATTCCAGAGTCAAATGCGTCTGTTTTCCAGTGATTTTAACATGGAGCTTCCTCCCAGCCGCCATTTTTACTCTCATTATACTGCTGGAAGACAAGAACACGTGGTAGGGAATCTGGGGGCCTGGGAGAGGGAAGCGTGGGATCGCAAGGTATTCATTGTGGTTGGTTTGTCTGAACCAGTGTGCTAGAGATAAAATGAAAAAGACCATTTCTGTTTGTAGGGACAGCTCATGGTGGGAGGATACAATAAATGAACAATGTAAGCTCTCTCTTCGGTCCAACAGGAGAAGGTAGATCAACCTCATCAGCAATGTGTCCAGAAGCAGCCAAGGGAGGAGGGACTGGGAATTGTCTAAAAGATGGGATGTGTGACCTTTACAGGGAGAAGGGGAAACCTGACAGGGGAGAACAGAGGGCACAATGATTCCTTGGGTTGGAAAAGAAAGGTCCTGTTGAATATCAGGAAGATTTGTTTAAAACACGGATGTGGGGAAAGAGAAAGCTGGAGAAGGTGCCAGGGTCAGCTCAAGGGTAAATATGGACAACTAAGCTAAGGATTTTATGTCAGGATAATAAAAATGTTGCCCTATTTTCTGCTGCTATTCTGTGTGAAATATGGGTGTGAGTAGTTTATGTGAATTAAATTCTCATAAGAACGTGACAAAGATAAATATTACCATTTCTATTATTTTATGAATAAGGAAATGGACACTGTAGAGGTTAAAGATAGCGTTATAAGCACTTCTGTGGGACACTTTCTTGACTGTCAGTTGATGTAGGAGTCCCAGCTTACTGTGGGCAGTACCATTCCCTAAGCAGATGATTCTGGACTGTATAAAAAGGCTAGGTAAGCATGAGCTTATGAATGAGGCAGCAGGCAGCCTTATCCATGGTTTCTGCTTTAAGTTCCTCCTGAAGTCTCTGTGACCTGGAAGTGTGAGCCAAATAAATCCCCCTCCCAAGTTACTTTTGGTTGTGTTATTCATCACAGCAACAGAGAGAAGACTGGACAGACATCCAGGACCCCTTGTAGGCTCTGTGGTGTTTTGACAAATACACTAATCCTTCTGACTAGTATATTTGACACTTGGAAGGACTTGACTTGTGGTCCTGACACCTGGCCTATATAATAAAACCACATTTGGTGATAATTATATGGTGGAGCAAACGAAAGTAGCTATAAAAGAAGTATGAATAGTGAAAGATTTCCTACACATAATCCTACCTGAGAAATTAATTAAAAAGATAAGAAGTCTTAGCAGAGTAATCTAAATTTTATAAATGTATTTTTGGGAAAAGAGGGGGAAGATGTGGAATCAAAGCAACAATAACTGAGAGGCCCAGAGAGCTGCCTTGGAGCTCATGAGTCTGTGGAAGAGAAGAGCCTTCAAAGCAGAGGGTAATACTGGATTAGCAGCTGGGCTGGAGCTCTGGGATGATGGATAGATTGGATTCTCATCAGTCCTGCTGAGGAGCAGGTCTAGGAATGACCTTCCACAGGGCCAGGGAGCAGCAATGGGAAAGGCAGGAAGGTGTGGGCAAGACCAGAAGCAAGCATTGAAGGCCATTTGCCTTGTAAGAGCAAGGGTCTGTAGAGAGGAGGGGTAGTACAGAGAATATGATGCTAGCAAGCAAGGATGGAGAGTTCGTACACCATGGGGAGAGAGAAGGCAGTGTGCTCGAGGAATGGTTAGGTTGTGGCAGGAAAAGGAAAAGACCCTGAGCCAAAAGTCATCCTTGGCTATATAAGATCCTGCCTTGAAAAAAAAAAAGTATTGATACCTTAATCAAACTCAGAGAGTCACTGTTAGGAACAGAAAGCAGAACATAGCATTTGCATGGGTTGCATCTAGACTCAGGCTTCTCTCAGGGACTGAGCCATGGAGCCCTATAGCACAGCCCAGTTGCCTATCTCTGTCTATCTATCTATCTATCTATCTATCTATCTATCTATCTATCTATCTATCTATCTATCTATCTAAAGATAGGATCTCATGTGTCCCAGGTTTGCCTTGAACTCATTCTGTGCTGAGAATGACCTTGAATTCGTGATCCCTCTGCTACCTGAGCTCTGGGATCACAAGTATGCACTAGCACACCTGCATTCTGCATTGTTGGGATGGAACCCAGGGCTTTATGCATGCTAGGCCAGCACTCTCCCCACTGAGCCACAAGCCCCATCCTTTGGCTTTGATCTTTACATCTGCTCCAGGAGCTCAGATGTGCCTCACCTGTGCGGGGTGCCATCACTGGCCCCTGAGCTTGCCCACACCATGAGAAGACAGTGTATGCCTTTCACACAGCACCCCGAAGAATGCCTTGTGCACATGGTGGCCCTGAGTGGCTGTGAGCTGCCTCCCCAAGCCTAAAAGGAGGTTATAGGCTCTTCTTCAGTCTTCAAAAGTGCAATTTTAATGAAGTATGTGGCAGACCTCTCCTTGGGTCACCCCAGTGAGTTGAGGTCTTTGATACTAATGAGATGCCCATTCTGTTGGTGAAACTATAACTTTCCTGAAAGAAGAGAAGGAATTCTAAAGAGACTCTTGTGCCCTTCCCTTTAGCTATTTGATTACTGAGACAACGGTTCCCAGAAGAAGTCTCAGGCTAGGAGAGAGAACACTGAGTTTGTGTCAGAGGCAGGCTTTGGCTCTTCCACACAGGTCTGACAGACCACTTTGGATGGAGAGTCTGGAGCTGAGACTAGGATGGAGTCTGTGATGGGTAAGACCACACCAGGATCAGGACTGATTAATTATCAGTGCTTCTTGCTCTAAAAAAAATTTCATTACATTTGTATGTGTGTGTGCACATGTGTGGAGCTCAGAAAACAGTTTTCCTTCCACTGTGTGGCACCAGGGCATTGAACTTGAGTCTTTAGGCTTTGCATAAATACCCATACCCACTAAGCCAGCTCTTCCTCAGTTTAGACATACACTTCATAT
>NW_022196913.1:50992448-51007478 GCF_008632895.1 Mastomys coucha | reverse complement strand
CCCCATGGGCTGATGGAGTATAAATGGCCAAGCCTAACTTATTAGGTCTGTTGGGGCCTCACTGCTATTGTACAGTCAGGGAAGGATGATAAACAGCCCAGCCTCTGGTCCCCACTGCCCTGTGGGAACTTCTCCCAATATCTCCAGGTAAATGATACAAGCCTGAGGTACAGTGAATTAGAAGGGGAATCTTAAAAACCAGGTTCCTTCTATCTTTGTCGCCAAGAAGCTAAACAAGCCAGAGGATGTACCTACTTAGATGGTTGACAGAGCTCTGTGTGCTATATAGAAATACAGAGGACGGCAGATCCAGGGCCAACATTAGCTGACCCCACTTGGGAACTCCCACCTTCCCAGAAGACATATGGCAGAAACCACTACCCCTTCTGTTAACCTGCATCTGCCTGGGCTGTGACCTCATGCACGTGTCTGCAGACACAGACATACAGATGCATGCACACTTTCTTGATTTAGAGACACCAGCCAACAGTGGCAGAATAAACTCGCTGCCTCAATCACATACCTACTTAGAGGGCAGTGAACGGCCCACCTGCTCCAGATCACTTTCTAAGTGTGGAAGTGCGGGAAATCTCAGTCTCTCCCTTTCCTTTCTCCTCTCCGCTCTTTTCCTCTCCTCTCTTCTCTTTCCCTCTCCTCTCCTTTCCTCTCCTACCTTGCCATCCTCTCCCCTCCCTCTCCTCTCTTTTCTCCTCCTGTGTCCTTCCTTCCTTCTGCTCTCTCTGACAGTGTCTTGCTACTGCAGCTCCAGTATTCACTATGTAGTCCCGGCGTGTGCTCCCACAAGGTTTGTGATTGTCTGTTACCTTGGCTCCCTCTTCCCAGCCCTTCCTGGGGGAGGGTATGTGGCTCTGTCTCTGGTCTTCTGTTTGCTTGGAAGGTCCACAGCCCATTGCTCCTCCTCTCTAGGCTGTGCCCCCCGGAGCTTCTATCTTGTCCTGGAGTCCTTGTTTCCCAGTCAGGACCCAGCACTCCCTCCTCCCATACCTCCAGGCTGAGCATCTGGGCAGTTGCTGGAAACTGTTGCCACAACAGCTCCAGTATTCACGGCCTCACAATCACACAGACCTGGGACCCGAGTGAGTGAGGATGTGACTTTTGCAATGGGAAAACGAGAAGATCTGAGAAGCTATCCAAATCTCTACTAGGAAAGAGAGGAGAGAAGGACTGAGTCTAAGCAGCCTGCTGGACTGGATGCTCACTTCTTTTGCTTTGCCTGGACCATGAGGCATGCCCCCATACCCCTAATCTGGCCCAGGCATCACAGCAGGAGCAGCCTGTGGCAGGCTGTGATGCAGATAGCCAGCAGAAAGATGACAAATACCACAGGATGTGCGGCCTCAGAAAAAGATGGTCACACAAGAAATAAACCCCACTTCATGATGAAAATCATCCAGGATCGCAAATAGCTCTGCAGCTGCCAGCAGGTCTTGAAATCATTTTTGACTTGCAAAGTGCACTTTAGGAGTAGTTGTGAAGCGGGGCGGGGGTGGGGGGAGGAATATGTACATTATGCAGAGAATGAAACCAACAGGAATGAAACCCCCTCTGTCAAGAGAGGCAGAGCAGGGAACTGTGGGTTGCTCACATGAGCAGCAAGCTTCAGAACTTTAATCCTATTTTTCTTTTTGAGGACTAAGAAGGTGGAGTCGAAAAGATGCTTGACACGTCTCAACCCTTTGTTTTCAAGGCTGTAAATTTAGGCTTAGGGAAGCCACGTGACTTTCCTAAGCTCTCCAGGGAGCTAGTTACAAAGGAACTGTGACCAGGACCCAGGGGGCCTGCTCTGCCCCTCCACTTTTAAAAGCAACTGGAAAATGCAACCCAGGCTTCCTGAAAATACAAAACTCCCTGGATCTTCCCAATGAATCCCGAGGTCAGCTCTGCTCTAAATAGCCAGATTATATAGCTGCTTTAAAACTTAACATTTGTTTGCTGCAGTCCAGACTGGTCTCAGCTTACTATAACGCGCAGGATGACCTTGAACTCCAGATCTTCCTGCCTTTGCCTCACAAGTGTTGCAATTATAGTGTATGAAATTATTTTTAAATTTTTATTTTTGGCCTTTTTGAGACAGGGTCTTCCTATGTAGCCTGGTCCTCAGTACAGAACACAGGCCTGTCTCTGACTCCCAGAAATCCCCCTGCCTCAGCCTCTCAAGTACTGGGATTATAGGTGTGAATCGCCATTCTGAGGTTTGTTTTTCAGCCACTCTGTTGCTCTCTTGCTGTTCAAATAATGCTGCTTGTCAAGTCTGACTAACACAGAGAAAGATGTATCAAACCCAAGCCCAGGCCTTATAACTAGGAAACAATGAACACTGAAGATTTGTTCATAGTGTCTACCTCTGGAAAAACATGCTCATGGCTGAACTAAGTTACTTTGGAAAAAATCTCACCTAGGATTATCCAATTCAAAAGGCATTTAGAAAATGTTCCTGGGAAAGTTCAATGGGTGTTAATAAATCTGGAGAGTAACTGTAGCAGACACTTGTGTTTTCTTTGAGGAGATCTGTTTTCAGGGAATGAATGGGGTGGTTACCAAAATGTGTTATGTAGGCATTTTCTGCAGCATCCTAAGACTGTGGTCCAGCCGGGCAGTGGTGGCGCACGCCTTTAATCCCAGCACTTGGGAGGCAGAGGCAGGTGGATTTCTGAGTTCAAGGACAGCCAGGACTACACAGAAAAACCCTGTCTCAAAAAAAAAAAAAAAAAAAGACTGTGGTCCAAAACTATGAAAACATCCTTTTCCTAGGAGTGTGCTGGGGCCAGCTCTTGCTGGTGTTGAAGAGCCCCTCGATAGCACTGTTGGGTACTAATTGCTAAACATAGCCAGTGTCAAAATTAAGTCTCATAACCTTTCAATGAATTATGTTGAAAACAATGGTAAAAGAATAGAGAGCTACCAGGAGTAACAAAGGTGTAGAGCATCTCTTATTCCAAAATTCAGAAAGGAAAAGGAAGAAAGGGAAGAGAAGGGGGAAAAGGAAAATGGCAGGGGTTATTATCACCATGTCTATTAAAGGAAGGGAAGCACTGGCCTCTCTTTAGAGATCTCTACACCACAATCACAGTAGGATCTGCGATGGTACTCCACTTCATGGCTCTCCTTCGTGGAGAGAAGGGGTCTTTGTCGGTTGACATGGGAAAGACAGTCTCTTTCTCTCTTTCCACTTTTCCTTCCCTCCTCCAATCTGTCACTCTCTCTCCTCTGTCACTCACCTCTCCTCCCCCATCCCCACCTCTCTGTGTTTCTCTATCTCTGTCCCTATCTCTCTGTCTCTGTATGTCTCTGTCTGTCTCTGTCTTTCTTTCCTCGTCACTCACCTTTCCTCCTCCTCCCCCACCTCTCTGTGTCTTTCTGTTTCTGTCCCTATCTCTATCTCTGTGTATTTCTCTGCCTCTCTCTGCCCCCATTTCTGTCTCTATCTTTCTCTGTGTGTTTCTCTCTCTCTTTCTCTCTTTCTCCCTCCCTCCCTACTTCCCTCCCCCCTCCCCCTTCTCTGGCTGGCCTTTCCCTCACTATGTGGCCAATGCTTTCCTCAAGCTCCAAGGAATGCTAGGATTATAGGTGTGTGTAAGATCACACTCCCCTTACTAGGAAGTTTACCTTGCCTGGGAAGGACTGTTAACCTGCAGCAAGGCATTCCAGTGACACAGAACACTTCTAGTTAAGTCAGACACATCACACTCCATGTTGAAAACCTTCCAATTTAAGTTCTAACTCTAGGCATATGCAAAAAAGTGGGTGTCAACCCCAGCCTACTGATTTTAAGCATTCCTCCAATGCATAGAAAGATCCTACCCTGACTTTCATCTCCAAACCCCCAAGACTATGACCATGAGGTCACAGTAAGAGCTAACACCTTGAGTGCTAGCTGGGATGAGGTCAATAAACGAAGCTCACTCTTCTTATTTCTAGTTCATCAATCGATTACTGGTTCAGTGACGGTTAGACAACCAGGACTCAAAACCAATTTTGTCCCACAGCCTGATTTTACGTGACCCATATGTTAAAGATAGATTCTATGTTTTTAAAGGGTTGAAAGAGACCAAGAGACAACCATTATTTAGCAATTTAAAAGTTATGCAAAGTGCAAAACCCAGTGTCTATAGTAAAATTTTACCAGAATATGGCCCATCTGGCCTGTTTACATACCATCCATAGCACGTTTGTGTTACCACGAGCAGAACTAAGTAGCTGCTACAGAGAACATATGGCCTGAGAAGCTTAAGAGAGTTATTTAGATTTTGAAGAAAATATTCAAGGCTCTTGATTTTATTTGTTTGTTGTTTATATTTTGGTTTACTGAAACAGGGTCTTTCGGTGTAACTCATCATTCTCCTGCCTCAAACCTCCTCTGTGTCATGATAATAGGGGTATACCACAGTGCTGGCCTGTATCTTGACTTTGTTTTTACCTTTACACTTAAAAGGGTGCACATGCATGTGCATGTGCAAGTGTTTGTGCATGTGTGCATGCATGCATGCATGTGAATGCGTGTGCCTGCTAGTGTGTGTGTGAGTGTGTGTGTTAGGCATAGGGGTAGGAGTAGGGAGGTGGGTAGGTCTCATTAAACAGCTGAGCTTCCAGCCTGTAAGACACTGAATGTGGCTCCATTCAGCTGAGCATCCCTCTCCCTCCCCTTTGCTGGAGTGCCCTGTTCCACAGGAGGGCTATACAGTACTGAATAAAACCTTGCTTGGTTGATTTGCTGGTTTTCATCAGAGCTGGGATGGGGCACGGCCATTTCTGGAAAGAAGAAAGTAGCAGACTATCTGACAGTTCAAGTGCCACCTCAACTTCAAATATCTCATTTTATTTATCTATCTCTTTATTTAGTTATGTGAATATGTGGATTTTTTGCCTACATATATGTCTGTGCACCACGTGTATGCCTAGTGCCTGTGGAGGCCAGAAGAGGGCATTAGATCCCCCGGCACTGGAGTTATGAGTGGCTATATGCCATCATGTGGGTGCTGGGAATCGAACCTGGGTCCTCTGCAAGAGCCACAGGTGCTCTAACCATTGGGCAATCTCTTCAGTCCCCAAAGATCTCATTTTAAAGTTGCACATTCCAGGTCTTCACATCCATCTTGCATTCATTTCAACCCAATAACTGCGGTTCTGAGAAATAACAGTTGTGACCTCCATTCATTGTGTTACTCAGAGCTGAGCGCTCTCTGTCTCCTAACCCACTCCACCCTAGTCCACACCCAAGGCTGTCCACAAAGCATTCTGTGATGAAGGGAAGTATTATCACCAAGAAAAACTTGCATCCATGACCCTCACACAAAATGACAACACAAAGCCCAGGCCAGCCCTCACAGTAATACCCGCCAATAATTTAAATAGAGTTGGCACCAATGCAGAATGCAGTCATGTTTACTTTGTCCCTTTAAGGGACTTGGTGTGGCAACCAGAAACAAACAAGCCCATAAACAGGGGAACAATTGTTTGCAGAGCCTGGGCCTCCTTGGCATTAGGCCAACAATCTTTGATGTTTGCTCATTCAGTATAAACTAGGTAAACACAGAGAGAAAGCACCAATCTTGAGACACCAATCATTGAAGGGCAACTTAGTGGGCAATGCTGCTGAAAGTCCCATGGAATTATAGACTTTCATTGATATGCTCCCTTGTGACTCTGGGGTGAGCTGAACCCTGCTTAGGCAATTACACATGCAGAGAGCTCGGTAGGGGGGTGGGGATGAGGAGGCACAGTCTTGGCTAACTGGCAGCTAGGAAGTTGAGCTTACCTTTCAGAAACCCGCAGCAACTCCTCCAGGTTCCGCATGACAATTTCACACACTGATCCCCTCACAATGAAAGAAAAGTAATATTTAAGTGATTTTTTTTTCCTTCTAATTTTGGCAGTACGTGGGCACAGAGCGCTGAGACTTCTTTTGAATTACTGGTGTGATTTTCCCATGCTGGCCTTCCACATATTGTTTGACACTCCAGGGGAATTTGGCTGCTTAAGGAACTGGGGAGGAAAATGAGAGAAGAAAGTTCTCTAAGAGACTTGATTTTTTAAATCCTTGTGCTTGGAATGTGCCTGAAAGAATGCTGGGCCAGCTGGTGAGATTCTGGCGCTGCTCTGGACTGTAGACTAGCCTCTTGGGAGTCATCTAGGGAGGGAGGAAGTACTAGCCCCTCCGTTTTCAGATGAGGGGGCTGTCCCCGAGATGCTGGGGAGCCACCAGCTCTTGGAATTCTGATTCTCAAAGCTAGACTTATCTCAACTGTTCTGGAATCATCTGGGATGCTCATCCTAGCGCAGGCTCTCAGCAACACCAACAGATAGATTAAATCTGTGTTTGTAATCCCCTGTGTTGGCAATTAAACCTAAGGCCTCATCAACCCTTCCGATATATCCACAGCACCAGAATTGGCTTTTAAACAAATATCCTGATAATTCTGATACAAATGGATGCCTGGCACATCTCAGAAAGAAAAGAACCCAGCCTTCAGAAAGAGACGTCTACTTTGACCTTGGGAAATTAATTCATTTTCTCGTTTCAGTTATTCTTTAAGATAGGAGATAGTAGGCTGGTAAAGTAATCATTATTCTGGTTAGGATACCCAGAACTCATGTAAAAGCTGGGTATGGCTGCGTGCATCTATGACCCCAATGCTTATGGGTGGCCAGACAAGCAGGTCCCTCCAGTTCACTGGCTAGCCACCCATAGCCAATCAGTGAGCTCCAGGTTCAGTGAGTCATTCTGTCTATAAAAAAATCAAGGTAGAGAGCCATTGAGAAAGGCATACAACATTGACACTGTCATGGTTTGTATATGTTTGGCCCAGGGTATGGTACTATTAGAAGGCAAGGCCATGTTGGTGTAGGTGTGTCACTGTGGGTGTGAGTGTTAAGACTGTCATTGTTGTGATCATAAAAAGAGAAAGAGCTATAAGAATATGTTCCAGCAAGGTGTGGGGGAAGGGGATGCCTCGGTGGGCCCATGTCGAGGCATCTCCTCCCTCTGAGGGACCAGACACACACTGGTATAGTATAGAATAGAGTTTATTTAGGGCATGGGGAGGGGAGTTAAGAGGGTAGCAGAGGCAGAGAAAGGCAGAGAGAAGGAGAGAGTAGAGAGGTAGGAGCTGGCCAAAACCACGTGCAAGTAAACTAAATTTGTAGTTAGAGTTAGAGTTTCTTTTAAATCCACAAGCTTAATTCCATCTCATTTCAGAATACAGTTGTTGGTAATTTCATAGATGAACCCATCATCCTTAGATCATATCCAACGCTTACTTCCCTCAACTCCTCCCAGACCTCACCCTTACCTCATCTTATACCAACATAGCCCAACTATCCTCTGGCCTGATGTACCAACTAAAGCTTTAAGAAGATCAAAGCAAAGAGCCAGTGCTGCCTCCTCTCATCCCACTGGACACCAGCCCTGCCTCTCTTCCCTCTGCTCTGAACAGGGATGGCTTGAGACATCTTCCCAATCCTCCGCTGCTCTTCACAGTGCCTTCCCATCTTCTCTTTCACCTGGCTACATAGTTACAGCAGCAACAGCGATTGCCTCTTCTCTGTACTTCTACAAAAGAGCTGTAGCAAGGGCCTGAGAGCCAAAATGCCCTGGAGGGGATTAGGGGTCTTCAAGAAAGCAATCAAGCTTCTACTGAGTTCTCTCTCAGGACTGGGAAACTCAGGGACAAATGTGCTTTGTTGTGGAGGAAAGAGGAGGGACACACACACAGAGAGAGAGAAAGAGAGAGAGAGAGAGAGAGAGAGAGAGAGAGAGATCACAGATGGAGACAAACTTAGACAGATCAGTATAGGAGGTAGGAAAGTATATGGATAAATAGCTGTATGGATAGGTAGAAGGGCAAACAGGCAGATAATAAATAGATGACAAATAGGTGGTTAGATAAGTATGATAGCTAATAAGTAGATAGATGGTAGACATAGAAAGAGAGAGGGAGAGGGAAAGAGGGAGGGAGAGGGAAAGAGAGGGAGAGGGAGAGGGAGAGGGAGAGGGAGAGGGAGAGGGAGAGGGAGAGAGCTCCATATAGAGGCAGTTTATGAAGGTGAGTATTAAGACACTTTTCCTAAACAGAGGAGGGTACATACTTAGGCTAGGGAGTGGCCTATTAGGAGGTGTGGCCTTGTTGGAGTAGGAGTGTCACTGTGGGTGTGGGCTTTAAGAGCCTAGTCCTAGCTGCCTGAAAGTCAGTATTCTGCTAGCATCCTTCAGATGAAGATGTAGAACTCTCAGCTCCTCCTGGGCCATGCCTGTCTAGACACTGCCATGCTCCTGCCTTGATGATACTGGACTGAACCTCTGAACCTATAAGCCAGCCCCAATTCAATGTTGTCCTTCTAAGAGTTGCCTTGGTCATGGTGTCTGTTCATAGCAGTGAAACCCTCAGACAGAAGTTGGCACCAGGAGTGGTTCTAGTGGAACAGAAGGTTAAGAAGGGACCTTTTAAGAGTCTGGAATTGGCTTAATAATTCATCCACACCTTCAACTACTGAAACCTCTCCATATACTCTCCTAGGAGATCAGATTACATTGAAAGCTCATGGTGAAAACTCCATGTCAAAGTTAAAGAAGCTAATGCCTTTGATTATCTTGATCCATCTATTGTAACTAGCAATGAATTAGGTGACCCGGTATACAAAATTTTGTACAACTTCTGGGGAAAAATTGGAAAAAGATTTTGCTGGCTTATTGCTCTTAGTATCTCTGGACAAATGGATGAAGGGAAGGAATGAGCTGTGGGATAACGTTGAACAGCTCCAGATGCAAATAAACAACCTAAAATTTCTAAGTGTGTCCTTGAAGAGAATCTTCTCTCCAGCAGCCACAGCGCTGGAGTTGCAGACAAACTGAAGCTCTCATTATAAGGTTGGCTGAATTACAGCGAAAATTCAAGTCTTAGCCTCAGAGGGTGTCAACAGTTAAAGTAAAGGCACGAATTGGCAAAGAATGGGATCCTATAACCTGGGATGGGGGTGTATGGGAGGACCCTGTTGAAGCTGAGAATTCTGAATCCTCAGATTCTCAAGGGTTTATCCCACCGAGGAAGTAGTACCCTCAGCCCCACCCCTTGAAATAGTGCCTCTTTCACATGAGGAAAATAATCCTTTAGAGTCTGATAAACCAGCATTAACTTTCTCTGAGGGAAATGCCAGGCAAGACAATACTGATGTTTCTTAAGGCCCACCAATAGTTTCTTCTAGACCTATAGCCAGACTCAAGGCAAAACAGGCCCCTAGAGGGGAGATAGAAAGTGTAGTCCATGAGGAAATTCAATACACTACTAAGGAGCTTAATGAGTTTGCTAGTTCATTCAAGCAGAAGTCTGGGGAATATGTGTGGGATGGATCTTAAGGATGTGGGATAATAGTGGAAGGAACATAAAACTAGATCAGGCTGAGTTTACTGACATGGGCCCTCTGAGTGGAGATTCTAGGTTTAATATAGAAGCTCGCATAGTTTGAAAAAAGGTGTCAGAAGTTTGTTTGAATGGTTGGCTGAGGCATTTATCAAAAGGTGGCCTACTGAGAAGGAGTTGGAGATGCCTGATATCCCTTGGCTTAGTGTTGAGAAGGGATTTTAAGGCTCAGGGAAATTGCAATGCTAGAGGGGATACATTGTGTAAAACCTAAGCCTTCACAATGGGAAGGCCCAGAAGATATGCTCTTCAGGAACCCTATATGATGAAAACGGATGAGAGGGGCACCAGCGCATTTGAAGAGTTTTCTTCTCGTCCTTTTCCTTGTGCCAGGCCTTAGGGTTAGAGATGCTTCTGCTCAATTGGATGAATTAAATGCAATGGGTTTAATTGATCCCCGAGTTAGCTAAGGCCAGGTGGCAGCATTGGATCGCCAGAGACAAGGTGATTGTAGTTATGATAATGGGAAGAATAGACAAAAACAATGTTCATTATGACCTAGTCCATAATGGTCACCACAGGAAAGGTGAAATTTATAATGGCATGACTCATTTGGACCTTTGGTACTAGCTAAGCAGTCAAGGTGCTTCCAGGCATAAAATAGATAGGAAGTCTACTGCATATCTGTTTGATCTGTATAAGCAGAAAAAAAAAACCTCAAAAAGAAAGAAAGAAAGAAAGAAAAAAAGAAAGGAAGAAAGAAAGAAAGAAACAAAGGCTATATATTGGATCATAGCAAAAGGCAATCTTGGCCAGTGAATTCAATTTCCAGACTTGAGCCAGTTTGCAGACCTAGAACCACTTGAATGAAGATCCCAAGGAAGGATCTTGAAAAGACACTTAACAGTTTTGCTCTTAGCCTTTCTCCAGTTCTTCCCCAGAGGGACCTACTGCCTTTTGCAAGAGTAACTGTATACTGGGAGAAAGGACTTTTTGAGGTCTGTTGGATACTGGTTCTTAACTGACATTGATCCCAGGAGATCCTAGGAGATTCCAGGAGAAGGCATTTGCTAAATCAATAGCTGCATATCTGGTACCAGGAGATGTGTTAATAAGAAACACCGTGGCCCTTCAGTTAAAGAAGAGGTTTCTGGAGGCCAGGTGATTAATGGAGTTTTGGCTGATATCCAACTCACAATAGATCCAGTAGGTCCCCAAATACATCCTGTGGTCATTTCCCCAGTTCCAGAATGTTGGAATAGATATCCTTGGGATAGATATACTCAGAAATTGGCAGAATTCTCACATTGGTTTCCTGACCGGTGGAGTGAGTGAGGGCTATTAAGGCTGGAAAGGCCAAATGGAAACCTCTAGAGTTGCCTCAGCTCGGGAAAATAGTGAATCAAAACCAGTAGGGTATTCCTGGAGGAATTGCAGAAATTACTGCCACTATTAAGGACTTGAAAGATGCAGGGGTGGTGGTTCCCACCATATCTCCCTTTAACTCTCCTATCTGGACAGTGCAGAAGACAGATGGATCATGGAGAATGATAGCTGGCTAGTGAAAACTAAATCAGGTAGTAACTCCTATTGCAGCTGCTGTACCAGTTGTAGTTTCATTACTTGAGCAAATTAACACATCTGGTACCTGGTATGCAGCCATTGATCTAGCAAATGCCTTCTTCTCAGTACCTGTCCATAAGGACCACCAGATGCAATTTGCTCTCAGTTGGCAAGGCCAGCAGTATAACTTTACAGTTTGCCTCAAGGATATATTAACTCTCCTGCCCTATGTCATAACTTAGTTAGAAGGGATCTTGATAGTCTGTCTCTTCCACAAAATATCACATTAGTACATTATATTGATGACATTATGCTGATTGGACTAAGTGAGCAGGAAGTAGCAACCACTTTGGACTCATTGGTAACACACATGCATATCAGAGAATGGGAAATAAATCCAACCAAAATTCAAGGACCGTTTACCTCAGTGAAATTCCTAGGAGTCCAGTGGTGTGGGGCATGCAGAAATATTCTTTCTAAGGTGAAAGATAAGTTATTGCACCTGGCACCTCCCACCACCAAGAAAGAGCACGTTTAGTGGGTCTATTTAGATTCTAGACATAGCACATTCCTCACTTGGGTGTGTTTCTCAGGCCCATTTACCAAGTGACTTGGAAAGCTGCCAGCTTTGTGTGGGACCTGCAACAGGAGAAGGCTCTTCAACAGATCCAGGCTGCTGTGCAGGAAGATTCACGTTGATTGCTTGTGCTTACTGGCTAGCACATCTGTTGAAACCTACTTCTACAGATGACCAGCTTAACCAACGAGCATCATGGGACTGAGCAACTACTAGGTTCTCGGACTTCCCATCTACAGCTGCCCGTTGCTGGATTAGATGGACTACAGATGGTGAGTCATCACAATAGACTCCCAATATAGAGAGACATTCCATGAGTTCTGTGACTTTAGAGAGCCTTGACTAATACAATAGGTATTGTAGGTAAAAATGCCCTCAACCAGCTTCCACTGGAAAAGAAGAATTCAGTTCTTCCTGCTTCTGGGGCTCTCCCGGCCTTATCCACACACCTGTTGGCAACACCGTCATTGCTTACAGAAATGGCTCTCCTAGATTTTATTCCTCAAATAATTATTGAGCGTGTATCTAATAGTCTTCTGGGCCACATTTCGGTCCATGCCACTTCGGATCAACTTTTCAGCTGGGCATCAGCAGCATCAGCAGCAGATGGGGAAGTTGTTGTTATTGTCTGTGATGCTAGGGATAGACTCTAATACATGCTAAACAAGTGCCTCCACTCACCTACCCAGATGAGCTACAGCTTTGCTCACCAGGCACAATCATATGACAACCATTAACAGAGCAATGGAGACTTGCAGATTCTCGGGTACCAAGAATGGAAAATTATCAAACATTCCTTGTTCAAAACCAAACCCAAAAGTCAGTACTAGTTTGGAAGGGGATATGTTAATCCAAGGCTCCAGGTTAGTTTTGCCCACAGCCCAAGTGGCTGCAGATGGTGTATTAGCATTAAGTAAATAAAGGTCAAAGGCAGGGTGTGCTGCAGTCTTGAACTGTGATTGCTTCCAATGGCCTTAATTCTACTTCATCTGTGTGAATCCCAGAATCCAAATTCCTTAGCTCTCAACAGAGGAGGATGCTCAATACACACAGGTGCTGCAGCAGCAGCAAAGGGGACTATATTCAGATGCTGATACTTCCCAGAATGCTCTGCAGGTGGGGAAACATCCCTCTCCCTGGCAGGTTTTGTAGGCAGCAGCCCCTCTGGTGCTCGGCCTCACAGAACCTTCAAAGATTTAAAAGGAATAATTGAAGAAATATCTGGAGTAGGCTGGCTTAAAAACTTTCCTGCTGAGTTTATTCCTGTCCTCGTCCCCTTAATTCTGGCAGACTTGCAATTAGACCTAGCGGTTACAGATCAGTGCTGAAAAGGTAAGAGAGACAGTTATCTGCTGTGATGTTAGCAAAGATGGTCGCCTAGCAGGGAGGATCTTAATTGCAAAGGGCTCAGTACAATGCGGTAAGATTGCGCTTTCAATTATTCTCAGCAGATAGATGGATAGATAACTCCTCCAAGGTCAATGGGGCATTGGTCAGATTTCCTAGTTCCTGATAGCTTGATTGAATGAAATTTAGCAAAGATTTAAAGATATTTTTATTTCTCACTCTGTTTTCCTCTTCCCCTCCATCTGTTTTATAAAACAACATGTGAAACCTGGTATGGTTGACACAGGCCTGTAATCCCAGCACTTGGAAGGCTGAGTCAGGAGAATTGCCAGGATCTTTGAGGTCAGCCTGGGCTACATAGCATAGAGAGAGTGTCTACAAAAACTCACCCACCAAACAAACAGCAAACAACACTCTGGGAATGGTAGTCCACATCTGTAACCGTAGCACTTGGTGGCGGTGGAGGTCGAAGAACCAATAATGCATGGCCAGCCTGACTATATAATGAGTTGGAGATCAGCCTGGGCTGAGTGAGACCCTGTCTCAAATAAAAAAATCGGTACATAAATGCATACATATCACATACACAAAACAGAGCAACCAACAGAATGAGGAAAAGGCAAGGTTATGAGTAAAAATTACCCCAGCTGTACAATTACCATATATCAAGATACCACAATAACTTCCTATAGCCTTTTCTCCTGCTGCATCATGGTCCAGAGAGTTCAACCTCCCATCCTTGTGGAGTCATGGAGAGAGGTGTTTTCTGTCCTTGAAAACAAATGACCATATATGCAACTTGGCTGTCAAGTCCTTGGACCTGGGGCACCAGATAATGTGGGACAGGGAACCCCTGTGAAATGGACAACAGTTGGATGAGCCTCTACCCAAGTGTCCGTCCAGAGGAAGTCTCCAGGCCATAAATAGTGTTGGGGAAGCACACCAGAGTGGAGTCTAGGGATAGGCAAGGGACTCAGCTGAGAAGAAAGGCTGCGCAGGACAAGGAGAGCTAGGATGTGTAAGAGGGCCAGGAGCTCAGGTTAGCCAGAGGGAGGAGCGTGGAGAGTTGCAGAGGCTCAAGTAGTGAAGACTCATTTACATCAGCACAGGAGAAAGTTCCCTAAAGCTGCCCAATTTAGGGAAATTCCTAAAAAGAAGCAGAGAGGAGGGGGCACAGAGTTGTGGGCATCTGTTCACACTACTCAGACTGGAAGACAGGTTTAGTAGTGGGGGGAAGTTAGCCTTACCCTCTTTGCTGTATGATCTGACATTACATACTGTAAAAAGGAAGGCCCAGCATTGGCATGGTGCTTATCCAGAGAACAATTGCTTCATGTGCATGCATGCAAAATGCACCGAGTTCCATACTTAGCACCAAATAAGAAAGAAAGAAGCAAGATGAGAAACCAAGCATCAAAGCCCAGTTCAGAAACGCTGGACCCAAAACAACTCTGTGACTCCTAAAGTGAAAATTGATTAAATCTGACATCTACCTGACATCTTGCCAGACAATGAATCAGGAAAGCTTGGAACCATAATTTGGGAGATCAGTCAGACTTTATCCATGAATAGCATGGATGTTTGAATTCTAAACAAAGACACTCATGTTTGTTCTAGTCTTCTTTCTGTTGTTGTGACAAACACCACAATCAAAGCAAATTAGAAAGGATTTTTCTGCCTGGCACTCCCTCATTGCCATGGTCTATCATTGAGAGAAGTCCAGGCAGGAACTCAAGCAAGATCTTAAAGCAGAAGTCATGGACAAACACTGATTGCTGGCTTTCCCTAAGACACATGCTTCACGTGTCCAGGGAATGTTGCTTCCCATGTAGGCTGGACCCTCCTACATCAATTAGTAATCAATTATAAATAGTCAGTCTCGTTGACCCAGACATGTCTACAAGCCAATCAGATCTGGCTATTCTCTAAATCAAGACCTCCTTTTCAAGTGATTCTAGGCTGTGTATCAAATTGACAGTTAAATTTCACTAGGACACATGTTTAATTATTGCATCACATACACTCATAGAATCAGAGAGAATGAATAGGAATGGGAAAAACATTAAAGTTAAAAAGATCTGGATGGGGACTGGAGAGATGGCTCAGCAGTTAAGAGCACTGACTACTCTTCCAAAGGTCCTGAGTTCAAATCCCAGAAACCACATGGTG
>NW_022196913.1:50951100-50992266 GCF_008632895.1 Mastomys coucha | reverse complement strand
CTTCCTTCCTTTCTTTCTTTCTTTCTTTCTTTCTTTCTTTCTTTCTTTCTTTCTTTCTTTCTCCCTTTCTTGTATATTTGTTTTTGTTGTTGTTGTTATTTTTAAAAAAGACAGGGTTTCTCAGTATAGCCTTGGCTGTACTGGAACTCACTGTGTAGACCAGGCTGGCTTCAAACTCACAGAGATCCACCATCCTGTTTCTCAAGTGCTGGGATCAAAGGTGTGTGCCACCACTGCCAAGTCCAAATGAACTTTTCAATCTGAAACTTTCATGCATGAGATAAAAAAAAATTGAATGGGATTAATAAACTATTAGACATTACTGAAGAAAAGATGAGATACTTAGAAGACATAGCAATGAAATTATCCCAAGTAAAACCTATGAAAGAAAATTTAAAACCCCAAAGGGCCAGTATCATGAACTGAAGGACAACTTTACACACCCCAAATATAATAACTAGAAAATACATTGTATAGCATGAAGCCATAGCACAAGACCAGGAGGGGAGAAATGGAAACATGCTTGAAGTAAAGAATAAAACCTGGTGATACCTTTGGATAAGTTTCCAAAGATTTAAAGACTAATCCCCCAAACAAAAACAATCCCACCCCCCAAAAAAATTCTTCCAAGTAGCCTACAGGTTAGTTGTGTGTGGTAGCTAGCTCATGCCTACAGTCTCAGCTCTTGGAGGTCAAGGCAGGAGAATAGATGTCAGTTTGAGCTAGCCTTATACTGAGCGTACATAATGAGTTCTAAGCCAGCCTGGGCTACTTTAATGAGACTTGTCATAGAAGCATAAAGCCACTCGAACAATGATACTTTCTAAGGACATGCAGCAATTGTTGCCTAAGACTTCATGTCTCATAGTTGGCATTAGTTCTGTGATCTTGTAGATAACTTTTCCTGTCCAAACGTCTAAGCATGGACCTACAAGCTCCTGTCATGTTCTTTTTAAAGACCAAAAGGCTTCTCAGCTATGTCGATTGTTTATTGAGACAGTCTTCAGGTCTCCTTTAAGGAAACGGTGCTGGCTGGGGCGATGCTCTTAGAGAGACTCACTTTCTGGCTTTACTCCGAGAGAAGTGAAGGTGAGGACTCTCCCAGCCTGCTATGGAAGCCTTCTGTACTAACAGTGGCTTTTAAGATGTTGATGCTGGGGATTAAGTCATTAAGAGCCACTGGGGGGCGATATCACCGCACCAATACTAAGTGCTACTCTTGCTTTTACTGTGTCCAAAGCTCTGAATAAACATAGGTGGATGATCTGGTGCAACTGTCTACGCTACAATTAAGTGCTAATCCACCAATTATGTCTCCTCTCAAAGTAATAGTGATAGTCAGTGGCAGCAGCCCATACAGCCGGGCAGACTTCTGAGCTGGGAGAGTTTACTCCCCTTTCTTGTTTCCCTTTTATAGGGGAATCTTCTGGAGAAGAAAGTGGAAAATGACTGGGCTGCAGGTGGAGATGCCTAAGAGGCAAGTTTATCAATAAATATGGGACCAGCCACAAGGTGATCCTCCCAGCATCTTTCTCAAAGAAACATGTTTGGAGTTGGATGTTTGGAGTCCTATCTCCTAAGAGCTCTGACTGTCCTTCAGTTCCTCCATGAGTCTGCTACATTTAATATAAACTCCTTAAGTTCCTAATAGAGGCCTGGAGACTGTGTCCTACAGAGATAGCAGCAAGGATACAATGCAAGCAGTAAGGATACATTGCAAGCAGTAAGGATACAATGCAAGCAGTAAGGATACAATGCAAGCAGTAAGGATACAATGTAAGCAGTAAGGATACAATGTAAGCAGTAAGGATACAGTGTAGTCCCTGCCCCAGGGTACCAGAATCTGGTGGGGATGAAGATAATGGATTAAGTATCAATCCTCTATTCCCAAATCCCACAGATGATGTGAAGAAGAGTCTAAGCGCCTGTGAGATGGTCTAACATGGAAGGGATGGCCAGAAACTGATATCTGAGGGACAGATGAAGGAACAACTCAGGGAACAGTGCTCTAAGTTGACCTCAAGGAGACTTGTGTTAACTAGAGAGATGTAAAGTCCTTTAGTGACAGGACACTCTCCAGGTAATGTTAAGAGTTTGTGATATTTTTTTTTATTATTCAGAAAATTAAATGTCAAGAAACCCATTCATATTTTTGTAAGGTCAGTCTGGCTTGTATTTGGGGAAAATGTTCAGAAGAAAACTGGAGTCAAAGTGGTGGGAATGAAGAGGAGCCAGGGAGACAGATACATGACAAACGCTTCACAGAAAAGAAAGAGAGGCCAAAAGAGATCCCAGACAACAAAGCAGGTGAGGCAGAAGCAGGGTGTCAAAGGTGAGCCTTTAACATCTGATATGGTATGTGGTGGAAGGAGGAGACATTTGCTGAACCGGGGAAGGGGTGGCGATGATGAACAGAAGATGGCCCAGGGCTCAGTTTCAAATGATCATTTTGGATGCCAGTAGACATTCAAGCGCGGGAGGTAAGGAGCTGAGGGAGATGGTGTAAGGTAGAGACTCAGTTTCAGGAATCATCAGTGAGGAATAGCCCCAGGAATTGATGAGATTGCCTCTAGAGACAGTACAGGGAGGATACTAAGCACCCGGGAGGAGCAGCTAAGAGCCAGACTAAGAACCAGCACTTGCAGAGAGTGGGGACCCATGGAAATGGAGGGAAGATCTTTTCAGATGGAGTCACTTGGGTCTGGAGAACTTACACGATACACTGTAGAGCCTCATCAGTGACTCAATATCAGTTAATCTAAAGGATGTAGAATACAGCTTAGAGTTTGAAAAGGAAATGGCACATGATAGTCAGAAGTAATCCATTGATGTTATATTGGATTTCCACAGCTGAAACTGAACACTGGTCATATACAACCAAAAAGTTGAAGGGTTCATTTGGGCTCACACTCTTAAAGGATTTTCATCTGTGGTCATTTGGCTTGATGGGTTAGTTTGGAAGTACAGGGCACTGGGATTTCTTCATTATATTGCTGACAGGAAGTACAGGGACACAGACAGGAAGAGGTCAGGGAAACATACCTCAACGGGCTGGAGTCTGGTGACCTACTTCCTGTAACCAGGGCCAACCTCCTAAGGTTTTCAGAAATTCCTCAAATTGTGCCACCAGCTGTGCGTTCACTCATGAACTCATTGGGGGAACATTTCATGTTGAACCATAACAGGTCCTGGAATTAGACATGAGAGGTAAAATTTTAAGACTTAGAAGGATGCTTTCAGGATTTTAGATCACTAAACATAGTTTTAAACACACAAGTAAAGAACAACTGTATGAGACAAGAATGATAAACACAAGTTTTAGTGTTTAGAGCCAAGAACTGTTTCATGGGGGCTTGGGGTCTGAGTTCCGCCTTGCGCCTAAACCGGGGTGTGTGAATGCCGCTTGGACAGATGAAGGGGAGGCGCTAGGCTATATACCATCCTCGCTGCCATCAGGGTACAGGGATGGCAGAACAGAGCCTAAGATGGGAGGCCCAGCCTGGGTGAGAAATGACCCCAGGCTGGGGATGAAGATGGGGTTTCCTAACTCAAAGGCACCCAGGTACCACTGGGAACTTTGAGGAGTCAGGGCCCCAGGCAGGAGGTAGAGAGCATCCTTTAGCTCAGAGTGAGTGTCTGGAGTGCTAGGAGCCCTCTGCAGGAGACTTAGGCTCTTTAGCATGAAGGCTTCCCTCCCATGGCAGTTCTTGATGGGAGAGACAGTCCTTGTCCAAACCGTTTATTGATAGTAGAAAATAGACACATAGGAGTTACTTAGGGTAGACCAGAGATTAAATACCTTTTACAGTAGGGAATGTCCATGAAGGGAAGATTATTGACTAACCCCTCCCACCCCCCACAGCCTATCTAGATACCTCATTAATATGGAGAACTCTGTGCTCTGTACCGTGTCACTAGTTGAAACGTTCCTCATGAAGGGTGTCATGGCCATGTGCTCCAGGTCAGGAACTGGGCCAGGAATAGATAAAATGCCTACCATTCTCAAATACAAAAATTACTGGGGTTTCTAAATCCTCTCAACGTCCCAATTTTTGTCTGGTCACACAGTTCCACCTGCACCACAGGGGCTGGAGCAATTGCTGTGCTGTTAAGAACCCACACTGCTCTTGTGGAGGACCAGGGTTAGATTTCTATAATCCATATCAGGAGGCTCAAAACTGTCTGCAACTTCAACTTGAGGGGACCCAGGATATTCTTCTGGCCTCTGTGGCACCCACATGCACACACACACACACACACACACACACACACACACACACACACAGAGTCACAAAACCAAAATGAGTTGACTATCTCCATGAGGGATTCTCCAATGCCACACCTAGGGATGTAGAGAAACCCTTGCCTGTCTGCCCAGAGCTTTGGGATGGTCACAGTATCTGTGTTTATAATAGAGAGAACCTGGAAACAGCTCAGATATCTGTCTCAAGATAACCAATAAAGAAATTGTAGCATATTTACTGAAACCCAATATTACATAATACCACCCGTAAGGGGAAGGGATAAGCTACACCACTGTCTGATACATTTTAATGGGCAGAAGATTGTGTGCCATGGGTCTTGTCACAGAAAGTTCGAGAACATTGTTTAGAAACATGAAAGTGACTCTCCAGTGAAAATTCAGTTGAGAGTGTTTGTCCAGACTTGGGCTCAGAGTGCATGGAGGGGACATGAAGCTTGCAAAGAGCATGCTCTGGTTCTTTAGCCAGTACAGCAGGAGGTAAACTATTATGTATCTTTTTCAATGTAGAAAGAATCTTAAGTGGGCTAGAGAGAGGACAAAGTGTGCAAAGCTCTGGTCTTGCAAGCATGAGGGGTTAACTTGGATCCCAAGCTAGAGTCCTTGTACTGAAAGGGTGGCCCTTGTGCTATGCACTTGCAATCTCTGAACTATGCAAACAAAGATGAGCGGACCCCTAGAGCTAGCTCACTGGTCAGCCAGCCTGGCATCTTTGGTAAAGTCTAAGGGCACTGAAAGATCTTGTCCCTACCTCAACCCCTCAAAAAAGGTAGGTAGTCTAGACATGAACACACACACACACACACACACACACACACACACACACACACACACACACACACATGCATGTGTGTACGTGCATGCATGCACATGCATATGTATACACACAAAGTGGAGATTACATGAGGAATAATAGTTAATGGTTTTCATTCTGGTGGAAAACGTCAAAAGGTTAGTGAGCTGAAAAAAGCCACGGGTTTCAGGAGGGATATTTATTTTCTACTTTCTTGTTTTCTTTTTAAGGTGGAAAGTTCTAAAATATATTTGGTTTCAACTTTCTCACTGGTGTAATTACTCAGGCTGGAACTTTTAAAATTAGGACTCGGTTACTTCCCACTCCAGGATGGGACAATGTCTCAGTAAACCCACCCACCGTAGGCTGAAAATTCTGTAGACGGAACTTACATTTGGTCCACCTGCACACCAAATAGCCTAGCACACCTGTGAACACATGGGGCTTTGTTCACTAGCCTGTGCTCCCTCTGTGATCACGCGGCCGAGTGGCACTCACTGTTGCTGCCCAGCATGTCAGAGGAGTTTCTTAAAGCACATATCTCTAGCTCAACAAGGGGAGAAAAATCAAAATTTACAATTTGCAGTGCCATTGTCAAGGAGTATCATTTTACATATGTGTTGAGTGTGAGCGTGCAGGTTTGTGTATAAGCCGGTGCATGTGTGTATCTGTGGAGGCTGAGAGGTCAACCTGGAGTATTGCTCTTCAGGAATTGTGCACCTTAGATTTTTAAATAGATTTTCATTGGGAAACTGGGGCTCTTCAGTTAGCCTGGACTGGCTGGCCAGCAAGCTCCGGGGGTCCATCAATCCATCTCTGCCTCATCAGTGCTAGGATTACACATCTGGCTGCCCCCAGGACTAGACCTTTCAGTGAGTTCTGGAGCTTGAGCTCAGGCCCTTGTGCTTGCACATCAAGAATGATGCAGATTAAACCAGCTGCCCTATCAGGTGGCTCAGCAGTTAAGGGCCCTGACTGGTTTTCCAGAGGTCCTGAGATCAAATCCCAGCAACCACATGGTGGCTCACAAACATCTGTAATGAGATCTGATGCCCTCTTCTGTTGTGTCTAAAGTCAGCTATGGTGTACTCATATACATAAAGTAAATAAATAAATCTTTTAAAAAAAAACCCAGAAACAACACTAAGTTTGAGGATCATCATTTGGGGGTCACACATTTCTATTCTGCTACTTCCATAACCAGGAGGTCCAAAGAGTGCTCTAATAGCAACTTGAAGTCTCAGAATATGAGCATAGTTCTAGAGAATAAACTGTGTAACACAATGGATCAGACCCACTTTCATTTCAAAATGAGAAACACATAAAGCAGACCCAAATGCAGAGGTCTGTTTAATTTTTTTTGTCAATCAGAGAGTTTTAAAAGGAGATGCTAACGGGTTGCTTCCAGTGTGTTTGGGCCAGTGCCCTAAGCTAACCTTGGGTGCAAATTCTGCAACCAGTCCCACAACACCCAGAGGAAGCTCCACTCCCAGGCACTCTAACACATCCAGGATCAGAGGATCAGAGGTGAGGAGGACACAACATCTGTCCCAACACTGGGAATAACTGGGACCAGCGGGGGCTCAGGCACACAAGAACTCCACCAGATCAGTGGCACTGATTTCTTCTGGTCTGTCTAGGCTGGTGCCTTGAGCAGACCTTGGGAGCAAACTCTGCAGCAAGTCCCATAATTCCTAGAGGAAGCTATACTCCCAGGCACTTTAATTAGCTCAGGATCACAGGATCCCAGAATCACAAGATCACAGAGACAGCTTGACTCTGAGGAGTTCTGACACAACCAGGGTAACAGGAAGGCCAGGTCCCAGTCTTATTTAGCCAGGGCAGGTAGCACTAGAGATAACCAGATGGCAGGAGGCAAGCATAAGAACATAAGCAAGAGAAACCAAGGTTACTTGACATCATCAGAATCCAATTCTCCCACCATAGCAAATCCTGGACATACTATCACACTGGAAAAGCAAGATTTGGATCCAAAATCACTTCTCATGATGATGATAGAGGACATTAAGAAGGGTATAAATAACTCCCTTAAAGAAATACAAGAGAACACAGGTAAACAGCTAGAAGCCCTTAAAGAGGAAACACAAAAATCCCTTAAAGAACTACAGGAAAACATAATCAAACAGATGAAGAAAATGAGCAAAACCATCCAGGATCTAAAAATGGAAAGGGAGACAACCATGGAAAGAGATCAGAAGTCATAGATACAAGCATCACCAACAGAATACAAGAGATAGAAGAGAGAATCTCAGGGGCAGAAGATACCATAAGAAACATTGTCACAATAGTCAAAGAAAATGCAAAAAAGCAAAAAGGTCCTAACCAAAACATCCAGGAAATCCAGGAGGCAGTGAGAAGACCAAACCTAAGGATAATAGGTATAGAAGAGAATGAAGACTCCCAGCTTCAAGGGGCTGTAAATATCTTCAACAAAATTATAGAAGAAAACTTCCCTAACCTAAAGAAAGAGATGCCCAAGAACATACAAGAAGCCTACAGAACTCCAAATAGACTGAACCAAATAGAAATTCCTCTCGTCACATAATAATAAAAACACCAAATGCACTAAACAAAGAAAGAATTTTAAAAGCAGTAAAGGAAAAAGGTCAAGTAACCTATAAAGGCAGGCCTATCAGAATTACACCAGACTTCTCACCAGAGACTATGAAAGCCAGAAGATCCTGGGCAGATGTCATACAGACCCTAAGAAAACACAAATGCTGGGCTGGTGAGATGGCTCAGCGGGTAAGAACACTGACTGCTCTTCTGAAGGTCCTGAATTCAGATCCCAGTAACCACATGGTGGCTCACAACTACCCATAATGAAATCTGAAGCCCTCTTCTGGTGCATCTGAAGACAGCTACAGTGAATTAAACCGGAGCGAGTGGGGCCGGAGCGAGTGGGGCAGGCAGAGGTCCTGAGTTCAATTCCCAGCAACCACATACATGATGGCTCATGGCCATCTGTACATCTGTACAGCTACAGTGTACTCATACACATAAAATAAATAAAATAAATCTTAAAAAAAAGAAAAAAAAAGAAAACACAAATGCCAGCCCAGGCTACTATACCCAGCAAAACTCTCAATTACCATAGATGGAGAAAACAAGATATTCCATGACAAAACCAAATTTCCACAAATCCAGCCCTGCAAAGGATAATAGAGGGAAAACACCCACATAAGGAACAAAACTACACCATAGAAGAAACAAGAAAGTAAGTTTTCAACAAACCCACACAAACATAATTCCACCTCTAACAGGAAGTAACAATTACTTTTTCTTAATATCTCTTATTATGAAAATTAATATTACCAACATATCCTAATTGATTCAAATTCAAAAGTATGAGGAATTGAAAGTTTGTTGGTTATCATCTGGTGGTCACTCTAATTTGATAATTGGAGAAATAGGTCCAATATTGTACAATCCATATACACTTTCTGCTTGTTTGTACCTGACAGTGTCTTGCTGGGTACTACATAACGGTCTTGAAACCATGTTTCTCCTATCTCAGCCTCTCTGTTAGTAGTATTGTTTATTTCATATTTTTACACTATACCATGGTTTTCAGAACAGCTTACATATTTCAAAAGTATTTATACAGCCAAAAGAAACAAACAGTTAACTTGGGAGGTGGCTTGTAAGAGAACAACAAAGAGTGGGACTGAATGCTTTGCTTGATGTTTGTAACTATTGTATCAATTTAGAAGAAGAGAACTTTATAAGCTACTCTTTCTCTGAGATGAATGCTTTTCAAAATCATCACAGTCAATGAACCTGATTCTTGCCCTCACCTAATGTCTGTGCCACCCTCCAAGCAGAACCGTTGTTCATTGAAACAGTTGGTGAATGACTTTATGGATAGACAATCTTAATACACACACCATTTCTTAAATGAATGTAACCTGTTGTCTGTGGGCTGAGAATGAAGACAATCACTCTCGTCAAATAGCTTTGACCATAGCAGGAAAGGCACAGCAGAACTGTCAACTCTTAGCTACTAGGGAGGTAAAAATCCTTTGGTGATGTGAAGGGCATTGAAGTACAGTCTTTTTTTGTTTTCCACATGTAAGAGGTGTAATTGAGAGGGAGAGAGGGGGCAGTAGTGGAGAGAGAAGAGGGAGAGAAAGAGGGTGAACGAGGAGCGTTCCCCATACATATTGGGTAGTAGCTGCAAGTAAAGGTGGGAGGTGAGCCCAATGGATTCTGGAAATATGGTGGCTGTTGCCCTGGCAACAGGTCTGTGAGGCCCACCCACGTGACGTCATGGGCTTTGGAGGCCCTGATGCTAACATACCTCCCTTTTTGATATTATAAAGAGACAGGGAAGAAAAAGGGAAGGGGAAGCTGATGGTGAAAAGGGAATAAGGGAGTGGTGACTCTTAAGTTATGAAGCACAGCCTTATTATAATGAACTCCAATGTCTAAAAGTTGTTCTTATTTTGGGCTTGTACCACAGTAAGAGCCACGACTTCAAACTACTAAAAACAAAACAAACAAACAATCAAAAAGACTATCTATTTATGTTCATTTAAAAAAATTAGTGGTGATGTATTATTTTAAAATATACAGTGAATATGTTTGGAGCTATTTAAAATTTATATTGAGAAAAATGTATTTTCAGTATTGCTGTAGACAAGCATCTACATAAGATAGTTTAATTGATTGTTTTATGTCAAACAACTTTTATACTACTCATTTTTATTGTTACAATATTTTATAAATTTAAAAAAATGTGACAAAATAAAAAAAAGGTGTTGCAGGTATTGAAAGGGGGTTTCTGGGAAGAGTTGGGGTACAAAAGGGAAAGAAGAATGTGATGTAATTTTATTTACTTAAAATATGTTTTTAAATGTTAACAAATTCAGATAAACTGAAATTATTTATCTTTTCTCATCATAATGCAATAAAACTTAAATTAATTAAAAAAAATAAAAGAAGATGCTATAATTACAAGATGTCGTTCCAAGATGTCCCTCAAATGCTTAGTCATGAGACTCCTTGCTTCTCTTTGCATACAGGGATACTGTGTGAAAAATTTGAGAGGTAACAACTGAGGCTTCAGTTGGCCTGAGAGTCACACAGAAAGCCAAGCAGAGAATAGGAACCATAGTTGGACTTGGGAGCACGCAAACTTTCTACCTTTCCTCATGGCATTTAACTCTTAAAGACTGTTCATTTCGGTGCTAGAATGTTCTATTCTACTGTGCTCGGAGCAGTGCACGCAATAAGAATGTATCTATTTGATCCAGCAGACATTGCAAATTACTTCAGAATATAAATAGGACTGTATTCAAACCAGTGGCAGTGTCTGCCTGCTGCTGGCCTGGTGGACCGCTCCACTCAGTTAGGCCCTTTTCTTGGTGAAATTCAGAGCTGTACAACTGGACTTAAGATTGCATTCATTCTGGCCTTGCCTGGGAAGACACATTCCTGTCTACTCCTGCTTTCGGTTTGACGGATGAGCAAAAGGGAGCTGTGGAGGTGTTGCTTGCTTGCAGAGCCTAAACTCACAAGTGGAGTCTTCTTGCTTCCTATTCCGTCAGAGTAAATGGTGCTACTATTTTTGGTTCAGTGTTCTTTTCCATTTCTGGTTATCATGATCAGAGAGAGGAGTGGGAAGGAGGGGAAGGAGAAAAGAAATTCTACTTTGTTCCTAAGATACTCTCTGATCTGTCAAGCATCTTGCTGGTTATTATCCCAGGATCTCTCACATGCTATGTCCCTTAGCTCATTATGGTGTGTGTGTGTGTGTGTGTGTGTGTGTGTGTGTGTGTGTGTGTGTGTAGTTACCTGGTAAAGCCCTGTGTAATGAAACAAATATAAAATCTGACCCCAAAGTCTAGGCTAGGAAATACCTTGAGATCTGTGAACTTAACACTTCTTTAATAGTTTGTCAAAACTTGCTCCACCTTAATGCTATGGCCTTTGAAAAGGGCCAAAGGAGCCCAATCTCATTAGGGCAGAGTAACAGTCATTGAAAAGGCATATAAATGTGATCAACAGGGCAATGATTATTTTAAGTCTTTAGAAGAAACTTCCTGAAAAATCCCATCCTATCTATCTCTATCTCTATCTCTATCTCCATCTTCCTCTCCCTTTCCCTCTCTCTGTCTCTCTGTCGCTCTCTGTCTCTCTGCCTCTCTGTCTCTCTGTCTCTCTCTCTGTCTCTCTGTCTCTGTCTCTGTCTCTCTGTCTCTGTCTCTGTCTCTCTCTCCCTGTCTCTGTCTCTGTCTGTCTGTCTGTCTGTCTGTCTGTCTGTCTGTCTGTCTGTCTGTCTGTCTCTCTCTCTCTCTCTCATCTTCTATAAAGGTGACCCTGGTTGATGAGGTTTCTGGTGACCTGGCCCAAAGCGTGTGAAAGCATGAGATCCCACAGGCTGACTAGCTCAGATTCCTCTCAGGCCCAGATCCAGGGCTTAGAATTGGTCCACTCCAACATCTACCTCATTGATGAACTGCTGGAGTGCATGATGGGGCTGGTCCTACTGATCCAAAACAACAGGATCTCCATGACACAGAGCAACAACAGGATACCTGAGAGGAGTCCTAGTGAGGTCCCAGTATTGATGGAGTAACAGAGGCCAGAGGCCTTGTACCAGGCCAACGAGTCAGTGCAGTGAGCATTTGCAAGGAAAGAGGAGTGGACAAGAGGGTACACTCTGGGACCCGCTGGGAACCACTACAGCTTCCACAGTGAGATTTCTGTCTCTGTTGGGGGTTGGGGAGGTTGAAAGGGTAGAGAGTGGGTACAAGTGAGGAGGAGATGAGTGGGTTTGGGGTACATGATGTGAAATACACAAAGAACCAAAAAAAAATGTTTAAAAACGAAGAAGATCTAAAACATGTGAAGTTTAATTCTAATGAACAATCTAATGAAATGAAAATTTAAACAAACAAACAAAAGAGTCTAATGACATAGCCATAATCAGATTAGGTAGAAGTATGTCACTGACAGGAAATGACAGACTGGGAGAGGGTGCCCCCAGCATTCTAGCGGTTTGCTGTCATTGGTACAAAACACACATTTTTTTCTATAGTGTTTCAGAAAGTAGAGAGAAGACAGTTTAGGAGACTCTTAGAGGTGTGTGTGTGTGTGTGTGTGTGTGTGTGTGTGTGTGTGTGTTGGTGTATTTGTTTAGCTATTTTATTGAGTTCTTATATCTACCACCCTTCCAACCCTTATTCCACCCTAGTCTACTCCAACCCCACAACAGTAGCTAGGAGAGGAATAAGGTTAGAGGAGAAAGGGAGTGTAGGCCTCTCTTTAGACTACTTCTAGCTGATTAAGGGTTTTGAGTTCCTTGGAGCAAGTTCAGTCTCCATGGTCAGGATATCCAATTTCTTCTTTTTGTCTCTTTGCTCATGGTCACTTGACAAATCACAGCAACAACCAGGAGCAGCTGCAGAGACCAGCATCAGGGGGAGCAGCCACTGCCACAGCCCTCTCGGGGTTCTCCCATTTATACCCTCTCTAGAGTCTCCAAATTTATCTGCAAAATTCATGCCCCTCTTAGAGCACGAGGCAGTCATAGTTAGCAGCTGAAGCAGCCCATATGCCACACCTGGGGTTAAAACAAAAGCATGTTCACATAACATAACTAGGCTTTAAAAGAAACCAAAATCTTACTGCATGTGTGTATACACGAGTGCACTCATGAATGTGCAGTGTGCTCATACATGTGTACTTGGGTGCACTGCCCATGTAGCATGTGTGAAGGTCAGACCTTGACATCTGGATGTCTTTGCCAATTCTTTCTCCACCTTCTTTTTTTTTAAGACAAGGCTTCTCCCTCTCCCTGAGTCCAAAGCCCATTGCTTCTGGTAGATTGACTGTCAAGTGAGTCCCCAGGATCTGGCTTTCTCTATCCCTTATTAAAAGCACTACAGACACATCCCTCCATTCCCGCCATTTTACATGACTGCTTCCTCTTTTTATTCAGTCCCAGCCCACAGCCCACGGGATGACATCACCTACATTCAGGGAGGCTCTTCCCCGTCAGCTAGTCCTCTTTGGGAACAGCTTCATGGATATATCTAAAGAAGCACCTCATTGAAGACCATCACATGCCAGTGGAGCTGAAGTGAACTTGTGATCAGCATCTTTGTGAAAGTGGCTATGGTGTTAATATCTAACAATTGAATAGAGAGTATTTAGAAGGAAAAAACCCAACCCTCACATCTTGCCTTTGAGAGTATCTATCTCATGATGTTCAAATCTAATTATACTAATTTAAACAAGCATAAGATCGCCCAGCTTGTGCTGGTAGCTCACCCATTGAAGTCACATTCACTTTGGTCCATTGGATTAACATTTCCTAAATAGCCTGGGATACTGGGATAGTTTGTTGCCAGGGATTACATCAATGAAACAGTATGGGTTGTAGAGCAACACAGTTCTGCTTTCCAACCTTTCCAGAACATTTCTTTGCTTCCATTCTTGTGGCCTTATTTCCACTATTCTTGTTCTATTATCAATGTTTCTTTTACTATCACTGGACCCTCTTTAGCCACAGCCCCCACACAAGGTTCTAGGAAGTCTGGTGGGCATCTAGGTGGTCAAGGTGATTTTTTTTATCACCCATGCTGTAGGTAATCTATGATCTGAGTATCTCCGGCCCCACTACCTAGGTGCTGGCTCATACTTTGCTTGGCAAGACCAAACAGTTACAAAGTCACAGAGTACTGTATTGGGGTTTAAAGGGTGTTATCTCCTTGATAAGTGAATGGATTCCATGCAGATGTTCTTGATTAAATCTACCATTTCTCTTCACTAAGGGTACCACTATGGACAAATGAGTTGCTTTAGGCAAGGCTTCTATAACAGCATATCCTGTACCAGGCAATTTAAACAACCACTGTGAAACTCCTGATAGTTCCAGAAGCTCAGAGCCCAGACTGAAGGTGTTCATTCATTTTGTTCCCAAATAAGTGCTCTCTTCCTGACTTGGTTGGCAGCTCTCTTCTCAAAGATGTAGAGAAAGATAGATAGGTACATAACAGGTAACAGGTAGGTAAGTAGACAGATGTGTAGGTATGTAAATAGGTAGGTAGACAGGTAGATAGGTAGTGAGATATGTAAGTAGGTAGATGGTAGATATAGATAGATAGATAGATAGATAGATAGATAGATAGATAGATAGATAGATAGATAAAGAATACCATATTTTTCATGGCTCTTCTTATAAAGGCACCAATATCTTTAGTAAGGGCCTCAGCGTTATGATCTAATTGCTCCTCCATCACCCCAGCTCCAAATAAAACATGACATGGGGCTACTAGGATTCTGATTCATGGATTCATGGGAACACAAACATTTAGTCTCCGTCACTACTTCTCTGTGGTTCAGTTTCCTTATCAGTGAGTGGATCGAGGGCAATGACATTGATTGGGATTATATCAAGAGGATTCAAATGGATGTTCTTAAAGCTCTTGATAACAAACACTATGCAATGTCTTGTTGTTGTTGGAGATTCCAAGTTTGCCAAATACTAAGAACTGTGTCAAAGGGGATCTATTTCAGTCTGGTCAGCAAATGCTAGAGAAATATCATGCAGGAGGATCTATGTCAGTTGTGGCTAGCAAAATGCTACAGAAATAGCATACAGGAAATAGTCAATATTCTGACACCAGACAAGTCCAAGTTATGCCAAAAAATAGAATTAATTGTTCAGGTTTTGAAGTCTAAACCCTCATTTTTTCTGCTTTTAAATTTTGATTAACAAGAAGAGGTTTCTCATAGATCTCTGAATTCTGGACCTCATCTCAAGGATCATTATCTCCAACTAGCTAATGTTCAGCTGTAACAACTGTTACCGTCTAGTTTTATTTGTTTATTTTATCTTTTTTTAGGTTTTATTTTATTTTACATATATGAGTGTTTCTTATGCATGGGGATATGCGCCATGTTCATGCCTGGTGGCCTCACAAGTCGAGGGCATTAGATGCTCCTTAACTGGAGTTGATTCTGTTGTTGTGAGGCAGCATGTGGGTGCTAGGAACTGAACCTGGGTCCTCTGCAAGAGCAGCAAGTGCTTTTAACCACTGAGCCATCTTTCTAGGCTTACATACATTTTGGTCCCCAACTCAGAAAAGATCCTAAGAACTTACCATGCCAAGGATTGTGTTTTGAATGTCTGTTGTTTTTAGTGTAAAGCACCTGATGATGAGCTCTGAGCCACAGATAGTAGAGTCACTAAGGCAGGAGGAAAATAACTCAGAAGAGGGAGCACACTTGTGTATTTCTGTTGTCTTAGGTTTACAACATAAAATGAACTCAACATATGCTGTGTTAGCTGCTCTATGTCTAGCCCAGCCTTGGGGTGGGGCGTTAATGGTGATCCCATCAAGTAACATACAGTTTTGTCCTTTGATGAACAAGAGAGACACATGAGTCTGTTCCTTGGTCAATCCTGGTCCAAATAACTATTACCAATCTATAGCTGGGCAGTGGTGGCACATGCCTTTAATCCCAGCACTTGGGAGGCTGAGACTGGCAGATTTCTGAGTTCAAGGCCAGCCTGGTCTACAGAGTGAGTTCCAGGACAGCCAGGGCTACACAGAGAAACCCTGTTTCTAAAAAACAAAACAAAAAACCTCAAAACCAATCTATGGCAACCAGAAGCTTGCTTTTTCCTTCCTGGTGCTCCATGCTAAATAATGCTTTAGTGGGGACTGGAGAGATAGGCCAGTCAGTGAAATGTTTGCAAGGCAAACACAAAGACTGAGTCCAATCAACGGGAGTCATGTTTAAAAAAAGGAGCCAGGTGCAGTGGTATGAACCTGTAACTCCAGAGCTGGGGAGGCAGAAACAGGTGCATCCCAGGGCTTGCTGGCCAGCTAGTCTAGATACTTGGTAAATTCCAGGAGATTTGGTCTTAAAAAAAAGAGAGAGAGAGAGAGAGAGACCTCTGTCTACACCTAGGAGGAGCTCTCAATTCTGAACCTCTACTCTTCAAATGCAAGGGCATCTACATTCATAAAAGAAACTTTACTTAAGCTCAAAGCACACATTGCACCACACATAATAATAGTGGGAGATTTCAACACCCCACTCTCTGCAATGGACAGATCATGGAAACAGAAACTAAACAAAGACACAGTGAGACTAACAGAAGTTATGGAACAGATGGATTTAACAGATATCTATAGAACTTTTTATCCTAAAACAAAAGGATATACCTTCTTCCCAGCACCTCATGGTACCTTCTCCAAAACTGACCGTATAATTGTTCACAAATCAGGCCTCAACAGATACAAGAAGATTAAAATAATTCCTTGCAGCCTATCAGATCACCATGGACTAAGGCTGCTCCTCAATGACAACATAAACAATAGAATGCCCACACACACATGGAAGCTTAACACTCTACTCAATGATAATTTGGTCAAGGACAAAATAAAGAAAGAAATTAAAGACTTTCTAGAGTTTAATGAAAATGAAGTCACAACATACTCAAACTTATTGGACACAATGAAAGCAGTCTTACGAGGAAAACTAATAGCTTTAAGTACCTCCAAAAAGAAACTGGAGAGAGCATACACCAGCAATTTGACTGCACACCTGAAAGAGCTAGAACAAAAAAACACAAATTCACCCAAGAGGAGTCAAAGGCAGGAAATAATCACACTCAGGGCTCAAATCAACCAAATGGAAACAAAAAGAACTATACAAAGAATCAATCAAACCAGGAACTGGTTCTTTGAGAAAATCAACAAAACAGATAAACCCTTAGCCAGATTAACTACAGGGCACAGAGACAGTATCCTAATTAACAAGATCAGAAATGATAAAGGAGACATATCAACCAGACTCTGAGGAAATCCAGAAAATCATGAAATCCTACTACAAAAGTCTATATTCAACAAAACTGGAAAACCTGGATGAAATGGACAATTTTTTAGACAGATACCAGGTACCAAAATAATCTAAACAGTCCCATATATGCTAATTAAATAGAAACAGTCATTAATAGTCTCCCAACCAAAAAAAGCCCAGGACCAGATGGGCTTAGTGCAGAGTTTTATCAGATCTTCAAAGAAGACCTAATACCAATCAATACTCCTCAAACTATTCCACAAAATAGAAACAGAAGGTACTCTACACAATTCTTTCAATGAAGCTACAATTACTCTCATACCTAAACCACACAAAGACCTAACAAAGAAAGAAAACTTCAGACCAGTTTCCCTTATGAATATCGATGCAAAAATTCTCAATAAAATTCTTGCAAACCGAATCCAAGAACACATCAAAACGATCATTCATCATGATCAAGTAGGCTTCATCGCAGGGATGCAGGGATGGTTCAATATATGGAAATCCATCAACGTAATTCACTATATAAACAAATTCAAAGGAAAAAAAATATGATCTGATAAAAACCATTAGATGCTGAGAAAGCATTTGACAAAATCCAACATTCCTTCATGATAAAAGTCTTGGAAAGATCAGGAATTCAAGGCCAATACTTAAACACAGTAAAAGCAATATACAGCAAACTAGTAGCCAACATCAAACTAAATGGAGAGAAACTTGAAGCAATCCCACTAAAATCGGGGACTAGGCAAGGCTGCCCACTCTCTCCCTACCTATTCAATATAGTACTTGAAGTCCTAGCCAGAGCAATTAGACAACAAAAGGAGATCAAATGGATATGAATTGGAAATTCAAATGATCACTATTTGCAGATGATATAATAGTATACTTAAGTGACCCCAAAAATTCCACCAGAGAGTTCCTAAACCTGATAAACAACTTCAGCAAAGTAGCTGGATATAAAATTAACTCAAGCAAATCAGTGGCCTTCCTCTACACAAAGGATAAACAGGCTGAGAAAGAAATTAGGGAAACAACATCTTTCACAATAGTCACAAATAATATAAAATACCTTGATTTGACTCTAACTGAGCAAATAAAGGGTCTGTTTGACAAGAACTTCAAGTCTCTGAAGATGGAAATTGAAGAAGATCTCAGAGTATGGAAAGATCTCCCATGCTCATGGATTGGCAGGATTAATACAGTAAAAATGGCCATCTTGTCAAAAGCAATCTACAAATTCCCCATCAAAATTCCAACTCAATTCTTTACAGACTTAGAAGGAACAATTAGCAATTCATCTGGAATAACAAGAAACCTAGGATAGGGAAAACTATTCTCAACAATAAAAGAACTTCTGGTGGAATCACCATCCCTGACCTTAGGCGGTACCACAGAGCAATTGTGATAAAAACTGCATGGTATTGGTATAGTGACAGGCAGGTGGATCAATGGAATAGAATTGAAGACCCAGAAATGAACCCATGCACCTATGGTCACTTGATCTTTGACAAAGGAGCTAAAACCATCCAGTGGAAAAAAGACAGCATTTTCAACAAATGGTGCTGACACAACTGGCGGTTAGCATGTAGAAGAATGCAAATGCAAGATAGCAATTCCTATCTCCTTGTAGAAAGCTCAAGTCCAAGTGGATCAAGGACCTCCACATAAAGGCAGATACACTGAAACTGATAGAAAAGAAAGTGGGGAAGAGCCTCGAGCACATGGCACAGGGGAAATTTTCCTGAACAGAACACTAATATGCTCAGTTAACACTCAAGTATTACAAGTATAAGAAAACTACTAAGCAGGCATTTATAGCAATACTATGAAATCTCCAATCACTGTTTTGGCTGTCGCCTTCTGCTCCTTAGTGCAGCCTTTCTGCATCATAGTTGCTGCTTTTTTTTTAAAATTTCACACTCCTGACTTCAGAGTTAAGTACTTGCTTACTCAGTGTTGTACTCACCTTTCTTGTACATGCAATGTAACAACACACAGTTTTGGTGCTTAACAATATTCCTTTTTTTTCTTTAATCAAGGATATTTATTTGAATTAAAAAAAGGAATTGACAAATGGGACCACATAAAATTGCAAAACTTCTGTAAGGCAAAAGACACTGTCAATAGGACAAAACGGCAACCAACAAATTGGGAAAAGATCTTTACCAATCCTATATCTGATAGAGGGCTAACATCCAGTATATACAAAGAACTCAAGAAGTTAGACTCCAGAGAACCAAATAACTCTATTAAAAATGGGGTACAGAACTAAACAAAGAATTCTCAACTTATGAATATCGAATGGCTGAGAAGCACCTAAAGAAATGTTCAACATCCTTAGTCATCAGGGAAATGCAAATCAAAACAACCCTGAGATTCCACCTCACACCAGTCAGAATGGCTAGGATAAAAAACTCAGGTGACAGCAGATGTTGGAGAGGAACATCTCCAACATTGGAACAACAAGAGGAACACTCCTTCATTGCTGGTGGGATTGCAAGCTGGTACAACCACTCTGGAAATCAGTTTGGCGGTTCCTCCAGAAATTGGACATAGTACTACCAGAGGACCCAGCTATATCACTCCTGGGCATATACCCAGAAGATGTTCCAACATATCATAAGGACACATGCTCCACCATGTTCATAGCAGCCTTATTTATAATAGCCAGAAACTGGAAACAACCCAGATGTCCCTCAACAGAGGAGTGGATACACAAATTGTGGTACATCTACACAATGGAGTACTACTCAGCTATTCAAAACAATGAATTTATGAAATTCTTAGGGAAATGGATGGATCTGGAGAATATCATTCTGAGTGAAGTAACCCAATCACAAAAGAACACACATGGTATGCACTCTCTGGTAAGTGGTTATTAGCCCAGAAGTTCAGAATACAGAAAGAACAACCCACAAACCACAAGAAACTCAAGAAAAAGAAAGACCAAAGTGTGGATACTTCATTTCTTCTTAAAAGGGGGAACAAAATACCCATGGAAGGAGTGGCAGAGACTAACTATGGAGCAGGAAGGACAATCCAGAGACTGCTCCACAAGGGAATTCTTCCCATATTCAACCATCAAATCCAGACACTATTGTGGATGCCGGCAAGTGCTGGCTGACAGGAGTCTGATATAGCTATCTCCTGAGAGGCTCTGACAGTACCTGACTAATACAGAAGTAGAAGCTCACAGCCATCCATTGGACTGAGTACCGGGTCCCCAATGAAGGAGCCACAGAAAGGGCCAAGGAGATGAAGGGTTTGCAGCCCCTTAGGACGAATAACAATATGAACTAACTAGTACCCTCAGAGCCCAGGGACTAAACCACCAACCAAAGAGTACACATGGTAGGACTAATTGCTCCAGCAGCATATGTAGCAGAGGATGGCCAAGTTGGTCATCAATATGAGGAAAGGCCCTTGGCCCTGTGAAGGTTCTATGCCCTAGTGTAGGGGAATGTCAGGGCCAGGAAGCAGGAGAGGGTGGGTTGGTGAGCAGAGGGAGGGGGGAGGGAATAGGGTTTTTGTTTGTTTGTTGTTTTCATTTTTGTTTTTGTTTTTTATTTTTCTTTTTTCTTTTTTTATTAGATATTTTCTTTGTTTACATGTCATATGATTTCTCCTTTTCCAGTTTCCCCTCCAAAAAAGAAAAAAAAGAAACAGACCAAAAAAACCCCAAAAACCAAAAAACAACAAGAACAAACCCCCGTTGCCGCCCCCCTCGCCTGCTTGCCACCCCACCCTCTCCCACTTATTGGCCCTGGCATTCCCCTAAATATTTTACTTTATTTTATTTATTTTTTTTTCAGAGGGGAAACTGGGAAAGGAGATGTCATATGACATCTAAATAAAGAAAATATCTAAATAAAAAAAAGAGGTGGATAATAGACAATATCTTGGATGGAGGTGTCTCAAAACCCTCAAAATAGAGCTATCAAGTAGTCTTGCTCTACAGCTCCTGCATACTTACCTGAAGAATTTAATTCATACTTGCAGGGGAATGGGTGGAAGGCTCAGATAATCCACTCTGCCTTGTTTGGGGTAGTCTTGTTTTGTTTCCCTCCTTCACTGGTGTAGTAGTGATGGCTTTATTGTATTTGTTTATGTTTTAGCAGTTATCTTAGAGTCTACCTTGCATCTTTAAATGACACTGTATCATAGTTACACACTATTATTACGTTGGAAACATGAAGAAAACCTTAGAGCAGCTATTTCTTCCACTCCTGTTTATTGCTGTCATTGTTTACAGGGCATTTGAATATCCCTTAGATAATTACTTTAAATATGCTAAGCACAAGAAAAAGACACGTTGAGGTGTGAAGCTGCTGTTCCTGGAGGTCTGTCTGCCTCTGTATAGACCCAGTGCTTCCCTGTTTTCTCTTTCTTGGCGACATCATTCCCCAAGGACTCTTTGCAGTAAAGGGCCGGTGCATTGGTGATATATTAGTTTGGCTTCCCAGCTCTACAAACTTGGGCTCAGTGGGCATGATGATCCTAATACTGAAGAGAAGAGTGTTTCCTTCAGAGAACAGAGTGATATTTTCAATAGAGGAAAGCTGAAACTCCCTCCATGGTCATTTAGGGTTCCACATGCCACTAGAGTGATTAAGAAAAGCTCACTGGCCTTTCTTGAGTCATCAATATTGATTCCTAAAGGGACACTGAGTTACTGCTACGAAATCTGAGTAAGGAAGCTTCTGCCTAGAATCCAGCAGACTCCTTGGCATGCCTTTTAATACCCCATATCTGTTAGTCCTGAATAACGGAATATTGGAGCAACCTCATATAGATGGGACCACTGATGATTCAGATCCTACAGGAATAAGACTTAAGTCAGTCACTCTACATATGTCTTGCTGCAAGCAGTGAGGGAATGTTGCATGAGTCAAAGATGTCATGAATACCTCATGAACCTTATGAACACCTGCTGAAACAGAGAGCGTAGCAACTACATTCTAGGTGATACATCCTTTTCTTTTGTTTTGCACTGAGGTCTTTTATGAACACCTGCTGAAACAGAGAATGTAGCAACTACATTCTAGGTGATACATTTTTTTTTTTATGCTGAGGTCTTTTAGGAGGATCATTAATGCTAACTAATTTTATATGTCTTACACTGGCAGAGTTATTAATACAATTTTTGTGTGTCTGCACCACTGGAAATAAGGACTTTTCCCCCCGAGAAGGTGAGGTGTGAGATCTGATGTCAGAGGAGGTAAAGCCCGGGGCACATGTAGCTAACTCCTGCAGGCCCACTGCCCCTTGAACCTCACTTACTTGCTGAGTCACGCTAAAAATGGCCCGATTGGATTCCCAGTGGCTCCTTGGCACTGTCTTTTGGTTCAGCCTGATTGATAGGAGGCATCAGGAGGAGACAAGAGGATGGGAAGAGGATGGGATTGGATTACGTATTATCTCAATCTGTCCCATGCTGCCTTGCTACAGTTGACCATATCTGTCACCACAGGCAGCATCCTGTCAGGTAACTCTTCTGATACAGCTTTTCTCTTGAGTTCCAGTAAATTCACTTTTCTTCTTACACTTCAGGTCAAGGGGTATCAGAGGCTTTTAGCCTTTCCCAGCCCAAGGGTACTGCGTTAAATGTACTGGTTTCTTAACTCTCTCTCTCTCTTTCTCTCTCTCTCCCTCCCTCCCTCCCTCTCTCATCTCTTCTCTCTCTCTGTCTGTCTCTGTCTCTCCTTCCCTCCCTCTCCCTCCCTCTCTCTCTCTCATCTCCTTTCTCTCTCTGTCTCTGTCTCTCCCTCCCTCCCTCCCTCTCCCTTCCTCTCTCTCCTCTCCTCTGTCTGTTTGTCTGTCTGTCTGTCTGTCTGTCTGTCTGTCTGTCTCTCTCTCTCTCCCCCACCCCCCACCCCCGTCCACTGCTCTCCCTATCCTCTTTCTCTGACTGACATAGTAAGTCTTCAGCCCCATTCCCTTAACCTTCCATCCCTTCCCAATCCATCAGCTTGGCCAGGAGACATGAGATGAGATTCAATGTCATAAACATAATAGAAGAGTTGACCATGCATTGGTCGTTAAAACACTTATTTATGGAGGGTACTGGCTGAATGTGGACCCCTCCCTTACTCCACCAAATCTGGCAAAATGCGGATGCAACCATTTTAGACATTCCTTCCATTTTCTTTTCCAAAAGGCCCCAAACATCTCTTGGTGTTTGGTGGTGTCATGTCACTGGTCCAAGGCAAGCAGTGTGACATTAGGGCATCTCAGGTTCAATTCTTTGGGACATAAGATAGTGAGAGATGAAAAGACAGAATAGTTGTCCCAGGAACTTGGTAAACTTTCAGGTGCTCAAGGACCCAGCTGGATATGTTTTGATTAGCTTCTCAGAGATGAAGGATGGCTCTGTATCAGATATCTGAACAACTGAGGACATTTGTATTCTAGAACAAGAGCCTCCCTGAGGCAAGAGGGGAGGGCTGAGAGCTGCCTCCCGCAAACAGACATAGGCTGTGAAGATGAACTGTTTCTGCTCATTCCCTCATTCACAGCTATAGGCAGAGGCCCAGGTGCAGGAGGGTCACCTGTACAAATGCTTCGTCACTAGGAAATCTTACTCCTTTATTTATGTGAGGGCATGTGTGTATATGGAGGCCAGAGGAAAACCTGGAGTGCTAACCTCCAGGAACATCATGTATCTTCTTTGAGCTATTTCTTGTACCAGGCTCTTTGGTCATCAAACCTCAGAGATGGGCCTCTCTCCACATCCCCAGGACCAGGATTACAAGTGTGTGGCACTCTCAGCCCCTCCTCACACATACTGTCTCCCTAGCTTACTCTGTCTTAAAATTTTTATTATTTTTAGTCAGAAATCATAGTTTTAAGTTTCGAGAGTCTTTTCCCATCTCTCCCTGCTAGATGTCATTTGAAACCCCCTGCCAGTACTGTGTCCCCAGGCTGGACATTCCTGTATTAATGACCGAGTTCATATTATGACTTACTGGTGAACCAAGGCTAACAAAGTTTCAGGTCTCACTGTCTTTTTCTGACTGCTACACAGCACATAGGTTGTGCCTATCAGTATTTTTATGTCCCTTGCATTTTTCCTGTTGTCCTCATGGTTAATGTCTCTCCTCTTTCAGACATCCACTTGTCTTCAACAGAGCACAGACTACAGTAGAAATCATTTCTGTAAACATAATTATGCAAATATAAATACTTCCACACAGCCCACTTGGAGATGTACCTGAATACTAGATGAATACAAATTACCAACATGTGTAGAGACAAGTATCTTCTCTGCCAGCGTAATCCCTTTGTGTTTCCAAGTGTTTTCTAATAAATCCTTTTTGTTCCTGAGACCAACTTTATTTCCTCATAAGAAGCCGTCTGGAATGGGCAGGAGAGTGATGCCCTCTCCTAGATACCTGGCCATGAAGCTCTGCCACGCCATTTAATCAAAGGATCAAGTCTTAAATTCACTTTTTTTTGGTAGCTTCTAGTTTGGATGTCAAAAATGTTATTGAATTTACTACTGGGGTGTACACATCTGCAATAATAAACTGGAAGCCTGAGGGGGAAGGGGAGAGAGAAAAAGAAAGAGAGGGGAAGGGGGAGGGAGAGGGAGTGAGAGTGGGAGGGAGAGGGAGAGAGAGGTGGGATCCTCCCCATTACTTAAGATCATTCTACCTATTTATAGTTACTTCCAAACCTACTTAACCTTTTTTCTGCCCTATCTCCTCCAGATGAGTGGATCTTTGGTGATGGGGGATCATGGCAGCAGATCCGTTTAGTACCCTTCAGTCTTGAAACTGTTCATAAGATTGAAATTAGCTAATGTGTGCAACAGGCTAAACCATTCGGACTCATGATTAATATAAGTGGCACCCATGATGGCTTGTCACTGTTACCATGGTCACCATGGACAATATTCTCATTTGGCTTTGGATCCTACAGTGGCTGGTACCCATTTTTAGGAAATGAAGGGTGGAGCTTGGCCCCTGGGTGAAAGTATTGCCTCCCTATTGTGGAGATGTTTGATCAGCCACTTTAATTACCTGAAAATCCTACTTATGAAGGGCAAATCCAGCCTGTGCCCATGACATTTACAACCAGCCTATCTACATGATAATTAACATTCACATGACATGAATGCACACAGCCATCCATTTAGGACATACAGAGACAGGAGAGAGTCGTGGTTGATGCTTCTCTCTTTTCCTCTTCTCTTCTCTTCCCTCCCTCCACCTGTTCATCCCTCCCTCCTTTTCTTTGTTTTTCTTCCTTTCCTTTCTAAGCCCAGGTCTTACTATGTAGCTCTAGCTGGCCTTGATTTTGCTGTGTAGACCAGGCTGGACTTATATGTATGGTAATTCTCCTGCCTTTGTCTCCCAAGTGCCAAGATCACAGGTATGCGCCACCACATCTGGTTCTTTTAGAGTCTTCAAATATTCTCTCTGCTCCTAATTGTTGGCACATTATAATGCTAATTATTTTATTACTACACCTTCTTATAGAGAACACAAGATTCCTTTCATTTCTCTCTACTCTCGAGAAATCATTCTTCACTGGAAAAATAGTCATTTTACTTATGTCTTATTTTTGTCATCACATTAGAAAAAAGAAGCACTCAGGACTAAAGGATCTGTTTCTAATGAAGCTGTGGGAAAGTTTGAACAGAATGCATTGTGAGATTCACTCTTTCCCTTCACGCATCAGGAACACAGGCTTTGCCTGAGAGAAGGCAGAGTCTCATTAATATTTAACAGACAAGTCTCTGTCTCAATTTGCATACTCAAGAGATTAAGAATATCAGATAGTCTATACTGGGAAAAGCAGAACTAAGGTTTTGATTTACTACAGAGAAAGGCTTTCAATGGGTTTCTATACTCTGAGGCGATTTGAGGATGATCTTCATGGTGATAGGCTCCCGTTGTCTTGTACGTGTAAAAGTAACACCAGTTACTTTTCCTATCATTGTGACCAAAAAATACCCAATAGGAAGCAATCTAAGAGGTTTATTTTGACTCATAGTTTGAGGGGATACCAGCCATTATGGAGACGAAGGCATGGCAGCAGGTGGCTTCATGTGGTAGGAGTGTGTGGCTTGGAATCTTTACCTTCTCACATCTTGGAGAGAAAAGAGTGGAAAAAAGAAGTTGGGCTGGCCTATAAGATCTGAAGGCCAGCTTCCAGTGACTCACTTCCTCCAAAGAGACTTTATTTCCACAACCTTCCAAAAACAGTGTCACCTACTGGGAATCAACTCTTCAAACACATGAGCCTATGGGGGCCATTGCACACCCAAATTAACATATTGGTTAGCTTAAGGGGTGGAACTTGGTAGACGGCCCAAGTAAGCAAAAAATATGCTGCCCTGTCTGCTTTGGAGGTGAAGGTAGACCTGTGGCATGGTGTAAGCAATGGGGTTGGTGGGGTGGTGGTGGTAGTAAGTAGAAACCACTAAGCAGATTCTAGGTGGTTCTCTGCACTGGACTGGAAGGTAAACCCTGTTGTGAGATGGGGTTTCTTGTGACCACAGAAAAATCATGTCAAAACCACAACAGTATTAAAATAGTGAGAAGACAGGAATGTGCTCTTCTGCTGTCGTTGCAAATCTCTCTGTTATACAAGTTGTATCCTATCAGCACCTCTGAAGCACATTATGTATGAGAATAGAACATGCTATTTGATTATGCCTCAGTGAGCTGGAATTCTTTCTTTTAGGTGTGGGCAAAATAGGTGTCTGTCGATAAAGAATTACTTAAAGCAGTAGAAATGCTTTAAGTCAGGGAGGAAGTTCTCTGAGGGTGACATGCTGGGAGCTGCTGCTTGCTGTGCCTGCCCAACATCTCAAATGGGTACGACACCATGCATCTCCGAACTCGAAGCATAGTTCTTACCAAAGCACACTCATATCCCTGTCTTTGCTTTTTCAATACTGGGGGTTGAATCTAGGGGTGTATGAAGACTCAGAAAGTACTCTACCACTAAACTGTATCCCCAGCCCTCTGAATCCTATCTAACAAGAAGTTCTTGGACAAGTGTGATGAACTCAATGGCTGACCTACATCTGAAGGCCCAGATTCTGTCTTTTCTATCCTGTCAGGTCTTTCCTTGGCTGAGAAGGGGTGTGCAGTTGTAGGTATTACAGCTACAGATGCTACTATTGAAATGGGTACCAGAAGAGGTACCATATCTAATAGTCTAGCTTTATCCTATTTAAGAAAACACTTAAATGGGTTTAAGTGGGTGATGACGCATGTCTCTAACCCTGGTATGTAGGAAACCGAGGTCACAAGTTTGAGGTCACCTTAGGCTACATAATGATGACTAGACTAGCCAGGGCTACGTATTGAGATCCTATTTAAACAAATAAATATTTTTTTTTTCTAGATCTACTTGCCATCACCAGAGTTCTCCCAAAGTCTCATTCAGTCTGAACTGAGAAACATGTACACCTAAGACAATCACTCTCAAGGAGGGCTAGGACTGTCTGAAGCTAATGAAGATCGTGAAGAAGGTTATAGATGCATCCCCAGAGGTACAGGTCTGACAATAGAAGAGAGGGTTAGGGAGTGAGCCATAGGGTCTGCATATATCTACAAGGCTTTTCCATCTGATGTGAAGGACATTCTTCCTAAGAAGAAGTATGGGTTTAGGATCAGAGCACAGAATAAGCGGTTGTCTTTCTAAGTTGATCTGAGTCTGTGCCTTAGAATACAAATGTCCTCTGTTCTCCAGCTTTGTCTGCAGGCATGTGGAACAATGTTGAGATGCTCCCCTAAAGGGTCTCCTTGGCCCTAATTGGTATTCATGGGCAATTCTCTGCTCAGGGTTTTCTCCTACCCTCCCTCCCTCTCTCCTGTCATTATGGCCTGACAACATGGTAAGACTTGACTAAAGGAGTTATTCCTGTGTGCTGGCATTCTTCTTTCCAAAGGGCTCACTGAGCTCCCAGATACACCTCTTGTCGCACTGACATGATGGTAAATGTCCGTTGTAAATTTGGCTAGATTTCCCATCACCTGTGGTGTGTCTGTAAGGATGTCTCCAGGAAGCTTGAACTGAGGAAGGGCGGTCTTCTCCTGAATGTGGGTGGTATTACCCCACAGGTCCAGGTCCTGGGCAGGATTCAAAAGGAGAAAACAAGATGAGAACCAGTATCCACCTCTGTATGCTTCCTGACTAAGGATGCTATGGAACCATCTGCCTTAGGTTCCTCCCACCGGGCCTGTCCCACTGTGATGGACTGGACCCTCGAATCATGAACCAAGACAAACCCTTTCCTTCCTTGTGTTGTTTTGTCATAGCAATGAGAAAAGTAACTAATAGAAATAGGACAGACAGACAAAGGTATGGATTTACTGCAGAAGCTGAGCATTGAACTGGCTCTTGTAAACTGGTGGAATCTGAATTTTCATGGAGCTAGAATGAATTCAAGTATAGAAAACAAAACAAAACTAAACTAAACCAAAAAACCCCAAACCTCTTTAATCCCTGAACTCACATGGTAGAAGGAGAAAGCCAAGTCTTGCAAGTTGTTCTCTGACTAACACACACACACACACACACACACACACACACACACACACACTCACACATACTCTAAATAAATGAATTAACCACTCCAGTAATAATTTTTAAAACTTCTGCTTAGTCAGGGGTGGGGGTGGAGTGGACTCTGGCATGCAGCACTGTTGGAGCATTGGATCATCTGCTCAGATCTTTTCTCAGCCAAACCCTCCCACATCTGCCTCTTCAGTCCTAACTAATAACTGCCAATTCAACTAATGAGTACCAACGGCAGGGAGACTGCTCATCAACCACGTTTTCCATGATGCTATCTGTAATCTCATCATTTTATCTGGGAGGTTTGAAAAGAAATAGATCACTTACACCGAAACCGAGGTAGCTACACTTACCCCAGGCTTATCCTCAGAGGGGACTTAGCTGGGCTTTGGCTTGTGTGAAAGCTACGTAGCTTCTTCGACCATCCTTGAAACAGATGAAGTCATCATGGCTCCCAGTGTGTGTTACCGCATCATCTGATGGGGGTGGGAGGACAACCCTTATGGTGGTGAAGGGAGAAGCCCAGAGACCTGCTGGCCTGGGAACGCACCTTGAGACAATAGAGTCCGTTTATGCTCTATGCCTCTAGTTTCAGTTTTGTCTCCTGAAAGTTAGAGTTAATAGCTTTATTATAAATAAAGGCCAAGCTTGCTTTCTTTTGCCCTCTCCTGTGAAATTGCCAAGGGGACAGAATCCACCATTATAGAATACTGTTCTGCTTATTGGCTAACATCAGGTCTTTTTATGCTGCCTTGCATTATTTGTGGCTTCAGAAAGATTGCTAGCCCTTTTAATAAAAACAATAGCGTCTATATTTTTGAAAAGATCACCTATCATGCGTTAACATATTGCAAGTGATAGAATGAGGTTTGGAAGCCTTCTCTGTGTTCAGATTTGTGCATATGGAGTTCAGAGGACAACCTCTGATATTGGTCCTCAGGTGCCACCCACCTTACTTAGAGTCTCTTATTGGCTTAGCGTTTGCCAGTTGGGCTGGGCCAGCTGGCTAGAAAGCCCCAGGGATCCATCCATCTTTGCCTCCCCAGTGCTGGGGTTACTGACAGGAAACACCACTCCTGGATTTCTTAATGTAGGTTCTGGGACTCAGATTCTGGTCCTCACGGTGTCACTGCGAACGCTTTGCCAACTGAACCATCTTTTTATCCCTTGAGAGATATACTTTAAAGGTACACTAAGAAAACTTCAGAATTCTCGCAACATCCTCAGCCTTCGCGTGAAAGGATTGTTATTAATAATTCACTGGGTACCATGTTAACCAAACAGCTAGAGTCAGCTGTCCGAAGTCCTTTGGGAAACAGGGCAGACGTAACTGAAGCAACCAGGGAAAACTGATGTGGGAGCTTTCACCATGGCAACGTGGTTTTCGGTAGAAAAATCATATCTACCAGTTCAATACTTCAAAATTTGTCCTTATTGCACGAAGGACATTGTTATGTTGGTCTATGTCCACATGGGCATCCTAAAAGAAAAAAAAAATTGTAGCCTTCTATTTAACATTCAGATGAAGCATCAGTTAGTGTCCTTTCATTAGGGACCTGGAGGGTTTTAGTGTGATTTGACCTTTTTCCATTTAAGTGGGGTGGGGGTGTCACAATGGAGAACATCAGAGAGGTTATAGCTATGTTGTACTGGCTGGTTTTGTGTGTCAACTTGACACAAACTGGAGTTATCACAGAGAAAGAAGCCTCCCTTGAGGAAATGCTTCCATGAGATCCAGTTGTAAGCCACTTTCTCAATTAGTGATCAAGGGTGGGAGGGCCCATTGTACATGGTGCCATCCCTGGGCTGGGAGTCTTGGGTTCTATAAGAAAGCAAACTGAGCAAGCCAGGGGAAGCAACCCAGTAAGTAGTACCCCTCCAGGGCCTCTGCATCAGCTCTTACCTCCAAGTTCCTGCCCTGTGTGAGTTCCTGTCTGAGTTCCTTTGGTGATGAAGAGCAATGTGGAAGTATAAGCTGAATAAACCCTTTCCTCCTCAGCTTGCTTTTCTTGGTCATGATGTTTTCTTCAGGAATACAAACCCTGACTAAGATATATACTAACACCTTATGCATTTAGATCTTCAGGGTTCACTCGGCAGAGGTGAGAAGCCCAGTTATAGTTCATAACTATCAGAGTGTTTTTCTTGTGGTTTAATTTACTTCCTGTTTCCATGATCAACACCTTGACCAAAAGTATCTTGTGGAGGAAAGGATTTATTTTATCTGATAGGCCATTGGGGTGAGAAGTCAGAGAAGGAACCCAAGGCAGGGACTTGGGGACAGGAACTGAAAGAGAGGCCACTGAGGAATGCTACTACTGGTTTGCTCTCCATGGCTCTTTCAGCCTGTTTGGTTATACAGTCCAGATTCACCTGCCCATGGGTGGCACCACCTGCCATGGGCATTCTCATGTCAACCGTTATTTAAAGAAACACCCCACATATTTGCCTACAGCATGATCTGATGGAGGTAGTTTCCCAGTTGTGGGTCCCTCTTTCCAAATAACCCAAACTTGTGACAAGCTGACAAAAACCGAAGAAGCATACCTTCTTATTCTCCAAAAGCTCAATGAGTATAAACTATTGTTTCCATTTTAATGTCATTAGATAGCCTCATGCAAGCTACAAGTAGACATGTTATTAGCATCTCATGAGATAATTGCAGCTCAAAGTGACATGAATCACTTAGTAGTAAATATAGAAGGAAGGGGTTTGTGTATGAGAAAAAAGCTGGCCATTGAATCCAGTGTGAACATAGTTTCCAAACCTATATTTATGTGTTATGCTTTATTTTTCCTCAAAGAAAAGCTTGCCAAGGTCCATCTCTAAAGACTTTTTTACACATCATGTATCTGGATTAGAGGCTTGCTTGTACAGCAATGTGATTGTAATGTTTTCTTTGTTGCTGGCGGAAGCCCCTGAGGCATACTAATTTCCTTCAGTAACATTTACTTTGAGCAGGGACTGGAAGGGCTGGTACAGTGACTCTGGAGAGAAGCATGTGACAGCACAAAATGGAGGGTCTAGCAGTTGCTCAGGTTACATGACTGCCTGGTCTCTACAAATGGAATTAGTAGAGGAAATTGTTTCCGAATGGATTGGGGAATCCTCAGATTGAGAATCAGTTCCACTCTTCAGCTTCCAGTGAAAGCTGTGCACAAAATGGAGAGCAAGCAGAGACTGCATTTTCATGCTTTCCTCTACTGATTATCTGAACATAATGGAAACAGGAAAACTACCTGCAGCTACTTCTTTAAATGTTACAACCTGGGGACCATGCCTGAGTCTAAGCTATTTCCTCTGCAGCTAGCTGTTCACACAGTCATCACTGTTCTCAAGTGATTTCCTAGCCCGCCTAGCTCTGAGGCAGGCAGAGGGTGAGGGTATCTTAGGTAGTGTGAAGTGGTTTGCAAGCCATGGGTCTAAGCTCACAGCTTTGGGGGCCATTTGCCAGCTATTCACTAGAGTTTCAGGTATGTGTTTCCTTCTGAAAAACAGCATCCAAGACCGGAACCTTTCAAGGGAGTTGGGCACTCAAGCAGGACTGTTTATGGAAAGCACCTAGGAGTGAGGAATAGCTGTTGATGTTATGATATCATTAGTTATTTTTTTTCTATTGTTGTGATAAAATTCCCTGAGAGCGGCAACTTAAGGGAGCAAGTTCCCATCTGTGGGAAAGTCCCAGTGGCTGCTGATGACATTGTATCCACAGTCAGAATGGTGAATGTTGAGGCAGCAAACTTTATTCTCAGCTCACAAGCCTAGGGAATGGGGCCACCCATTTTTTTTTGGATGATTCTTCTCTCTTCGATTAAACTCATCAAGGAAACCTCTCATTGGCATGGTGACAAGATAGGGCTAACCTACTCTATATAATCCCTCTAAGATATGCCTAGACAAGGAGGCTTGTCTCCTAGATGATCCAAATCATACGCAGTCAACAATCAACAGTCATTATCACGGGTAGTTACTCACAATGCAGGTTGTCATACATTTTGCTATTTATGTCATCCTCAAATGAAGGCTTTTGGGGGAGTAAGTGCAGGAACCTCAGGACCTACCGCACCAGATCTGCAACTTGTCACCATCAGCATGGCTGCTGCCACCTACAATGACTGGGAAAGTGTCATGCTGATCTAGCTTCCCACAATTCCACATTCAGAACTGATGCTGAGTCCTCTTTTCCTGTCCCATTCCTCACTCTCCCCAGGGTGATTCGTACTAGAATGAACCATCTCCACCCAGAGGAGCATGTGGTGGCCCAGTGAAACAATGACCCTAACTCTCAGAGGATGGGGAGGAGATCCTCAGCTCACACCTGTCACAGAGATACATGGCTCTTTCTAGGCCTTCCTCCATCCCCAGTTTCCAGTTCTTCTGAGATGACACTGAAACATGCTGGGCCACAGGGCTGATAAGAGGAGGCTACTGGGTGTTGTAAGTTAGATCTGGGCCCTAAGATTCATTTTCAAGATCCACCAGTGTCTGTCTGAGGTGAGCAGGGCTGGAGAAAGGGGCTGGGAAGAGGAAAGATAAGGAAAATAGAAAACATATTTTCTTTTCACCTCTCTCCTTATTTCATATATGTGTATATACATACACACTCACACACATGCATATGTGCATGCATATTTAATATTGTATTCAATTGAATATATGTATTGAACATATGTAAGAGTATGCATTCAATTAACTGTAGGTAGGTACAGTTCTCTATCTATCTATCTATCTATCTATCTATCTATCTATCTATCTTTATATATGTATGTATATAACCATTGTGCCCATAAGTGTGTGAGTTTCATTCCATCCTGAAATCTTTTGTTGTTATTTATTTTTAACCTGTTTTCTTTCTTCTCCCCTCCCCCCTTCCCTTCTATCTTCAAACAGACTCAGGAAATGAGACTTGCCACTCTATTCCTTGTTTGCCTCTAATTTGTTTCTCTGTTAACTCTTTTAGTATACAAAGTGGTTGGGATATATTTTATATCTTTATTTGGTTTTCAAGGCCTTCCAAGCATTTTGTGCAATGTTCAGTGACTTTGACAGAAAGAGACATGCCCCGACTTGTGAGTAAACCCTGATTTTCGGGGACTACCAACAAAGTTGCCTGACTGTGGAATGCTGAGCAGCCTCCTTCATACTCATCCACCCTGGGAGGAGAATTTCAAGGGGGCTCTTTGTGCTAGATTGAAGCTGCTAGAGAACCAGGCAAACACTGGCAGGCATCTGCGGGATGGATTCCTCCAGCACTGATACAACTTCAATTAAGAGGCTGCGTTTTTATCCCAAAGCCAAGCACCCCTGGAAAGGACTGTTCATTTTGGCAATGAGGAACTGAAGGTTGAGTGCTTGGAACAAATACATGGCTTGTTTCCAAGGCAGGCGGGGGAAACAGGCCCCACCAACACACTGCTGTTCTAGTGTGTGTCTAAAACTACGTGATGGCTGCTGGGAGAATGTGGAGAGCTTTGCTATTGGAGTTAACGTATCCCAGGATGCATCTGTTCCCCGAGGTCTCCTTGGTAAGGTCAAGGGGAAATTTCAGGCGTTTGGTCAGTGTTCTAAGAGAGATATAATGAGGAAGATAAATATCACAGTGGTTCCTAGAGATAGACATGATCAATTCTCGTTCCAAGCCCTACATGGAGTAGTGAGACAATGTTTTACTCACAAAGACTACTTTGGTTAGAGTTCTAAGTGTACTCTAGGGCCAGGATGAACTTACAGATAAGTTCTGGCTCCAAAGTTGAAGAATCAAAGGCAACATGTCTCTGCAGTTCCTCTTCTTGAGAGAGCACTTTAGCTCCTGACAGTGGTGAACACAAGCTTGCCTTGACTGAATTTGTCCATCCATTGACCAATGAGAATCTTAGAAATCTGAGACTGAAATGTTTATTTCTCCGGGTGGAGGAGAATTTTGATATTTTACTTATACCTAACATTAAGTGGGTGATAATTATATGTGTAAGCCATTTTACATGTATTATTTGATTAATTCCACAAAGCCCAATCATTCAAAATAACTCATTTGAAGTATTATAAAAGACTACCTTGAAAATATATATTGAAAAACTGTACTCTATACTTTATAATACCAACCTAGACTAATCAGTATTGAGACAGTCTATAAAAACTGCTAGATTAAAAAAAGCCAGAAAAAATCCTTTGTACAGATAGTCAAAGGATATGCAATTCATAAAGATTATACAATTTATTAAATTTGGCTATTATACTATTGTAAGACTTTTATAATAAATGACTATTTTTTCAAAGAAAGGGAAATGTAAAGCATTGATTTTATATCCAGATACACTAACATTTAAACAGGGCTGGAACCAAATAGTAGCCATGTCAGAAGTAGGGAAGTATTGTTCATCTGCTTTCCCTTGGGAGTCAGCTCCAGACGATGGTCAAATAACCAGACAGTTTATCTGCAATTGACAAGAATAGTTTATTAACATTGAATTTCTTGTTTTGTGATTAAAATTAAATAGAGTTTAAAGAGGATAATAGACCACATATAACCAGAAAGCATAAGGGAGCTATTACGTGCAAGAAGGGGACTCATGGGTGCAGACCAGGAGTAGGGTAAGCAGAGGAGGGTGAACGATATGTGTATCTGAAAATGCCACAAGGAAACCCATTATGTTGATAGGTTAATTAAGGAGCTAGAGAGATAGCTGGTTGGTGAAGAGTGCATGCTGTTCTTGCAGAGGATGGAGTTCAGTTTCCAGAATTCACAGTAGACAACTCACAACTGCCTGTAATTTCAGCTCCAGGGAACCCAGAATCATCTTCTGGCCTTGTTAGCACCTGAGGTCATGTGTACCACCCCAATCCCACCTTACCCTTACCACAGGCTCACGAATATACATAACTAAAAATCAAACAAATCCTTTCAAACCTAATTTTAAAAAAAGAAAGAAGGTAATAAGAACAACCAAGAGTAAGCGATATTCAAGAAGAAGAGAAGACAGTGTGTGAAGGACGTGGGCTTCGATGATGTGGGCATCAGACAACTACAAGACAAGAGTGAGCCTGGGAATATTTAAAAAATATTTTCAGTACATGAAAAATGTTTTCAGTAATTTTAGAGAGGTTTTAAGTAATGTTTTCAGCAAGGTGGTGATAGCTTTATTTAGCCTCCTTTTCTGAGACTGTTATACATACCATGTGGTTAGAACAAATAATTATGGTTTACTAGTTTATTCTGTCAACTTCACTGCATTTAAGAAACAGGATTCTTGGTGAGAAAGGAAGAAGATAGTGATGCACTGTAGAAGATTTTGTTTGAAACTTTGTAACCTCAAATTTAAGTCTGTATGAATTTATTATATAATATACATACACATACACACACATATGTATCATATCTCTACCAATTAAAATGTCCTAAAAATAATGCCCAATCTTGCAACCAATACCAACACTGCTACATAATGGTTTTAAAATAGTACTAAATTCCCCACTGAAGGGTATCAAGGTTTCTTGGAAAAATGACTGATTTTGAGTTTAGAATAGGAGGTACACCAGACATATTTGGAACATTCTGTTCTACCATTACCAGATAGCAAGGCCGTTCTCAAAGGCTTACAGCACGCATGTCTAAAGGATTTAGGAACCAATTTGAAGTGAGTACTTTGGATTAAATATGAAACTATTTGAGCTTCAGTGAAAATATTTTGCAAGAGATCAAGAACTGAGCACTTAAATAGACTCTTCTGTAGGGAAACTATACCACAGACTAACCAAACAGTAGGTGGAGAAGGTGATTGTTAACCATGATTGTCAACTTGATGGGATTTGGAATCACCATAGAAACAAACTTTCTGGTGCAACTGTGAGGCAGTTCCTAGATTAGGGTGGTAGAGATAAGATCTGTGCTGAAGGTGCTGCTAGGAGCTGTCTTCCAAGACTTAGTAAAAAGAAGTCCAGATGAGCACAGCATCCATTGCTCTCTGCTTCCTGATTGTGCACAGCATCCATTGCTCTCTGCTCCCCTGCTTGTGGACACACTGTAACCAGCTGCCTCCTGCATCTGACACCATTCCTTCCCTGGCAGGGTAAACCTTATCTCTTAGAACTGTAAACCAAAATAAACCCCTACTTTATTTTTTATTTTTTTGTTATTTTTATTTTTTGGTTTTTCGAAACAGAGTTTCTCTGTGTAGCCCTGGCTGTCCTGGAACTCACTCTGTAGACCAGGCTGGCCTCGAACTCAGAAATCCACCTGCCTCTGCCTCCCAAGTACTGGGATTAAAGGCATGCGCCACCACTGCCCAGCAAATCCTTACCTTCTTAAGCTACTTTTGTCACAGAAATGAGGCAAGTCACCAACCCACAGGATACACCTCTTCTAAAAATGATTCAAAGTGAATAAAAAGAGGAGTTATAGAGGCACTATGATGGCTTAGCAGTTAGGAACACTCATTCAGAGATCTCTAGTTTTCTTCCCATCATTTACTTCAGACAGCTCCCAACCTGTAACTTCAGCTCCAGGGGATGCAATGTGTTCTTCTGTTCTCCACCAGCACTCCACACACACAACACACACACAAATTTCTTTTAAAAAATGTCATAGAACTCAACACTGCCATTTTGAATCTAAGCCTTAGTAAAATGGCTGTTTTGGCTAGTATTGTGTCAACCTGACACAGTTAGAGCCATCTGAGAGGAGGAATCTCAGCTGACAAATTGCCTCCAGAATACAAGCTGTAGTCAAAACTGTAGGGCTCTTCCTTAATTAGCAACTGATGTGGGAGGGACCAGCCTATTGTGGTAGTCCCAGGTGCTCTAAGAAAGCAGGCTGAGCAAGCCATCAGGAACAAACCAGTAAGCAGCACCCCTCAATGGCCTCCGCATCAGCTCCTGCCTCCAGGTTTTTGCCCTGCTTGAGATCCTGTCCTGACTTCCTTCAATGATAAGCAGTGATGTGGAAGTGTAAGCTGAATAAACCCTTTCCTCCCCAGCTCTGTTACTTTTCATCACAGCAGTAAGAATCCTGACTGAGACATAGCCATGAAGATTACAGGAAAATTTACAACACTATTTGTTACCGGTTGGAAGGACACAGTGTCATTCACTGGAAGGATACACTATCACTGAAAGTCTTATAAGAGAATCTAATCCGAGACCTTACCCACAAAGTCTAGACTGTGGGAAATAAGTTGCAGGTCACTGGTCAAGATGGTTTAAGAAAGAAAAGAAAAGGACAAAGAAAGGATGGAGCCTAACCTGGAGCCTAACATGGCTTCCGGTTTCAGAGGGGGTAGGCACGCTCTTTCTTGTCTGTGTGTGAAGCGGGCAGATGGTGGAGGGGATGAGCAGAAAGATGACCAGAGTGGGCAATTTTCTATTGCTTCTACTTATAGCTTCCTGGTTAATCTAAGGCAATGCACACAGGCAGAGGGAGAAATTTCATTATTCTGGCGGTTCATAGAGGGTGGGGCACTAAGGCTGCAGAACTAGGGCAGTCTGTCTGTCTCCCAACTGCACCCACTGAAATCCTAAGCATTTGGAAACTAGGTCCCACCATGAAAGAACTAGCCCCAAAGTGCCCCAAGACAGAAGAAGATATGGCTTCAGGACTACAGACCATAGTTATTGTAATGTGGTGGGGTGGTGTGTGTGTGTGTGTGTGTGTGTGTGTGTGTGTGTGTGTGTGTGTGTGTGTGTGTGGTGGGGATCCTCTGGTGGAAGCACGGCCCAGGAAGCAGCACATATCAGTCAGGACAAAAATGGCTCTACCCAAGCCATTTTGTGCCTGGTTTATCTTAAGCTAATATCAAAGACTCAGGCACATTCCAGGCACCAGAGTCCAGTTCTAAAGCTCTGCATGCCACTCTAATGCCCTTGCCTATTTATAGGGAGCTGGGAAAGCATTCATGGCAAATGACCAGGGTCACTCGGGGACAGTCATGAAGGTTATGACTCAAGATGGCTGCGATCACGTTCAGCTGAATCCACATACTGAGGAAGAAGAGACAGGCTTTTTCTCCTTGCAAGGGAGTGGAAATGAAATCTCTATCCTGCTGAAGTGCAGGATCTAACTTAGCATGTGTTTCTTTTCTCTTGCCTCTTCATTCTAGAAAGGGGCCATAACTGCTCCTGGAAAAATGAGGACAAAATCCCAAATTCTTAGCAAGGGACCAAGAACAGAGGACTCTGACAGATAGACAACATGGAGAGCTCGTGAACAGCAGGAAGTGAGAAGGTCATGACGTTTCACATGTTGTTCCAAGCCAGCCTCCCCAACACCCCATCCCCTCCCCCTCCCCCATCCTCTGTGCTGACACACAGAGACCTTGCCTGACACAGAAAGCATAAAAGGCAGGTCCCTCTTGTGCATTAAACAGCCACCTGTTGCTGTGACAAAATACCAGAGAGAAACAAGGGAAAAGAAAGATTTCTTTTGAGTAGTGTCTCTAAAGATTTCCATCTCTAGTCACTTGTTGCTATTCTTCTTGGACCATCCTGAAGAAAATCATCATGGCAGGGAGCCTGTGGTTGAGAAAAGTGGCCAATGCATGGGCATCTGGGGAAGAGAGATGGGGCATGGAGAGAAGAGAGACAGAGACAGGGGGTACAGGGTGGAGAGAGAAAGAGTTCTGGTGAGTTTTGATTTTTGTTTTTTGTTTTTGTCAAGTTGACAGAAGCTTGAGTCATCTGGGAAGAGGGAACCTCAATGAGGAACCACCTCCATAAGATTGGTCTGTAGGCAAGTTGGTGGGGACATCTCATTGACTAGTGATCAATGTGGGAGGGGTGAGGCAATCGGAGGTGAGGTCACCTGGAACAGGTGGTCTTGGCTTATATAAAAAAGCTCTCTGAACCCGTGGTGGAGAGCAGGCCAGAAGCAGTGTTCTTCCTCTGCCTTTGCTTTCACTCCTGCCTCCAGGTTCCCGCTTTTGTTCCTGCCCGTCTAGATTTCCCTCCATGATAGACTGTGCTGTGGATCTGTAAGTCAGCACACTCTCTGCTCCTCAACTTGCTCTTGTTCCTAGTGTTTATTACAGTAATAAAAGCCAAACTAGGCCACTTACTACGTCATTATTTATGAGGTGATGCACATACTTGGTTTCTGTCTTTAAGTAATGTAGGTAGCAAGTCAGTAAATGTCAATCAACAGCCCCAGTGTGAGTGCTGACCAACTCAGTGCTTCAGGGTGCATGCGACTCTTGTACAGGACCCACGTTTGGTTACCAGAGCTCAGTCCAGTGGCTCCTAGCCACCTCCAATTCCAGCTCTAAGGAAACTGACACCCTCTCTTGGCCTTAACAGGCATCTGTGTCCACGTGCACATACTTGGGCACAGTAATACACGTAACTAAACAACAAAACAAAAACAAAACAAAACAAAGCAAACAAACAAAAATGGATCTGACATTTTTTGGTGTAGTTTTATATAGAACTTGTTAGGTTAAAAATGAAAATCAGTGGCACTGAAGACAGCAGTGGGGGCAATTTCCTCCTTAGGATCAAAAATTTCATTCTTGAGCTAGCAGTAGGTGTGGCCTGAATAGGGAAGGAGCCAAGGAGAATCATATTTGTGTGACTTACTCACTACAGTCTCGAAGTTTGTTTCAGAAAAATGGATTATTCAATTTGTTGCCCTAGAAAGAAAGGATTATTCAGATTTTACAACTTATACCAATGTCCCATTCCACATTAAAAATTAAGTGTATATTGCAAAAATTATATATAATACATATATCATCTATGTAATATAATAATATATAGTATAGGGGAATGGTATTGTGCCCTCTAGGCAGGACTCCATCTCTTTAGCCTGAAGGACCATATTAGCATGAAAGACATCTATGTGCCAAAGCAGATCATAGAACCAGTGGGAAAAATATTTCCCCAACAAAGAGAAGACATCTGTGGAGCTTTGACTAGTAAAGGATCACCCTCCACAATGCCTGGAGTACATGTCAGATGGCATGACAGTGGCTACCAAAGCTACTATCAAAATAAAAAGTCCATGGTATTAAGTGTTGATGCTGAACCTGCAAGACCTCCAAAATGGCTCATCGACTGCTGCTGGACATGGAAACTGGCCTTAGTACCCTGAAAAACAATGTGTAGTTAGTTCTGTTTAACACAAGAAAATTCCAGGACTGGATAGAATGAATGTCAGAATAATAGCTATTTCTCTGGAAGATGAAGATGGTGTCGAATGTTCTAACACACTGTAGTTTTAGGTTCCTGAAGCTAGATGACAGATAGTTGGTCATGCTTGAACTCCACACATGTTTTATGTATGCCTCTGGGTGCGTGATTAAGATTACAGTGAGACTCAAACCTTTCACTGGACCAGAACCAGCACTGTTTCTTTGCTTTCAAAAAAATTATTGTTTGAGATCACAATAAAGTTACATCACTTTCTTCTTTCTTTTTATTCCCTCCAATCCCTTGATTGCTCTCAGTTAAACACACACACACCCACCCACACACACACACACACACACACACATGTTTTTTATATATGTAAATATAACTTACTCAGTCTGCATAAAGTTCCTTGTCTGTATGTTTTCAGTGCTGACCATTTGGTATTGGGTAACTAATTTGGGACTCCCTTCCCTGGGGAAGCCCACTTCTCCCACGCTCTGTATTCCTTAGCTGGGGAAGACCACTCCTCCCACTCTGTATTCCTTCCCTGGGGAAGACCACTCCTCCCACTCTGTATTCCTTAGCTGGGGAAGCCCACTCCTCCCACTCTGTATTC
>NW_022196913.1:50944130-50950759 GCF_008632895.1 Mastomys coucha | reverse complement strand
CCTCCCACTCTGTATTCCTTCCCTGTGGAAGCCCACTCCTCCCACTCTGTATTCCTTAGCTGGGGAAGCCCACTCCTCCCACTCTGTATTCCTTAGCTGGGGAAGCCCACTCCTCCCACTCTGTGTTCCTTAGCTGCCCTACTTCTTTGTCTTGGCTTGAGGCTTTGGGATCTTTCCACTTATCATGTCAGCAGTGACTTTGTGCAAGTCATGCCCAGTCAGCCATGCCAGTGAGACCTCATGGGTATAGCTTCTCTGACATTTTCTAGGAGACACCATCTAGCAACTTCCTGTTTCTTTGCCTCTTGCAATAACCCTTAAGATTATTGTCATGCTGGTCATCATTGTGGTTCCCAGTCTTTCTTCTGCTATGATCCCTGAGCCTTAGGTGCAGGAGTGAGTTGTGGATGGATCTCTTGGAGTAGGGACTCAAAGCTCTGCACCTTGACTGGTTGTGTTTTTCTATGATTATTTGCTTCTATTATAAAGAGACGTGTCTTTGATGAGGGTTAAAGATCACACTTATCCATGGATGTAAGGACAAAGATTTAGAATGTAGTTAGGGATTATGCTGGCTTAGTAAAGTGGTGATTGTAGGTTCTCCTCCAAGATCATGGATTCACTAAGTGGTTAGTTGGCTAGGTTTTTCGGTACTAGACATGATTAATCTTCCGTTGAGTGAGTCCTACATCCACTTAGAGAGCTTTTGGTATTTGCGCCACTTCTGAACCCTTAGGATCATTGTCATGCTAGTCATCATTGTGGTTCCCAGGTATGGTTCCCAGGACTGGTCCCTCCTTTGGAAGCTTACGTGACACCTTTTGGTGTTGTGGAAGCAGTCCTCACAGAAGAGGTTCCTGGGTCAGATCCAGCTTGGCTCCTCTTGATGCTATCTCAGCAGATTTACTCTCACTTTTTGGTGGGTGGGTGGGGGGGGGCAGCCAAGAGCAATAGAATAGCCTGTAATGTTTCGGGAGCCTCTTGGACACCCTTGACCAATGATTCATGGTCAAATTTCTCATGCCTGGTGAGGCTTTTATTAGATAGTCTATTGCTTTTGGGGGAGGGGTGCATTGTCGGTTTAGATGGAAAATTTTTATTTAAACTATGCATGCATATGCATACGCAAACTTGCATGTAGTATAGATGTAGTTTTAGGAAGACAGTTAATAATATGATTCCTGACTTTTTCCAACGTCTTTACTGTGATCGTGCCCTCCTCTTGCCTTCTATATTTATCTTCCTCCCTAATTCTTAATTAAGACTCTCTCCGTCTTTTCTCCTTTCTCCCTTCAGATCACATGGACCCTGCTATTCCCCAATTGCTCCTCCCTCAAGCATTTTCAAATGTATCAAGCACTTGCCTATTATTTATTGAACTTATTATGTTCCCTATACACTTGCTTCATGCCCTCCGCATATGCAGGAGTTTTTGCTGTGTACGAGAAAAAGACACATAATTACTTGAGCTTTTAAATGTCTTTGCCTCGTTCTGTTTTGCATCCGTAGTGCTGAGGAATGCATGCTGGGCAAGCACACTACCACTGAGCCACCCCAAGCCCTAGTCTGTGAATATCTACATTTAGAAAATTCTCATTTATCATTTATGTAGTGGGTAGAATGCAAAATAAGAAAAATACAAAGCTTGTTTCATCCTTCAAAGAATTAGACTCTTACTCAGGACCTGAGGACACAGAGGGTCCTTGGAGGTCACTTAATAGATCCTCAGGATCTAATGACAAGCACAGTGAGTGTGGGATCCGGGGAGATGGCTTTGCAGGTAAAATATTTGCCACAGAAGCAGGAAGACTGGTGTTTGTATCCCCAGCACTCACACAAACGCTGAATTAAATGTAACCCTTGTGCACAGGAGGCAGAAGCAGGGGTCTCCAAAGAATGTTTGACTTCCACATTCACCCACATACCTGCAAACATGCATATATGCATGAAAAAATGCACACCCATATGCATGTAAAAATGACATGAGAGCCAATGAAATAGGTGTGTAAATGCAGGACTGCCCAGGGAGCACACTCTCAGTAAGAGCTTGTGCATGGAAAGCTACATCCCAGTGTGCCTCTGTATTCGCTCAGGCACATTTGTGTATATCGTTATTAGATTTTCAAGTCCGTTTGTTACAGAAGAATGCATAAATGCTCAGCAATGTACGTTTGATTGAAATTCAACAGGCACATAGGCTGTGAAGGGAATCTGCTGTATAGACAGCTTTTCACGGTGATATCTGCTCTCAACAGGAAAACACACACACGTCTGGACTTGGCTTTCAGAAGTGGAGGAGACTAGACTCCCCTGTTTTACTTTGTTACAGATCATTATATCTTTATTATAGTGCATCTTCATTCCAACCTTGCCCTATAACCTTGGCACACTGACATTCTTTCATCCCTTTCCCCTCATTTTAGAAACAGAACAGGCCAGGATTATTGACTCACTGTTCTGTTGAGAAGAATCAGTGGCTGGCATCCAGGAAAAGGAGAAACAACACTCATGGCTTCTGCACTCCCTTTGGGGGCTGGCTGTGGAAGCTGACTGTAACTGTGGAACCAAAGACATATGACATCTAAACTGGAACACTTTAAATCAGGGCTGTTTCAGATGAGCAGGGACACATGTCACCTCGGGTCTGACCACACTGAAATTTGCTGAGAAGACCGCCCAAAGGTGGCAGGCTCTGAGACCAGGATGAATGAGGAATGGTGGCAGACGTGTTGGCATTTGTCTGGGTAAAGAGACAGGAGTGAGGTACTGTGACCACTGGTCAGGCTGCATTCCTTGGAAAGCCCACAGAGCCAGCCAACCTCCGTGGGCCTGAGTGTTACACCTCATGGGTGTACCCAACTTGTGTTAGCCATGGAAGAGCCTGACATGAGTGTGTGCTTGTTTTAAGGCATAAGTGTGTTGGTGTGTATATGTGGCTAACAGAGACACTCTCAGGTCTTACAACTGCACTACATTTATGGTGACATGGATTTTTATAGTCAATCCATTGCTCACCTCAACTGGGTGGGTTTAGAATTGATGTTGCTCTCCACAGTGTTCATGGTGGCCTCTTTTTCCTTCTCAGCTGAAACAGTTGATGAGGTTGCATGCCTGGGTCACAAGGACCCATGAGGGCACTGGTTAGAAGCTATTCTTGAGGCACAGGGGACAGAGTCAGAGGGAAGGGAGAACTTGGGGAGGGGCGTAGAGAAGAGACACGGTCCATGGGGAAGAGACAGAAAGTCTCCAAGAACTTGGGATTCACTATCAGCACATTCCATTATCCCACATCACATCCCTGTCACTTTAAGCTGTTAACAGTGTGTGTATTGATTCTCCACTGTGTGTCATTCCTGTTGCTGGACACAGTAAGGGAGAAGGCAGACAGCAAGCACACAAAAGCTGAGATAATGTCAGAGAGTGAAGTGTTTCTTATAGTTCACCTTGGAGGCTTGGATAGTATGCACGGGACGTGCACTCTGTATCAGATGTCGGCTTTCCCGCTGTGTGTGGACTAGAGCTATTCCTCCCTCACCCAGAAACGGTACACCATGAGGGAAATCAGTACCCCCATCTTATAGACATGGAAAAGACATAAAAAGAGAAGTCAAGCCAATTTCTAAGTCACATCAGTAAGGGTAGTGTCAAAATTTAAACACAGACCACATAATTTTCCTCCTTGCTCCCAGAGATGAAATATTACATGTAGCTTAGCAATTCTCAACTTGTGGGTTCTGAATGACCCTTTCACAGAGGGTGCATATCATATTTACATTACTAATCATAACAGCAGCAAAGTTACAGTTACGAAATAGAAATAAGATAATTTTACTGATGAGGGTCACCATAACATGAGGAACAATATGAAAAGGTCACAGCCATAGGAAGGTTGAGAAGCACTGTTGTGGCTCAGAGTGACTTTGAACCTCGGCTCCTCCTGCCTCCATCTCTGGTTAGAGCCCTGCACCACTATGCCCTTTCATGCAGTGCTGGTGATTGAACCCAGAGCCTCATAGATGCTAGGTGAGGATCTTGCTGACTGAGCTGCATGCCCAGCCACCACGTTATCCATGATTTCATGTTCTTAACCGTCATGTCCTGAAATTCACCTTACTTGAGGGCAAAGGGTATAAAATGCCGGAGGTGTGGAATCTGGCTGGGATTTGAAACCTGTGTTAAATAGGCATCCAAGTCAAACCTCCCTAGGGAGGGGGCATCTGGGCCAGAAATAGAAATACTCAAGGCATGAAGATCTGAAGACAGAATTTCCCAGGAAGATCAAAGATCCTGGGGCAGAAAGGAAGCTGATTGTTTGAGTGTAAGTGGAGTGGCTAGGAGCGTTTAATAAAAGAATCAAACTTAGTCAATCATTTTTATTTGTCTCTGTGTGTGTTCTCATGTGCATTCAGCTGCATGAAATGGGGGAGGGGAGGTTGTCATGGAGGGCAGGTGTATGGAGGGCAGAAACAATCTCAGGAGTAGGTCCTTGCCTTCCATCCGGAGACAGGATTTCTCTTCTCCTGTTCCCTTGAGGGTTTATTTCCTCATATCCGCCTCCTAGGGGCGCGGGGATTACAGTCTGCGTATTAGCATGGGTTCTGAGAATTCAAACTCAGAGGCATGTATCTTCCTGACAAGGACGTCCTCAGCTGGGAATACAAACAGGAAACCGAACTCTGGCTTCCTACCTGTCCCTTCTTTATTTCTGAAGTGAGAGTAACAGGGCCAACTTTACAATGAAATTCAGAGATCACAAAGTGGCAAGAAGCCCATCTGTCCACAGTTCACAAATCTCAGTCAGCTTGTGTCACTAGTAACGAACACACCTGTATCACCAGTTAGCACTTAATTGAGCAGGGACCTCAAAACCAACATAACACACATGTAACTTAGAGATACTGCATCTATCTTACAAGGTGTCAATTATCCCCATTTTGTAGATAAGGGAACTGAAGATCTCGGAGGCTAAATTATATTCCCAAGATCAACACACCTAATATGAGTGAGAAGACGATTCTAACCCAGTTTTCCACACTCCCTTACAGACTGTGCACCCCACCCACCCAGGCAGCTAGGGTGCAATGCCTCCTCCTGATGTAGTCTTATCTATTCTAACACACTGCTCCAGTTTCTTGTCGGAGGCCGTGATAAACACTGCAACAGAAAGCAATTTAGAGAGGAAAGAGATACATTTGGTTTCCACAGTCCATCACTGAAGGAAGTCAAGGTAGAGATTCAAGCTGGAGTCTGAGGCAGAAACTACAGAGGAGTGCTGCAAGCTGGTTTACTCTCTGACTTCTGCTCAGCTAGCTTTCTTTTACAGCCTAGGACCTTGGGCTTAGGGATGGTGCTGCCCACAGCAAGCCGGGTCGCTGGTGTTAATCAATAACCAATAAAATTCTTCATATGTTTGTCCTCAGAACCATCTGATCTGGGTTAGCCCCAACCTAAAGCCTTTCTGCTCCGGTGAGTGTAGGCTGGGTCAAATTGATAATTAAAGCCAACTAGCATAGAGCACTGTGTCAAATCTCTCCTACCGTACGAGAGCAAGTCGGTGGCGAGGCTGTGGGTAATGACAAGAGAGAGATGTGAAGAAATCAGAACACCTTACTGCCCTCAGGTGTCTAAGCGTCGTGGGCAAAAGCACAGCTACTGAGTGTTCTTAAAAGCTGTACAAACTTGGCCTGAGAGAATCAAGAATAAAGCTGATTGCAAACTTGGTGCATAACCGACAAAATAAAGACATCATTTCCTGACTGATTTGGACTAAGAAAAGATGTATTTACTTGCAGTTTATTATGCGGAATGTGACAGGCACACATTTGTGCTTTTTATTGAATGATGACTTACTCCATACAAGAATCGTTGCAATTTGTAATGCAGATTATGTTTTTAAACAGAATTAAAAAAAAAAAAGGGTGCAAATACACTGATGGCTGTCACGTGACTGGCCCCGCTCTTCTCAGAAAGTGGCTGGAGCGTGGGCGGTGACGACAAATATATACCCTCGATGCACAAATGTGATTTCTAAAGAATAAGATTCTGGGCGGCTTCCAATTCAGTCAGGCGGATTTAGAAGAAGAAATCCATGGCTAAGAAAAGCAAAGGAGCCGAAAATAGCCGGAATTGGAGCAGATCACTCCCATTAACTGCCGTGGCACCTCTAGACACAGCAAGACGCAGCTTGGCTAAAACCAGGAAGCACCCGCCATGCAGGAGTCCATGATGAGTCTCTGCCAGACTCCCGAAGTCACACACTCAGACATTACTTAGTGCTTTTAATCAGCAGAGGTGGGATGTTGGGAAAGACAGGGGGAAGCGCCGCTCTGCAGCGAAGCCAATCAGAGGAGCACCTGACTCCAGGCTTATTTTCTCAGTAATGAGTTTTGTGACCTCAGCAGCTTCCAGGCACCCAGCCAGATCTCATCCTGTGATTCATTTGTGCAATTCCTTCAGGGGGGCAGACTTGGGTTTTCCACTCCAAGTAGATTTGTGAATTTACGAGCAGGTAGGATTTAGTTTTGTTTTCATTTTTGTTTTTTGTTTGTTTGTTTGGTTGGTTTTTCTTTCTTTTTTTCGGTTCTTTCTTTGGTTCTTTTTTCTTCCTTCCTCCCTTCCTCCCTCCCTCC
>NW_022196913.1:50893601-50943929 GCF_008632895.1 Mastomys coucha | reverse complement strand
CCCCCTTCCTTCCTTCCTTCCTTCCTTCCTTCCTTCCTTCCTTCCTTCCTTTCTTTCTTTCTTTTTTTCTGGATCTTCAACTACCATATTCATTTCCCCTAATACATGCATGCATAAAACAGGCATGTTTCTTTTAGAGGAAGGCACATTGTGCCAGCTGCCTTTTTTGTTTGTTTGTTTCCTCTAACAGATCGAACATCGGAACTAAGTTCATCCTGAGATACAGCCATGAAAGGGTGTTCATTCATGCTAACTTGACTTCAGCTGCTCATGAGTCATATTACTAGCAATGTGTGACTAAAGAGGCAGCCATGCGGAGACTGGAAAATATGTGGTAACACTTCTTGCTTCAAGAATTTATTTGCCTTGGTGGAAGGCAAGCTCATCATGGCATGATTTTTCAAATCACGTTTCAGTTTTCTCATCATTTAAAATTAGACCTTGGTTAGTTATTTGGCTTACTCGAAATCCTGTGTGCATAGGGGGTACTACAGAAGCGACAGTATAGCCTAGATTCGACCTATGGGGAATCTTTAACATCCACCTGCTACAAAGGCAGGTCCAGGTCTTATGAGCAAGCAAGTACCATGCCCCTGTCTACACTCTAAAGAAAGTTACGCTTGCCAGCTGTGCATGCTTCCAAGGTCTAGACATGCTGCAGACCTTGGAAGGCCTGAGTACAGTGTTGAGGGGCAGGGCAGACTGGATCTACACTGCAAAGCTATGCATGAGTAATTTGTGTTATAAAGACTCAAGGCAATGGAGAAGGTTAATAACGCTTGTCAAGTTGATGGGCTCTATAGTCACCTAGGAAACAAGGATCTAGGCATGCCTGTGTGAGATTATGTGGGGTTGGGTTAACTGAAGCAGAAATACTCACTCTAAATATGGACTATAGTCCAGGAATATACAAAGAAAAAGTGAGAAAGATGAGTATACTCTCCTCCCCCCTTTCTCTTTCTGTGTGTGCACGCACATGGTTCCTGACTTTAGCCTAGGGCATATCTACAGGGTGTATGTGTTTTGATAATTAATACAGGCCGTACCATCCCTAAGCAGGAGATGCTGTATAAAAAAAGCTAGCTAAACATGAGCCAGACAGTAAACTCTATCTGTGAGTAGCTATCTCAGTAACTTCCTTGCCATGTTGGGTTGTATCCCCTGGACCTGTGAGCTGAAATACATTCTTCCTCCTTAGCACGTTTCTGCAGGCATTTTATTATGGGAACAAGAAAAATAACCAGTACACCAGCCAGCCTGCACTGGGCTCTAGGGCAGCCATACCGAAAGACTTGCTTTTAGGCATGATGGGTTTCTTCACTGTCAACATGGCTGGATTTAGAATCACCTAGGAGATTGGTGAGGCTCACTCTGGAGTGTGGCTGTGAGAGTTTCCAGAGAATTAAATGAGGTTGGAAGACCCACCTGAATGTGGGCAGTTCTATCCCAGACTGGTGCCTGGACTGAATGAAAGAAGAAATGGCGGCCGTCGCCCGAGCTGGGCTTCTGTCTCTTCCTCCTTCCTAGTAATGTGAGGTGATGCTCCACGTCCTTCTCATCACAGCACACTGAACTCAATGTAGCTGTGAGAAATAAACCCTCCTTTAAGCTGATGGCATTTGATCACAGTGAGTTAATGACTAAGTGACCTAAGGATCATGGATTTACTGGGTTTCTCATGGATCTCCTTTTCCATTTTGTAATAAAAAGGCTTCCAAGTAAAAATCAGTGCTCAAGGGAGGAGGATGGTGGAGCTTCTGATGTCCCAATTGTTCCCTAAAGATGTCCTTTGTGGCCTCAGAAGTTGGTATTTTGATTTGGTTATGCCCAACTGTATTAGTTAAGGTTTTACTGCTATGAGCAGGCACCATGACCAATGCAACTCTTATAAGGACAACATTTAATTGGGGCTGGTCCAGAGGTTCAGTCCATTATCATCAAGGTGGGAGCATGGCAGCATGCAGGCAGGCGTGGTGCAGGTGGAGCTGAGAGTTCTACATCTTCATCTGAAGGCTGCTAGGGGAAGACTGGTTCCAGGCAGCTAGGATGAAGGTCATAAGCCCACAGTGACACACCTACTCCAACAAGGCCACACCTCCTAGTAGTACCATTCCCTGGGCCAAGTGTATTCAAAACATCACACTCACCAAGGGCACTGGTTTTGTTTTGTTTTATATTCCTGGTCACATGTGCTATGTATCGACAGGAATCGGGATACAGAAACAGATATTGCTATTTGTGGCTCCTCCTACCATCTTCACTCTGACTTCTCTGTCACCATGCACCCCCAGATCCTCTAGGACCAGTTTTGAGGACTGGCTAGTAGACAGAAGGGGGAAGAAAGGAATAGAAAGGACAGGTTCCTGATTGACCTCAAGTAAGCTGGCACAAAGCACCTCACGAGGCTCCTTTAAAACCAAAGAGAGCTTGGGAAAAGTCTACTGGAACCCACATTTGTGTCTACTAGGCCTTCTGTATCCATGTATCCAAAGGATATATTCTGTATCCACATTCTGTATACAGGATGTATTCTGTGTCTACAGGCAGAGAAGCATCAACAGTAAGAGCGTACTGTCTCACCATTCAGAACACCAGTCTGAAGACTCAAGGACCTAGACTCTGCCATGCAAGGCTAGGAGGAGATTAATACCTCAGCTTGAGGAGAGAGGGTCTTATCTGTCTCCTTCTAATGGCCGTGGGGGGTTGTTGAGTTCTCTGCCTGGCTCCCAGCTCCTAGTGATTGCTGGGAATTTTTGGAGTTCCTTGACTTACAGAGAATAATCTTAAACTCTGCATTTTCCAACACATGGTGCTCTCTTCATGCACATGAGTTTATGTCCACATTTTTTCTTTTTCATATAGATACTAACAGTGTTGAGTTAGACCTCATGCTACTGCCATTCTCACTTGATGTTATCAGCAAAGAGTCACACTTATTTCTTGCAAAGTTACAATGTGAGCTATTGGAGATTTGGTCTGGAACACAGTTTTCTGGGGTTCAGTCCATACTAGCACTCATGTTCAATGTCTTCTACTGTTCTTGTGTGTGTGTGTGTGTGTGTGTGTGTGTGTGTGTGTGTGTAACTGTGACCCATGGATCATGTGATTTCCAAATCTCCCTCTGCTGTTTGTAGCCCTGGAATGAGATTGTGGCTACATTTGTCCATTTTTCAGACAGATAACACAAGAAGAACATTCCTTGTACCTGGCATTGCCTTCTCTATTCCTTTCCTTTAAGGATAGAGCCAGATCTGATGCTATTATTTGGCACAAGTCTTGTGGTCCAGAGTCCTTGTGGAAAAGGTTATAGGTTTCAGGCAATACTTACTCCAAAGACTTGCAGTAGCTGGCAGGCCTTGAAGGTACAGTGTCTCTCTTCTTCTCCCCACCTCCCTAATTCCCCGACCCCTTCAGGCAGAATATGGTCATATAGCCCAGTTTGTTATTGAAGTCTTAATCTCCTCACTTCTGCCTATGAAGGCCTGGAATTACATATGTGTGCCACCACACTCAGAGAAATGGGAACCCTCTAATCCTGCACAATCAGAAAGAAGTTTGAACGGTAGCATCCCCTCCATCCCCCAGATGTAGCACACATATGGGTTCACCCTCTTCCTGCCTGTATTTACATGTTGCCCAGATCAGAACTCACTTTCTTCATTTTAAGTTTGCAGGTGGTGCTGCTTTTTGTCCTTTAGCCTGTGACCATAAGGGCTCATGTCTGGGTCAGCTGATTTCTGTGCCAGGTCTCATGTCTACATGGATAAGAAAGATCCATGTGTTTTCCTGAGCAACTCCACTCCTTCCCATCTATAATCTCAATCAGATTCCCTTGGCATGTATGCTCTGGATCCTGTCCTTCTCTGAACTAAACATGTGAAGTTCCCTTCCAAAGCCATTCTCCTTAAAGAGCTAACAGGGCAGAGAATTTGGGAAGGAACGATGGTGTCGGTGGTGTCTTGCCATACTCACAGGATCATCAAATGGGGTGAGCACTTGCTATGTTTGATGTTCATCCACAGTGTCTCACTACATAGGGTGTTCCTACAGTCAAGTAGCTTGTGCAAGATAGACACAATGATGCTGTGTCTTCTTGCCAGGGCATGGACCTCGTGAGTGCTAACCCAGAGCTGATTGGATGGGGGGATAGGCAGATGATAGATAGGTAGGTTGTGACAATGATTGATTGGCTAATGAAATTATGGGAGTATAATAGTAGAACTGCTGAATGTAATAAGGAGAACTGGAAAATATTAGTAGGATAATTGAGTTCCAAGGCCAGAGATCAGAGGGAACTGGGGAGATGGTTTTCAGTCTAGAGGCTCAAGGACCTAGACTCTGTTATCTAAGGCTAGAAGGAGAGATGGTAGGCAGGAGGAATTCATCCTTCCTTCACCCATTTGTTCTTGTAATTTTAAAGGACTGGCTGGTGAAATCTCCATTAGGAGTTGAGATATTCTTTACTCATTCTATTGAATTGCCTTTTGTTTCTCCTAGAAGCCCCGTTTTACCAGATACAGAGAGATAGAGATAGAGATAGAGATAGAGAGGGAGAGAGAGAGAGAGAGAGAGAGAGAGAGAGAGAGAGAGAGAGAGAGAGAGAGAGAGAAGTGGAGGCCGGCGATGGCCACATGGAGAGAGGGGAAAGGGAGCAAGAGATGAGAGTAAGAGACAAGAAAGCAAGCAAGAACTTAAGAGAGAGGAGAGTCCAAGCAGCCCCTTTTATAGTGGGCTGGGCTACCTTGCTGTTGCCAGGTAACTATGGGGTGGGGCATACCTTTAGCCAGGTAACTGTGGGGGTGGAGTCTAGCCAGAATACCAGGAGCTTGGGGGCATTGCCTACATGACTGATAGCCACAGGATTATGGAGTTGAGGGCTCATGGTGTCAGGAGTCTAATGTCTAGTGGTGTAGCTCACTGTGCCGTCTCTTGTAGAATTTTCTACTGGGTCTCCGGAGTAAGCCTTGCTCAACCAGAACACAAACTGCCTTTTGCGGGCCTATGTCGCTTGGTCCAGGGAGAGCCACTATTAGGAGGTGTAGCATTGTTGGAGTAGGTGTGGTCTTCTTGGAGTAGGTGTGTCACTGTGAGTGTGTGCTTTAAGACTCATCCTAACTGCCTGGAAGCCAGTCTTCTCCTAGTCGTCTTCAGATAAAGATGTAGAACTCTCAGCTCCTCCTGTACCATGCCTGCCTGGATACTACTACCATGTTTCTGCCTTGATGATAATGGCCTGAACCTCTGAACTTGTAAACCAGCCTCAATTTAATGTTGTCCTTATAAGAGTTGCCTTAGTCACAGTGTCTGTTCATAGCAGTAAAACCCTAACTAAGACACACACCAAACACAACACTTTACCAGCTACCCTGGTATCCCATAGCTCAACCAAACTGAACACAAAATTAGGCATCATATGCAATCAACAAATGGCCAGTCCCATTTCTTATATAAAATTACAAAGAGACACTTAAGTGAGTGGGTAGAGTTAGAAATGATACAGGTACGATCCTAAGCTATGGGTTTATGATTCTGAAGTCATCATTCATTGTAGTGTTCCAGTAGCCAGGGACATAATGTATGCCCCTCAGTTCTTCTACAATATGTGTAACCATTGGTGGTATCCATAGCTGCTGCACTGCAGATTTATCCCTGTGCCTACCACACTCCCCAGGGATGCTCAAGACAACAGATTAGTGTAGGCTTAGATTTTTTTCAAAACCTACTTTAATAAAGGTTCTCAAATGCTTCAACCCCTCCCTTCTAGCCTACTGTCCAAAGGTAGGAGAGAAAAGATGGTAAATAGGACAAGGGGATATGGACCTGTTTAGAAGTAGTTCTTTAGGGGAGTTCTAATCTTGGTTTGTTAGGATACCAGCAGCCCAGTCCAATAGTGTCAGGATAGAAAACATGAATCAGCAGTGGTGGCACAATCCAGCAGAAACACCCAGGCCTCTGGCAAATCAGCATTAGTCAATGGGAGTAACCAGAACCAGCCAGGTTTCCAGGAGAAGTTCTCTTCCATGCTTCTCTCAACAAAGTGAAGATGAAGACATGAGGCCAACAAAGCATTGCAAAGCCAGCTATGCAAGCACACCACCACTATCTGTGGAGCCTTACTTATACTCTCTCCTAACAGCACATGTCTTCCCACAGGTCTTGCCTCAGCAAAACATCCCGTGAGTCTGCATCACATGACATATCCAGAAACTTCTACTTCATGTTAGCTCCGCAGACCTGAGTCTGCCTTTTTCTGTGATAATCAAGTCCCCACTTTCTGGAAACTTTTGTTTGAAGTTGAATGGTTCTCAATCTTCCTAATGCTATGACCTCACAACGTTTCCTCATGTTGTGGTGACCCCACCCCTACCATAAAAATATTGTTGTTGCAACTTCGCAACTGTAATTTTGCTCCTGTTATGAATTGTAATGTGAATATCTGACATGCAAGATATCTGTCTGTCTGTCTGTCTGTCTGTCTGTCTGTCTGTCTCTCTCTCTCTCTCTCTCTCTCACACACACACACACACACACACTGAATAACTAGAAGCTTGGCAGTATCAATTTGAAGATTGGCTAAAAGGCTACAGTAATCAATCCAGTACAGTATTGGCAAATGAATTGACAAATAGATCAATGTAACTGAGTATATATCCCAGAAATAGAACCACGAAATGAAAGCTAATGATCTTTGAAAAGGAGCAGAGACAATATAATGGAGGGAGAGTCTTTTAAGGAGTTGGTACTCAATAGCCAGATATTCCCACACAAAATGTGATTAGAGAATCAGTTTTATGTCTTCTTCTTTATTAATCTTAACGAAAGTGGCCCACAGGCCTAAACATAAGGCATGAAACTAGGAAACTAGAAGACAAGTAGGGAAAAATTCAGGTAATTTCTGGGTTAGTGATAACATCTATAGCATCAAAAGTGTAACCCATGACCAAGTTGTTGATAGGCCACATGTCATCAGCACTAAATTTCTGCTCTTTGAAAGACTCTGCGAAGAGAATTAAAAGACAAATCACGCAGGAAGATGAAATATTTTCAAATGACATACTGAGGAGGATTGTCGCCAGATATAAGAGAACACTTTAAAACTCAAAATAGGAAAATGGAGAGTCTACTTGAAAAATGAGCCAAAGACCTTAGCAAGCTCCTCATCAAATATATATATATATATATATATATATGTATACATATATATGTATATATACATATACATATACTGATACACACACACGGGAGGAATAACTATACAAAGCTGTGTTCTACATCATGTCACTAGGGAAATAAAACAATGAGATAGTACTACACACACCAATCAGAATGGACAAACAAATTTCAGAATACCAACACCAATAAATCTTGGCAAGAATATAGAGTGGAAGAGCTCATCTGCCCCGCTGGTGTTGATACCAAATGGCACAGACACTTTGGAAAGCATTTCTTTCTTTCTTTCTTTCTTTTTTTTTTTTTTTTTTTTTTTTTTTTTTGGTTTCCTAAAAAAGTAAAAATATCCTCATCATACAAGACAGTGATTACGTGATGTCATTCATCCAAGAGAGTTGAAGGTTTATGTCCACACAGTAATTTGAATAGAGATGTATAGCAGATTCACTCATGATTGCCCCAAACTGGATGAAACTGAAGTGTTCTTCATTAGCAGAATGGACAAACTCTGATATGTCAAGTCTAGAATGTTATTCAGCACTTCAAAGAAATGAGGCATCAAGGCATGAAAAAACTTTCAGCTGCACATTCCTATGGGGAAGAAGCTGATTTGAAAAGACTGTGAACTGTGTTACTCCAATTCCATGGCATTCTGGGAAGGGGAGAATATGGACACTGTATGATCATTGACTTACAGGGGTTTAGGGATGGGGACAATGAACAGGGAGAGTAGGGAAGACCTTCAGAATAACATGACTGACAACTTGACAGGACCTAGCATGACCAAGGAGATAAGCTTGTGGTATGTTTGCAAGACATTTTTCAGATTAGGTTAATAGATGTGGGATGACCCTCTCTACCTATGGAAAGCCCCATTCCATGAGCTGGGACCCCAGACTGAATTAAGGAGTAAGTGAGCTGACCATTTGCATTCATCTCTCTCTGCTTCCTGATTGTGCATACAGTGTGACCTGCTGCTTCAAGTTCCTTCCTCTTCATGATGGACTGAAACTTCGAACCTCAAGCCAAAACAAACCTTTCTCCCTTCAACAACTTTTGCCAAGCGTCTTGTTGCAGCAAGGAGAAAAGCAGCTGATGCTGATGGTGGAGATGCTTTAGACTCAGTCACAGTGGCGCGGCTCCGTGATGCCTTTACACACTTGGGCAGACTCACAGAAAACGTAGCATCAAGTAAAAGCCCCAGTGTGAATGATGGACTTGTAGAGATAACCATGTATCAATATATAGGCTGGTCAGGTTAGTAATAGGAAGGCTATGCATATGTGAGATGGAGAGCCATATGGGAAATCTCCATAACTTCTCAGTGTTGCTCTGAACTAACAACTGCTCTCAAAAAAAAAAAAAAATCCTTTAAATTTAAAGTATGTCATCTTTTTTTTTTTTAATTCTGTTTCTAAAGCAGGGTTATAAGTAGAAGATCTCCAGGAGGGAAGCTGCTTAATTCATTCATATCCAGCAGCACCACAGCCTAGGGTGGTTCTTACATTAGCTCAGAGTCATCTGGGAGAAGCAGAGAACATTTTAAATATAACTAGCCTGGCTTCCTGCCCTATGTCATAGTTCAGTTTCAGCCAGAAGGATTTAGCTTTTTGTCTTTTTAAGTGTGTTTGTGTGTGTGTTTTCCTGTGTATATGTGTGGCTACACATATGTATTCATGTGCATGTGCACACCTGTACATGTAGAAACCAGAGGATAGCCTGGAGTGTTAGTTCTTGTTGCCCTGAAGCTCCATGAGTAAGCAAGACTGGCTGGCCAAGGAGTGCCAGGGCCTTTGTGACTCTGACTTCTCAATGCTGAGCATACAAACCAAGGCTGGCTTTTTTTTACAAGGGGTCTGGACATCAGGCTTAAGTCCTTCTATTTACATATTGAGCACTTTACCTTCTGAGCCATGACCCACATTTTAAGCTTATAGTAACATTACTAAGTATATATGTCTGATTTATTTGTGTGTGTGTGTGTGTGTGTGTGTGTGTGTGTGTGTGTGTGTGTGTACTTTTAGAGGGCCAGAAGAAGGTATTGGATTGCCTGGAGCTACAGCTACTGGAAGTTGTAAGCTACCTGATGTGGGTGTTGGGAATTGAACATGGGTCCCTGGGAATAGCAGTAATTGTTCTTAACCTAGAGACCTCTCTCCAGCCCTAAGAACTACATTTTACACTACAATGCCAGACACACAGACCCAAACCTTAAACTCTTAGCCATAGTGAGTGTTATTTCCTTGACCCTTTTATTGCATTCTGGTTTATTTAGTATGAAGAGCACCAGTTACATGACCTAAAGTGAGTCTGTGACTATTGGATGGGCCTTGAAGCTTTCAAAAAAGAGGCTCATGTGTTGTGACCACCAGCTACAGGCTAAACCCTTGTAAGGCAGTGGAGGGTGGGGTGGGGTGGGGTGGGGAAGGTGTTGCCTGGGTAGTCCCCACCTTCATCCCTTGTGACACCCTAGCTCTTGCTATTTTCCCACACTTCATTTCCAACCCAGAGGTGCTTTTTGAAGCACAACAAAATCTCTTTACTTGGCAGATTTTGCGGCTCACTTTCTGATGTTGCAGCTTCCCGTCAAGCCCTATGAAGCTTCTCTTGAGACTCTTCATTCCTGCTACAAAGCAACTTGAGTTAAACCAATCCTAGCTTGCCACCGAACAAGAGAACTAGGGTTGGGTCTGAAGTTCCTCAAAAGAGGGAAATCCAGAGGGGGAGGTCCTGACCAGAGAAAGCAGGGCATCTGAGATGGAAGGTCAGATGTCAACAAAAGAACAGGGTGGCGTGAGGGAAAAGCTTTGTGGGAGACCCGAAGGCAGTGTAGTTGTAGTGAGTCCTCCAGACCCCGACTCAGTCCAAACTCCCTCAATCTCTCACTTCCTACCCCTGCAAAATTGAGATTTTATTAGCACTTCCTAAACGGGTATAGATAAAAGTGGGATAATGCCCCCAGTGTGTCTAGCAACTATTTTGAAGTTTTGCTTACAGATGAGTTTGGCAATACCATAATTTGAGTGCAGTATTCTTGGACAGTGACTATGACCAGTGTGAAGAAAATCTTAGTCTTTCCTTTCCTCTTCCTTCTCATCTTCTATTGCCCTAAAAATAGAAACTGAATTAGTAGCCAGCTGTGGCAATTGTTGAGAAGTTGGCCATCTAGCTAGCTTGTGAATGTTGCCATTTTGAGAGCAAATGGAGATTCACAGAGTTTGAACATTTATAGTTTCAATAGTTAATTCTCATCTTGTAGCACTTATTTTAAGTCTGTGGACCCTTCTGAATGTAGGTCCTGACTAGTGGAGATCTGTCAAGTGGAGAAGGCTTTTGAAAGTTACCCCAATGTAGTTCTCTCCTATACTCTCTGCTTTCTGGTCCGCCATGCAAAGGCCCTCCAACCATGTATTGCTGCTGCTACAAACTCATTCATGCCTTTCCAACCATGACAGACACGCATCTCTCTCAGACTATGCTTTGAAGTAAGTCTTTTGTTTTTTGTTTTTGTTTGTTTGTTTTTTTGCATTGTTTCTATTGTGCAATCTGCCCATAGTGACACACAAATAATGATACAAAGACTAGACATTCTTTATGGAATGAAGTGTTGCCACTGAACACTTTGTTACGGAACTTCAAGTCATCCTAATGGGGGGGGGCATCAAGGTGACAGGAGAGGTTCCATGGTAGGTACCTCTCAAAGTATTGTAATTGGAGTGGGATTTAGACTTGGAAGCTAGCACCAAAGCCAAGGGATTTCTTTATATCCTTGGCTCCAAAACTATCGATGATTAAGTAGAAGTAGAATCCACCAAGTTTCCAGAATTTTCCATGGTCTTAGAGAAAATTAATAGTCAACAGTTGCCTCATAATGCAACACTGGTCTGTTTTTGTATCATCGCCTTCGGCCCTGTCTGATTATAGATTCAGTCACCCCCTAAGAACTCTATGCTCTCTCAAACCCTGCAAAACAAACTACAAGAACACTTCATTTTTCAAGTAAAAGAAAATGCTATATGTGGGAAACCTGCATAAAGAGTGTGTCGTTTTAAAATGGGTTAGACACTCCTGTATCCTATATCACACGCTTCTGTTTACACCTCTCAGGATGATGTATATGTATATATTTTAAGAGGTGTGTGTGTCTGTGAGCGAGCGTGCGTGTATGTATGTATGTGGGCATATATATAGATATGTTTATAATAGCCAAACATATGCTTATAAATATTCATGAGATAATCATGCATAAACGAATACATTAACTTCTTTAGCCTCACTGGTTCTGTTTATAGGATTCCCTTTCTGTCCCAGTTAGCATGCCCTGGGAGGTTCTTCTCATTGCTTTCCCTCAGTGAAGTTCTGAAAAGTAAGTGAAAAGTAAGTGAATGGACTGAAACTGATAAGCGTTACAAGAAAACACTCATTTTTCTAGGCTTTAAACAACACAAACATGTCATCTCACAATTCTAAAGGATAGACATGTAAAAAGCCCACATAAAATTTGGAATTTCTTTCTCCTTCTGTGAAAAATAACACTTAAATTTTAGGTAGGAATGACACCGAGTAAAATGAGTAATATGAAATCATGTGTGTGTGTGTGTGTGTGTGTGTGTGTGTGTGTGTGTGCAGAATGTGCATGCTACTGTTTGTAGGCAAAGGTCAGAGCACAACCTTCAGTCACTAGTCCTTGATGCTCCACCTTGTTTGAGACAAGGTCTCTTCACTGCTCCACCAACCAGGCTAGCATATCCCAGGGCTTCCAAAGAGCTTCCTGTCTCCATGCTAAGCTCTCTTGGGTGCACTGAGATTCCAAACCCTGTTGTCAGGCTTTTCCAGCAAGTACTTTCATCCAGTTAGTCATCTCTGCAGTCCTAGTACGAACTTTCTGATAGTATAAATTCTTTCAATCCATGAATATGGTATATTTTCCCACTTGTTGGTGTCTGCTTCAATTCCTTTCATCAATGTCTTGTAGCTTTTTGGTGTCTAGGTATTTACCTCCGAGGTGGCTGGTTTCCATGTCAGCTTCTCAGAAGTAGGGAACCTTGGCTGCAGAACTGTTCTGTTGCTTTAACTGCTGTGGGTTGGTTATTCTGAATGTGTAGTGGCCCAGACAATCTAGTTAAAAACTTGACTTTAAAATGAGCAAAATGAAAATAAAAAAGGTATAACGTGCTTTTCTTTAAGTCAGACTTTTCTCTGCAGGTGAAAGGAACGGAACCTGCTCATGGGGACATGTGTTTTGACATCACTAGCCAGAGCTTACTCTAGATATAGATGACACCCCAGACAGGGAATCAAAAGACTGAAAACAGGCCCCAAGGGTGGAAGGTCTTAACAACAGAATAGGAAGCCCTAAAATTACTTTTGAAACAAGATTTGTTTATACCCTAAGTTTGTCAACTTGATTAGACTGAGAGATGTTTAAGAGATTAAAAAGAATACCACATGGATGTTTCTAGAGGACTAAATAAGGGTGAGGGAGATCTACCTTGAGTTTGAGCAGCAACACCCAATAAGTTCTTTTAAAGTGATTTCACTCTGGTATTGTCAAAGCAACAAAAACCAGACTAGCACAGATAGGATTAAAAATGGATCTTCATCTTGATGTTTCCTCACTTTCATAAAGGAACCACTGAGACCAATGTCTTTAGATCATTCTTGATTAAGTCATCAACAAATACCTAGGATACACAAAATTCCAGGAACTAAATTGGGATTTGGGTATAACTTTGACTGAGAGCAATATAGTACTTAGTGTTGTAAACAGAGTCACCACAAAATGCACTGTGCAATGTGTGATAAGAATGGTTTTTCTCACCATTACCCAGTTACTTAGTTCTGGAATTCTCCTCTCCTTACCACCATCTCTTGTTTGAAGCTCATGTCCTGGCACAAGCCGTGTAGGGAACATTATGGCAAGCAAGTGAGTTTTCTGGAGATGGCCCGCTGTTTTGCATGGATGGGATGGGTATGCTCTGAGATGCATGGACCCAAGAGACTTCATCTCAGGACTGCTTCTTGCTGCTGATAATGCCTTTCCTGCTACTATTATCTAGCCTAATGATTCTTGGCACCAGCCCATCCTATTGGGTAAATTTCCTACAGGTCAATATGAAGATATACTTTCATATAATAATGATGTTTAAATGAATTAATGACTTTATAGAATTCCTGATTTGATTCAAATAATTTTAAGAAGAATGTTTAAGGAGATAGTTTTAGTTATTTTGCCTGAAAGATATAATAAAGTTAGAATCAAGAAGAGAATGTGCCCCCTCCTCATAGAACAGTAAGTAAATGTTGCATAATAACAAGTACAATGGCTTTTTTTCTTTTGCAACATGATCCAGCTGAAACAAAGGATGGGGTATGTGGGCTTACCCTGTATAAATGCAGTGCTGAATATTTAACTTGGAGCATTGATCAGAAAAAAAGTACAATGAATTTTCATAAATGGTAGTAAGAAGGAAAATAGGCTTGGGATAAATCTGTGATTAATCAAACAAACAAAAACCAAAAGAAAGCCCATTCATTCTAAGTGAGGTCCAAGGATGAAGCTACAGGTGTGCACTATGGTAAAGCAAGGCCACATGAAACTGTTGCTTTGAACTTATAATGAGCTTAAAGAATGAAACACTGCTTTGAACTTACCATGGACATCTTTCTGTAACTCCCTTTCTTGTAATATTTTATTTATGAGATAATTTTACAAAGAACTTTTGTTTAAGAAGTTATAAAAAGACTGAGTGAAAAAATGAAGTATAGATGTTTGAGCTCTGCTCCATCCACCAATGTGTGTGTGTGTATATATATATGTATATATATATATATATATATATTTATATATATTTGTATGTACATATATAGGTATATGTGTATGTATATAAGTATGAATGTACACTTGTCAAATTGATGAAACTGATGGTCGAACCTGGCCAAGAGTGTGTGTGTATTTTTGACTTTCTTTTTATCCTTTTTCTTTTTCTTTGGCTCATGAAGAGTTAATGAGAGCTGAGCCTCTTTTCTGGACAGCAAGAGGCCCCTGAGTTAAATAAAGAGTAAAGAGCTCAAGTAATTAAGTTTCTTCTCCTAACCCCCTACTGCTATCAGTGGGAGTCAATTGCCAGAAGCCATTAGCATCTGGGCCCCAAAATAGTGAGAGAAAGCTCTGGGCAGAGGGCATCAGCCTCTGGTCGACCTACTCGACTCCCCGCCTCCGGACCCTGACAAGGCCCCATCATCCCTTGCTGGGAGAAGACATTCTGAATATCATAAGCTTTTGATAAGTAGTGGACATAGGAGAGGGACAGTGACTCTCCAAATATGAACTTTCATAAATGGTAGTAAGAAGGAAAATAGGCTTGGGACAAATTTGTGATTAAACAGACAAACAAAAACAAAAACAAAGCCCATTCATTCTAAGTGAGGTCCAAGGATGGTCCAAGGGGTACAGGGAAAAAGAAGAAAAGTTGAACTACTATAATAAAAGTTTACAAGATTGGTAAGACTTCTTATTTTATCACTTTTATTACATTAATTTATTGTGTGTGTCTTTGCACGAGTGCACAAATTCCTTCCTTCCTACAGGTGACATTCCACCATCTGATATATGGGTCCAACATGGGAAGTCTTCATAAATCTCTCTCTCTCTTTTTTTTCCTTCTTGTTTTTTTTGAGACAGGGTTTCTCTGCATAGCCCTTGATGTCCTGAAACTCTATAGACCAGGCTGGCCTCAAACTCAGAAATCCACCTGCCTCTGCCTCCCAAGTGCTGGGATTAAATGCATGCGCCACTACTGCCTGATATAAACCTCTTAAGTACTATCAAAGCACTATGTTGTGACATGGGACTTGGGCCCAAACACAAATACACACACACACACACACACACACACTGTAGTGGTTATTCCTGGTTGTCAACTTGACTATATCTGGAATGAACTACAATCCAGAATTGGAAGGCTCACCTGTGGCCCTAATCTGGAGGCTGAGAGATACAAGTTTCTGATCTGGATCTTGGCATGGAGATCTTGAGGCATAGTGGCTATGAATCCCAGAAGATTAAGACAGGGAGGTCTCTGAGTTCAAGGTCTTCTGGGATTAAAGGTGTGATGGCACACACCTTTAATCTGGGCCACACCTTTTGCTGGAGACCTACATAAGGACATTGGAAGAAGGAAGGCTCACTCTCTGCTTCACTTCTCCTGCTTGCCTTGTGGGACTGAGCAACTGCTAGATCCTTGGACTTCCATTCACAGCTGCTGCCGACCATTGTTGGGAGTTGGACTACAGACTGTAAGTCATCAATAAATTCCTTTACTATATAGAGACTACCATAAGTTCTGTGACTCCAGAGAACCCTCACTAATGTGCACACACACACACACACACACACACACACACACACACACACAAATGAATGAAGACAAAAATCTATAACAGAGAAAAATACCTTTGTGACCTTTAAAAAATGCCTTAAAACACCAAAACTTTAGGAAAAATGTTAGACATCGCATGAAAAATTTAAGATCACTGTTAAGAGAATGAATCAGAATGGCACAAACTAAGAGAAAGAATTTCCAGCATTCATGTTTGATAAATATGTATATTTATAATATAGAAGCCACAGACAGTGTTATTAAACATGCAGAGTCTGTAATCGAATATTATAATTTGACAAAAATGGGTACCCATAATCACATGAAGGTACCTCATCCCCCAGGGCCTCAGAGAGAAGTGTCTAAATAAGGGTAGGCTTTCCAACAATCAGAGCATGCCTGTGACACTCTCTCTCCTGGTTCTGTTTCACCAAAATGGGGTTAGTAAAATCCTCTCAGAGAACTTCTGCAAGCCAGCTTGGAAAGCTGTGTTATTATGCAATATTAGTTCAGTCAAACCTTCTGATTCGGCATCTATGGAAAACACTGGAAGATATGAAGAGCACTACTAAAGATGTCTGATAATCCTGAGTGTGGGTATGTAATCAGGACTCTGGTTATTTTTATTCAGCAGAGGATAATTATAGAATGTCTTGGGAATCAGAGTCTTGGGATCTGAGAAGGCAATGTTTGTTCAGTTCCTTTAATAGGGGAGCTATATTTCAGAGAACTGCTTGGTGAGTCTGCTTACAGGGGCTCTCTCTCTCTCTCTCTCTCTCTCTCTCTCTCTCTCTCTCTCTCTGTGTGTGTGTGTGTGTGTGTGTGTGTGTGTGTGTGCTTGAATTTCTGCCTTCAAGCTTATAGTTCTCAGGGGATGAAAGGAGGTGCTGTGGTGAGTTAAGCCAAGAAAGATCCTTTTAATTCTATAAATGAAGAATTTAGCTAATCAAGCTTTTTGAGCCAGTAGATGGGTTGAATTTCTAAGATCTCCATCAGAGCAGGGAAGAAACCATACTTCTTAGATTGCAGCTAAAATAAAATAAAACAAAATTAAAATTAAAATGAAATCTTTTCCCTAGATCATGTTCCGAGAAAGACTTTGTAATCCTTTAAAACTTTTTAAATTTATTTTTTAAATTGCATGTATGTGTATGTGTGTGTGGCTGTGAACAGATGTGTGCATATGAGCACAGGTGCCCTAAGGGTTCTAAGGTGGTTTGCACTCTCTGAGCTGGAGTGATATGCAGTTGTGGGCTAACCAACATCGATGCTGAGAACCAAATTTGGGTTCTCTGAAAGAGCGATATGCACTCTAACTACTGAGCCATCTCTCCATCCCCTTTCTTTATTTTTTAAAAAGTAATTTTATTTACATGAACATGTTGACAACTTCCTACATGATTACTATGTATTTTTATTTTTCCCAGTCATAATTCTCCTCCCACTTCCTTCTAAGACCCCTTCTTCTTCCTAAGACCTCTCCCTCCTACTTCCATGTCTGTTTTTCGAAACATCCCACAGAATTAAGGAGACTTACTTCTAGTGGCTGCAAGGGGGATGGATGGGGGGTTATTTTACTGGATCATGATTTTACTGGAGCAGATTATGACCCCTCCGCAATAGCCATTAACTGCTGCTTAGCTAGGTGTGGAGATTCACAAGCCCCTTCCCCATCTATGCTTGAATGTCCACCAGTTAGATCTTATACAGGTCTTGCGCTGGCAACTCCTGCTGCTGTGAGTTCAGGAATGTATGGACCAGGGCTCACCCAGCTTTCTTTGTCAATCACTCACTACAAGGAAGGAATTAACTCTATCTACCTTTGTATTGGTTCATTTGCAGTACAACAGTCCAGGCCATTTTCATCGCTTGCTTTTGTTTCTCCGAGTACTTGTACATACACATTTTTCTATATTTAGAATTCCCCACACACTGTCTCTTTCTTAGTAATTCCTAATCTTGAATATTAATCCAATTTTTCTGCTTTGCGTGATAATGAATAAGCCCTTGGGGAACATCTCTGCATTAATATTTTATCTGTTTCAGAATATATTTTTAGAATTTCACCCAGACATTATATTACTGTGTCACTGGATATAAGCATTTTCAAATTCCCAGTATTCCACTAGATAAGCTTTGCAGCCGTGCATTGTTACCTCCCTCTGAGCATCCCAACTCCACAGTTCCACTGACTCCGACAACCCTGGGCACTCCTGGCTAAGAAGTATGCACCTACATAAGTAAAAGCGAGTCTCTCCTGGAAGCTTTTCTTTACTATTATTTTGGTGAGCCATTTCCCAACTGGGGATATTTTTATTGTGAGCTAACTAAATGCTTGAAAAGGAAAGATTTCCCACAGTCACCATTGTCCTCTCTCATCATTCTGGAGATCTTCTCTTGTTATGTCTTAACAGTTCTCCACTGTTGCCTCACAATGACCAAAGTTCTTCATTGCGTTAAGAAGTCTCCCAAGACATGGATGTAGCTGTTGCAAAGGACTAAAGGGATGGGTCGGAATCGGTATGTTGGCTTTGATTGTTTTCATGGAAATGTAACACAGTTGGCTCAAAATCTTTTACTAGCAAGGCTTGGATATCACCAACATTCTAAAGTCATCAGAATTGCCTTTGTCTGGGCCCTGATAGCTGTGGCCCGGGCTCTACCTCCCCATCACGCCTCATCATGTGGCCTGGGCTCTACCTCCCCATCACGCCTCATCATGTTACCAGCTTGATGATGATTGTCACTTGGCTCTCACTGTTTTCAGCAGCATGCATGTACTTTCTGAAACTTTGGGTATCAGCCTATACCATTCTTGGACTTACAAAAGCATCAGCTTACTCCTTGAAATCCTTAGTTTGGGGTTTCCAGAGTTTATGAAAAATAAATAATCTGGAGAGTGAGTGAGACACACTTGTTGTGACCCAAGTAATGGCAGCACTTTCATTCCAGGATTGAAAAGCTGTCCTGGTGCAAATGGTCTCTCAGAGGTTCCAGCAGTCTGGCTCCTTGTCCCCTTGTCACCTTCAGGCAGATGGCTACTTCTGGATGACAGATGGGAGGCCTGCAACTATTGAGCTGATGAGTCCTCAGTTAGATCGTTCTAGAATATGTAATTGACAAGACAGAATTCAAACCAAGGGAGCAAAATCAATAGATGCGATAACAAAAGCCAGTATTTACATTCTTCAACTAATGAGAAAGCCTTGGGGAGTATTGTGGAACAATGAATAATCAGCAAGTGGGAGTGGTATGTGTCAGGAAAGAGCCATGGGAAGTTTGCAGGCTGTTCTTCCGTACATCTCCATAAGGACCTCCACAGAGGAGGTCTCACTTGTCAACAACTTCATATCTGAAGATGAGAAACATGCTGCAAAGGACTCCATGGAAGGCAGTCGCTGCAGACCTTGCTGCTGAGGTTGTGGACTGCTGCTTCGGGAAGGGAGGCAGACAGCACATGCTGTGAGAGGCTCATGGCCTGCTCTCCGGGAAACATCTGGAAATGGTTGCAACAGTTCTGCTTAGAGAGAGCCAAGCTTATCTGTGGTGATGTCATCAGCCACTTGGCATTAGACAATTTGTATTGATTCTGTATAGGAATCTGGATAAGGGGCCGCAGACCGCAGAAGGAAGGCAGAGGTCCAATAATTGCCCTACATCCTCCGACTTCCTGATAATTCTTACAGAAATAGACCTTGCAAAGGGTAAGGAGTGCAGCCCAGTGTTACAGCACACACACAGCACATGTGAGGCCCCGAGTTCACTCTTCAAATATAAAAGTAATCTCAAGAAGAAATAGAGGCTCAGACAAGATGGCTCAGTAGGTCAAGTGCTTGCCATGCAAATGTAAGGACTTGAGTCCAGGTCCTTGGCACCCAGATGTGCATACCTGTAATCCCAGAGCTAGGGAAGAGCAGGGGATGGGGACACAGGACAAACCCAAGGGCTTGCAGAACAGGTAGCCTAGCTCCAGGTTTAGTGAGAGATTCTGTCTCCAAAAATAAACCAAAGAGCAATAAAGGGAGATATTAAGTGTCAACCTCTGGACACACACACACACACACACCACACAGACACACACACCACACAGACATAGACACACATACACACACATGCATGCATACATACAGTACACACACACACACACACACAGACATGCATACATACATACAGTACACATACACACACACAGACGTGCATGCATACATACAGTACACACACACATGCATACATACATACAGTACACACACATGCATACATACATACATATAGTACACACACACACACACACACACACACACTCATGACTGTACTAGATGACAGCATACACTTGTACTGCATGTTGGAGCTAGTGTGGCTCATTGGCTCCCATGAGGATGATTGTACCATTTCTTCCTTATCCTCACAGACCACATTGGATCTTCGTATTGTCCTTGAGATTCCTCTACTGTCAGTGTGCTGCTGGTCCATGCATTTGCTAAGCAGGTGGAGCTCTGTAACTATTCAGGGGAAGAATTACAGAGGACTGAATTTTGTTCTTTTTGATTTTAAAGAGATCAGACTTTGGTAGACTTGAACACCTTGAAGTATGGTGATGGAACTACTCTTGTGGCACCTTCTTAGAAGGAAGTGAGGCTCAGGAATTAGATGGTTCAGAAACTATGAGTGTACGATTCTCTTCTAGAGGACCTGGGTTCAGCTCCCAGTATCCAGGGTGCGCAGTTCACAGCACCTGAAATTTCAGCTCCTAGAGATCTGACACTCTCTCTGGCCTGTACAGGCATCTTCACTTAGATGCACATGCACACACAGATACACATATAATCAAAAACTTAAAATACCTTTCTTAAAAGAAGGAAGCAATTCTTGCCACCTTGCTTCTGCTAGAGTACAACCACAGAAAGAGCTCATGGTAAGCACTTTCCCTTTTAGTATATAACTGGTCCTCTTTGCAATTATTCCAAGTCAATTAAATTCGATTTTGGGGGTTGGATTTATTAATGTTATTAGCACACTTGGCTCTAATAATGATTACAATTTGCCAAGTGAGCAGTGGGGAATTCACTGTTTAACTTAGAACCATATGATTGTTTTTCTCCATTTGTTCCTGAGGTCCCAAGGTTCTAGCTTCATTAAATTACTAGAGCATATCTGTTCACTCGTGTTTGCTTTCTCAAAGCAATTAAAAACATTATGGTATCCTTAAAAAGTAATCTTACCCAGAAATATGACATATTTAGTTTCAACTTTGCTAAAAAGTTTCTGCTTAGATAAAATGCAAATACTGTGTGTTATGAAAGTAGATATTAATATTATCTTCTTCTTTACACCGCTTTCACATTTATTTACCTTTTATTTTATTATTATGTGTATGTGTGTGTCTGCATGAGTTCATATATATTACAAGTGTACAAGAGCCTACAGAGTTCAGAAGAGGGTATTAGATTCTCTGAAACTAGAGTTACAGACAATTGTGGGCCAGGCTGTGGGTGCTGGTAACAAAATTTGGACTTCTGGATGAGCAGTCAGTGCTCTTAATGGCCGAGCTATTCTTCAGCACCCTACTTCTATATTTAATGGTGGAAATTCTTTAAGAAATAGCCATAGTGTACAAGAGTTCAGAATGCAAATCCTATTCAAATAGTAAAATTAAGCAGACTTGATATCAGTGACTGAAGGGAAGGTGGATTGACAGATTGATCAGTGGATTGATGAATGGGAGAAGAGAGGATAAGAAAGGTAGCTGAATGGATAGATGGATGGATGGATGGATGAGTAGATTGATGGATGATGGGTAGATAGATGAATAGATAGATGGGTGGATAGATGGATGGATTGATGGGTGATGGAAGGATGGATGATAGATGGATGGATTGATAGATGGCTTAACATTTTGATTTTCTTTGCTGAAATTGGTCCAAAGTGCAGGATTATCATTGAAATGTATGGAGGAGAACTCAATGACTATGCTTATATGGACTTTGCCAGGAAAGCTAGGGAAAATAAATGTTCAATTTCCTTTTGTAATATCTAAGATGCTAGAACATAATGTATAAAGTTTTCACACATATAAGATCAGAAATTATAGAAAACACAATAATCCTTTATTTTTTCAGCACAGCAGACATAAAAAAGACAAATATAGAACCAAAATAGATTGATTTTGATGAATTTGGGATACATCTGTAGAATATTGACCAAGAGTTAGGTAAGACAAACTATGTACTTCTTCAACTTGACAAACACTAATTGGAAACTTGCCATGTGCCAGGAAGAATGCTTGGCAAAAGTGAATATAGACCTGTGCTGGCTAGTTTTATGTCAACCTAACACAAGCTATAGTCTGTTGTTACATCTGTACGGAAAGGCTCTCTATTGAGAAAATGTTTCCATAAGATTGGGTTGTAGGAAAGCTTGTAGAACACTTTCTTAATCAGTGGTTAATGGGAAGGACCCAGTCCATTGTGGGTAATGCCATCCCTAGGCTAGATGTCCTGGCTTCTGTGAGAAAGCAAGCTGAGTAAGCCATGAGGAGCAAGTCAGCAAGCAACATTCTTGCATGGCCTCTGCATCAACTCCTGCCTTCAGATTTCTGCACTGTTTGAGTTCCTGTCCTGACTTCCTTTGATGATAAGCAATGATATGGAAAAGTAAGCAAAACAAATAAACTCAAAACCCTTTCTTCCCCAAGGTGCTTTGGTCACAGTGTTTCATCACAACAAGAGTGACCCTAATTAGAACCTTCCCTCCCCTGAGAGATGACTCAGTGTGTAAAGGAACTTGCCACAAAGCCTGCTGACCTGAGTTTGGTCTCTTTGACTTATGTCCTGGAAACAGAACCAATTTCCAGAACTTGTCCTCTGACTTCTGCGTGAGTACCATGACAGATTCCCTCTCCCTGATTTATGAATAAATACAATAAATCTAAAAGAAAAAGAAAGATAATATATTCATTTCTGCCTTCAGTGATCATGTAATCTCATTGAGAAGGTGCCATATAAACAGATAATTTTGGTAAACTATACTGAAGTGATATATAGTTACATTATATATAATGTGTATATATATATATATATATATATGTATATATATATACACACACATTGAAAACAGTGACAACTTTATTCATCTTTGTTCCTCTGTGCCTAGCTAGTTTGTATGATTCTGCAGGTACTCACACAATATTATTAAGTTGATAACCCTTAGTATTGAAATGCTATTTTTTGAGAAGTTGATGGTTAGATAATTACCAACAATGATATTAATGGTAAAACCTAACACTCATTGAAAGTTTATTGTGGTTTGTGTTGAGAATACTAACTTATGCCTTTTCTCAATAACCCTTTGAGACACATGAGCAAGAGAGATAGATTTGCTATTTTACTGATGATAAAGTAAAGACACAAAGTAGTTGAACATTTGACCAACATGGAAAACTCAAACTCAACACCCTTTCAAAGTAGAAGAGGTGATACTTAGGTACCAGGAATATTGAGAGCAAAGAAAGAATAATGAGAAATTAACATTTATAGATATCTACTAAAGATCGGGTTTGTCCTATTGGAAGTTACTGAATTGTGTAGTTACAGAAGTGACATCAATATATTTATGCTTTAATTTAGGTCATTTCATGTTGTCGTTGGAAGGTGGGTAGAAGTCGTAAGGTTGATATGGATATAATCTGAAGACTATAGAAGTAATGTAATAACAAGAGGGATAATGATAAATGATGTTAAAGAGAAAAGTGAGAACCAGACTGAGGAACATAAAAGTTATTCTAATACATATGTATATATATATATATATATATATTTCTGTATAAAATATAGTTATTCTAATATATTAGAATATATTCTAATATATATGCATATATGCAAGATCATTGGGATGTTATAAACCACAAGAATGTAATGACTAAACATATGGTTTAGAAATGTCAATCTATTAGGAGAAAAGGAGAATGTTGAGGGGATGGTGGTCGGGAAGCTATGTTTGGAAGCCCTCATCACATTGAGGCAAGAGATGAAGGCAGTATGATATACGGCAGGACCCCAGCTTCAGGCAATACACAGAACAGGACAGCTTTCAAACCTGGTGACTGAATGATCATCAGTAAAAACAGAGAGAGGTAGGAAAGGAAAGTAACAGAAGCCACTGCAGGTTTGTGTATGTTGACTGTATGCGTTCCTGTTGACCCTCTGAGGATACCAGTTTGTAAGTTAACTTTTGTGGTTGCCCTCCTTAGGCTGTTGCCAGTGAAAATTAATGGGGTTTCATGATTTCCAAGCCTGGAGGGAGCATCTTAGGCAACCATAATTCCTAGATGCTTTGTAATTTTCTAGAATGTTTTTAGGGAGGAGTAAAAGAACCCTAGTGACCAACCAGTTTCTTCGATCGAGTTTCTAATAGTCCTTATGATACTGGACAGACAAGAAGATAGATATGAGGTAACCAAGAACACCTCCGCTGCATCTGGGAAGCCATGTGTCTCCTGATAGTTGATTGACTCCTGTGGTTAAACTTCTAGAAGCTACAGTTAGGGTCCATTATATCAGGAACTAAGGCACTGAGGATCTTTAGTAATTGCTATGCATGTGTATGTTAGCAAAGGACCTGAATCCTCAAAGGACTCTGACTTGGTTACACTAACAATATCACTTAGATTGATGTCTGGGTGACTCCCTTTGCCCTGCTGCCCTTGTGGTATTTTCTAGAGGACAGCTGGAAGAGGTGCTCTAAAGATATGATCCATCTTAACTTAGGAAGGAAAATAGCCATCCAATTCCAGGATAAGCTCCTCACCTCACAACATTCATTACAAATTTTAATAAAACGGTAACATGTGGAATTGGGACATAGCTCTGTCAGTAGAGTCCTTGCCTTGTAAGCATGAAGATTGGAGTTCCACCCCCAGCAACGAAATGAAAATCCAGATGTGGCGTTGTGTTGTTATAATCCCAGTGCTACACAGGCCAAGGCAGGAAAAGCTCTGGGACTTGTTGGCCAGTCAGTCTACCATAATAACCAAGGAGTCACAGGTCTGAGTGAGTGACCATCTGAAAACCCAACATGGTGGGTGATGAAGGTCTAGTAACTAATGTTGACCTCTGGACTCTGGACTCTGAATGCATCTTCGTACACATTTGCCCTCTCCAGTTCCCTCATCTGCATATGTACACACCAACACAAAAATAACCACTCCCAAATATATAAAATTAAATCAATGGCACAGATGCCACAGTGCTGCTACCCTTTTGGGGGACACCTCCTCCCATCTCTCCCTAGAGATAAGTGATATTGTTATTGTAACCAAGTCAGGTTTGATAAACCTCTACTTAAATCATGTCTGTTAATTGAATTCTTTCCTCAAGATGTGAACAGACAGACCCTGGTAACACAGTGCCACAGTTTCGCACAGCTCCTTGGCATCCACACTTGCATCTGGTCCCTCAACTAATAAAGTTGGCGATGTGAAGTGAAACCTTCAGGCACACGCTGGTCCTGGCCACGGAATACATGACAATGCTTGGCTTTGTGGACAAGTATGGTCTCCTTACTGATTACGGCAGTCTTTGGAGATGTAAAATTTGTCATTTTTCCTCTTCTTAGGTCCCTCGGCTATAGCAGGAACATGCTCGTGCTAGGCGACAAAAGATTTAGGCTGTAGATCTGATAAGACCTTGCTCTCCTATCCAGTTGGCTTACTAGCTCTCCTTCCTCCTTCATCTTCACATTAATAACCCCTTTCTGTGCTTCCTCCCCCACCCACACCCACCCCTGCAGCTCCTCTTTTGCAATCCCGTGCATTCTTTCAGGTACTGCTTATAGCCTACAGTTTCTGTGCAGCCTTCTCTGACAGGCACCCCACCCCCTTGTCAGCCGTCTTTAGTTCTCCTGAACTTATAGAGCCGCCTCTCCTCCACTTGAATGCCCTGATTTTCCACATGACAAAATAAAAACTGGTAGGTAAGGGATTGGCATGACTCAGAAGCTGGGCACCTTGCGTTTTTCCATATAACAACATTTCTGAGGTAGCTGTCTCTCTGCTGTCTGGGCATAGGTGGGCACAGATCAGCAATCCAAGTGAACTGCACAGATTATGTGCAGGGGCCAACCTGTTCTGTGTGTGTTTGCTTGGTTGGCAGTGGTGTTCTACATCAAAGCTCATGACTCGGCCTGGCAGCTGCCTACAGTCTGTGTTCTGCTTCTATGATAGTGGTGGGCAAGTTTCTGTCTTAGCAGCTAGGCCAACGTCTTCTTCACAGGCATTACTGACTCTAGCTAAGCTTCCAAGCACAGACACACCAAGAAGAACGTTTTCCTGTTAGCATGTTTTCTGTGCCAGTAAAACCAAAGGGTTCAAACCCTCTAGCATCTTTCTATGGCCTAGCTATTCAGTTTGACTCTAAGCTAAGAGGAATTATCAATCACTCATTTTAAAGTGGATCGGCACTCCCTGAACAAAGAGGAAACAGCCTGTATTCAAAGCAAGGTATACACATTTCTGTTTTAGCCATGCTGGTAGAAGATTTGAAAAGTGAAACCCTTTGGCCTAGGTGCACAGTTTAGATCTCAGACATAGCTACTGCGTGAAGATAGCTCTGAGTGAGTGGCTCCTCCTTTCATTTAAACCTTTGATGGAGGAAGAACCCATGAGAACCATGAAGCAGCATGGGCTTGCAATTTTGCTTCATTGTATTTATCGTTTTGTTATGTGCTTGCAATATGAAGTTGGCTAGCAAAATAAATGGAAAATGGAGAGAGGGAAGGAGGGAGGGAGGGGCAAGAGATGACATGGTTTTGTTTCATGGACACCTTTTGTGCACTTTATGCTAGATATGGTATCAGGCATTGGAAATAAAGAATTCATTTCCCACTCTCGAAAAGCTCGTGGAGACTCAACTATTCACAATCCAAAAAAGAAGTGCTGATGATACAAAATTCAGAGTCCCTCTTAGAAATGTACCAACAATGGGGCACTTAGGTCTACAGAAGGGGAACTGAGGTTTAAAAGAAGAACTTTTGCCCAGGGAATCCAGCAGTGTAAACAGAAGAAAGAACATGAGAAGACAGAGAGATGAGAAAGGTAGAAAATGTTCTAGAACCAAGAAGTGATTATAGACAAAGGGATGTTATGGGGTTGTTAGGAAAATAAGGGGACTTATGCAGAAAGAGAGGAAAGTGCAGTGACTTGAGATTTATTTTCCAAGCACAGAGAGTTATTGATAATACTCAATGGTCAAGAAGGCTGCCACTACCTAGAAAGGATGTGTGTGTATTTGCTTCAGAGAGACTGAGATGCTCACTCCTCTACTCAGTCACTGTTAACAACATCACTTCACTGTTTTTGAAAGACCACCTGAGTGATATGCAGAGACCATGGATAAGTTAGGAGGCTATTAAGAGTTGGCCATTTCTACCCGTGGGCTCTGCAAACTTAGACTTCATCAACTTTGCTTGGAGAATTTACCAGAACAAGAAAACACTGAAGATGTACAAACATTTTATGCCCTTGTTATTATTCCATAAGCCATAATAACTATTTACACAAAATTGCAATTTATTGGGCATGGCTGGAATGCGGAGGTGTGTTCATGTTCATGGAGGGGTTGTGTAGTTGCTAGGTAAATAGTGTGAAGTTTTAGGGGAGACACTTGAATGTGTGTGGCTTTGGTATCTTCAGGAATTCGGGAAGGAATCCTTCATGGATACCAAGGGATAACTCTAAAGAGCAGTTGGAGGCAGTGTGAAACAGACCAAGTTCAGCTGGCCTGAGGAAGGAAAGCAGATACTGAGCAAACTCAGTTGGGACGGTGGTACAGGAATCATAGACGACTCTCATTTCCTAACAGATGACTGTGAACTGTTAGTGGCAGGAGGATGCTACTAATGGGAAAAGTGTTTGCTTGCATGCAAACAGGGGAATCTAAGTTCAGATTCCCAGGACCCATAGAAGCAAGACATGGTGGCTCATGTCTGTAAATCCCAGTGCTTGGGACCAGGTGCCTGCCTCCCTCAGTTACTTTATCTTGAGTTTACTGACATCATCCATCTGAGGACTGTGACCTTGGTTCTGCTCATGAAACACCCAAAAGCCCCTCTTAGAGCCTTTGCATATGCTGTTCTTGATCATCTGCTAGATCTTTCCATTTGTTGTTTCTTTGGATTGCCATGATCTCAGCTTAACAATCATCACCCTGAAGAATTTCTCTTCCACATGCAAAGGAACTTGTTCTCCTGGACACGATCCACTTAATTTTCATCACAGACATTTTATTTTATCATAATTATGTTGTTTGTGATTTGAAGTTCCTTTAGAGTTGTGAATATCTTCCCATGGACTCTATGAAACCTGGGATCCTGTCTACTATTGTGCTTTTGGTGTCTAAGACAATGGATGGAACTAAGTTTCTGCTTAAATCTGTGCTTGCTAAAGAATGCAGTATTTGGATTCGGGAGAAGAGAAGGATAAAATGGAGGAGGAATGCAGTATGGGTGGCAGAAAGAAAGAAAAGAAAGGGGGAAGAGCTGGGAGATGGAGAGGAGGTTCTGAAGAACCCAGAGCCTTGGCTTCACTCAGACCACAGGAACCAGAGAAGTCTTCCAAGGGAACTGAGAGCTAGCTGAGTCATGAAACCCAGGAAAGTCTAAGTTCCTCTAAAAAACATTGGCTTGGGTAATCAGAGACTGGTCTGAATAACATCCAAGGACCCAAAATACAGAGCCACCTACAGGACAGTAAAACACACACTTCTGGATCTTTTGTCTGGGATATGTAGTCCCAGGCTCCTGCTTCAGCAATACATTTTAAACTTAGATTAAATTATTGTCATTATTACTGTATGTGTCAGGGTGCAGACACGTGTATGCCAAGGCTTGTTTATGAATAAGAAATGGAAATATTTCAGGAGTCGTTTTTTCCCCTTCTATCCTGTTTTGAGGCAGGGCTTCTCGTGTTTCTGCCTTATTGCTTGCTCTAGGTTAGCTGGCCTGGTAGTTCCCAGGAAATTTTCTTGTCACCATCTCCCATCTCCTGGTAGGAGTTCTGGAGTTACACGTGGTTCACCACATCCTGCTTCTTTATGTAGGTTCGGGAGACTGAACTCAGGTTGACAGGCGTGTGTGGCAAGCACTTTGTCCACTGAGCCCTCTCACTGGCCCTCCAGTGATCTTTTGAAGAATGGACAAGAAATACCTCAGCATCACCTTCTCTTTCTCCTTTCTGGATTCTTATGCTAAATCTCTGTCAGCTTCAAGCATGAAATTAGAAGGGCTGATTTCAGTCAAGAGGGAAAAACAAGAAGTTAAAAAAATATTCTACCATTACCTTTTGTTGGTACCTCCAGGATTCTTGTCTCTGTTAAGAGACCTCAGCTCTGAGTGTTTTATGGTCATCTGTTGTTCAGCTGAATCACTGCTGTGTGCTGTTTGTGAAAGATGCTGGCAAGAAGGGTGCCAAGTGGCTGTTGTTTCTCTGCATGCCTCCGGAAAACGCAAGGCCTGTCTCCCCAGGCCACTCATGAGAGCCAAGTTCTCAACAGCAGAGGGCTGGGTCTTCCTGCTCGCTGCCAGGTCTTCTGCATTCAAAGCCCCTTTCCAAGTTTCAGTAAGTGGCTTTTAGGACTTGTATGTAAAGCCTTCCCTACTTGCTTCCTTTATTCCCCTATCATCCTCTTTCTTTGATTCTTCAACACTGGATAGCAAACTTATAATCATTTGGCTGTGTACTGGGACATTAGACAGATTGAAGACTATGACTGAACATTGCTCTCATTACGTTTCCTGCAAATATTAGTTATTCGTCCATCAGCATGTTGGCCTTTTGCACAGTCATGTGACATTAACATCACTGTCTTCTCTCTGAAGGCATTCAATTTTTTCTTTAGTTGTGTGTGTATTCAAAAACCAAAGGAAAATCTCAGATATTGTTCCCTGGGAGTCATCCACATGATATGTCTTTATTTGTTTGTTTGTTTTGGTTATTTATTAATTTTGAGATACTATCTCTCACTGAACCCAAAGTTCACTATATGGGTTAGGATGGCTGGCCAGCAGGCCCCAGGGATCCATGTCCCCAGGTCTGGTATCACAGGTATGCGCTACCACAACCAGCTTTCTTTTTGACATGGATTCTAGGGATCAAACTCAGGTTCTTCTGTCGGCAAGGCTAGCACTTTGCTAACTAACCTGTGTCTGAGCCCCGTTTTTAAATTTTCTGAACAGATGTCAAGCATCTAAAATCACGACACAGCTGCTTTACTTTGCAACTATCTAAAAGCCAATTAAAATAACCAATTATTACAATTAAAAATAATCATCCTTTATTTTTCTTCTTGCAAACAAAAAGGAGGGTCTCATGAAGCTCTGGCTGGTCTCGAACTTGCTATTTAGATGAAGACGACTTCAAGCTTCTGATCATCCTACCTTCAACTCCTGAGTGGCTGAGTGCCCCCTGGTTGCAAGTATGTACAAGCAGGCCAGGTTCTCTAATGTCTGTCCTTTAGAACTACATTTATTTTATGAAGTTTCCAGAAGAGGCATTAGCCTAAGGCTAAAACTCAATTAACTACTATCTACAAAGGCTGACCGCTTTGTTCTAAGGATACAAACTGGGCCACCTGTGTTTGCGTGGCTACTCCAGGTGCGTTTGATCCCTGTTCATTGTGATCCAGTTCCGCTGAAATTTAGAGTGCTTTCTTAGGTCAATTGGTTTAACTAAGATTATTAATATTCCTAATTGTGCTTTTCTAATCAGCGAGGTGAGATGTGAGGGAGGAATGGTTAATTATGAAAAGTCAGCATAAGCCATGGGTGCCCTTGTGTCTGAAAGAAGAATGTTTTCCTTCAGGTTTCTCAACCCGTCCCTCCAACAGCATCACCGCTGTGTCCACTGAACATTTCCTAGCCTCCTCCACATCCTAGCTTTCATCTGTTTTACCTTCATAGTTTTCCCTTGTGGCCTCAACAGTTCATATCACCCGTGGAGTGTGTAGCTGCACAGGGCTTAGAAGGTGCCCTTGCATGCTCTGCCCCTTTGCCTGGCTCCTTTGACCTTGCATTGGGAGACAATGAAATGTTCTGTACTGATGAGTCCTCCAATGATTAAAGCTTATCCTCTAAATATTCCCAAATATTTCTTTTCAAGATCCCAACCATTTTAATAGAAATATGCTAAATATATCACACACCTGACTACCTCCTTCTAAAAACAAAAATGTTATTTCTCCCAGAGAGACAGCAGTGTGTGGAGGGAGGAAAGAGCAACCGCCTGCCTTTGTTTGTACTTCTGCTTTTCTCTACAACTCCAAAGTGACACCACATGTTAATTAGGCTGATATTTGTCCTCCGACTCCCTGTCTTCATGAAGCTCACAATTTTATGGAGTAAGAGAATATATAAATATGTCAGAGACATAATTAGAGATAAACACAGAGGGAGCCAGAGAGCAGTGTGGGTCAATCATAAGTCACAACCTTATTTGGCCAGATGGGATGCATAAGAGAGATGGATTCAGAACCGAGTCTCTGAGGATGAACACAAGTTTGTCTTAAGGATCAGAAGGTGCACACAGTTCACAGGAAGGCACGGAACAATCAAAGGCACATAGACTTAAAAGAATGTGGTATGTCTGATTGATAGACCTGTAACTAAAATAACAGTGAATGTGGAAATTGGTGAGAACAAGGCTGGTGTGTGTGTGTGTGTGTGCATGTGTGTGTGAGAGTGTGCGTGTGTGAGTGTGTGTGAGAGTGTGTGTGTGAGTGTGTGTGAGTGTGCATGTGTGAGTGTGTGAGTGTGCGTGTGTGAGTATGTGTGTGAGTGTGCGTGTGTGAGTGTGTGAGTGTGTGTGAGCGTGCGTGTGTGAGTGAGTGAGTGTGTGTGAGTGTATGTGAGTGTGCGTGTGTGTGTGAGAGTGTGTGTGTGAGTGTGTGTGTGTAGACACACATGTGTGCATCTATGTGTGAGCACATGTGGAGGCCAGAGGACAACGTCAGCTGTTGCTCTTTAGGCACCATTTGCCTTGTTTGTTTGTTTTTAAAATACATATGTGGAGTTGGGGAGGGCACATATATATTTTAGCACATGTGTTCTCTTCTTTCATTAAGTGAGCAAGTACCTTTACCTGCTGAACCATCTTGGCAGCCCATCATGCTTTTGGAGACACTAGCTTAGAACTCACCAAGTAGGCTGGGCTGTTTTCCAAGCAAGCTCTAGAGATCTTCTCGTCTCTGCCCTCTTGATGATGAGTGCTTGCCACCATGCCAGCTTTTGAAGAACATGAGTCTCAGGGATCAAACTCAGTTCTTTGTGTTTCCAAGGCAAGCACTTTACTGGCTGACCCATCCACCCCACTCCTCTCCTTTGATTGATCGTGGGGAGGATGCTGGAGAATCATAAACAGTGAAAGCATGTCGTTGGATCTTATGCCTCTGGAGTATTCTTGAATCCAACAGCCAGAGATCAAGCACCCAGGAAGTACAGAGATTGCTGACTCCTGGGGAGTCAGATGTGAACAGTAGACATCCTCCTTGTTCTGCTGCCGCCATTAGAACTGGAGATGTAATGAAAGTTAAGCTGAATATCAGGGAAACATTGCGAGAGATTTTTGCATATGTATGATGTAGACAGGACTCTAGATGGCTATAGAAGGTGGCTCTGAGGAAATCCCAGGCTCCCTGTGGGATGATGGCTTGGTGATTGGTGCTGACTATAGCAGTCCAGCAGTGATTTGAGAGAAAAGTGATCTTATCTACTCATGGCAGCCTTTCCTGACTGACCAATCTCACTCTTCCTTTGGATAATTGCTTTCTCTTCCATCCTGCCTCAGTATCCCTCCCAACGATCTCTAGTGTTCTTTGTATTGTTAAAGGAAGGCATAAATTTTTTTGTCCTCTGCTGTACTCTGAAATCTCAACTATTATTGCAAACTTGGGATTGAGCACCTAAAACACTTGATGTTTCAAGAAGCCTTAGGTAAATTATCAGCAAAGCAGGAAAGAAGCAAGGGGGGAAATAAGGAGCTGAGAAAGAGCTGACTTGTCAGTTTTACTTAGTGTTTCATACAGAAGAGCTCATAGTTTATATTGGAGCTTGTTAAATTAGGAGTCTCTGTGGGATGTGAGTACAAGGAGAAAGATCAGAGATTTAGATGTCTGTCTGGGACAGCATTATGCATTATGTGTTCTTGATGTAATTTAGACAGAATGTTCCCAATGTCAGTTAAGTCAAGGAATAACAGAATTTCAAAGGAAGAGATGGTACCAGATATTATAATATGGTTGAACAAAATAAGGAGCAGAAAGTCCATTGCGCATGGCAGCCATCTTGGCAAAGACTGCTTCAGGATAATGGTAGAATCAAAAGCCAGGCTACAGACATTGGGAGATCCACTGAATGTAGTATGTTTCTTCCAGGCCCTTCCAGAAAGTAGTGCATAAGATAGGGTGGCTATTGAAGGTAATAGGGACCATTAGATGAGACAAATGATAGGTCATGGTCCCAAGGAAGAGTAAAAGATACAAGTGGCATGTGTCACCAGGACAGGGAAGAAAGTCCTTGTAGAAAATGAAGGAGGATTGGGAAGAAGGTTCAATTGAATGAAGTGCTTGATGTATAGGGATAAGGAGCTGAGCTCTGATTCCCAGCTGCCTTGGCAAAAGGCAGGTGCAGTGGTGCCCACGTGCAATTCCAGTGCTAAGTGGCAAAGGCAGGAGGATTCTCCAGAGTTTGATGGCCAGAAATCTAGTCTCATGGGTGAAGTTGAGATTCAATGAGAGACTATGTCTCAAAATCAATCAATCAATCAATCAATCAGTCAGTCAATCAATCAATCAATCAATCAATCAATCAAATCTCATAGGGGTTAGGTGAGAGACTATGCCTCAAAACAAGCAAATAAGAAAACAAGCAAATGAGGTGGAGAGCAATTGAGAATGACCTTTAACATAAATCTCTGGCCTCTATACACACATGCACATAAACATGTACACAAAGTCCCTCCTCCAACACACACACACACAGAGAGCGAGAGAGAGAGAGAGAGAGAGAGAGAGAGAGAGAGAGAGAGAGAGAGAGAGAGAGAAACAGAGAAACAGAGACAGAGACAGAGACAGACAGAGACAGAGAGACAGAGAGAGACAGAGAGACAGAGACAGAGAGAGGAAAGGGAGATATGGAGGAGATTGAGTGAAACCAACAGAGTGCCTGAGTCTTCTTGATGAGGTAAAGCACCAGGATACACAAAGCCAAGGACCAAGAGGATGAAAGGAGGAGTCTGACTTCCTTACACAAGGGCAAGAAGAGCAGTAGCTTTGTGTAGAGAATGAAGCTGGGATGGCCGGGAGCACATGATAAGGGCGCACATAGAGAGCTGCTGCCGGCACATCTCTCCAGCCTGACTATAAGATTTATTTTTAATTGCTTTAATTTCTTGTCTGATTCCAATTTTGTCTCTTTGATCTCTCTTCACAACCTGCCACAAGGAACAATTTATAGCATCCATCGCTTAGGGTAGAATGGAAGTGCTGCAACAGAGTGCTCCTGGACACTATCCCTGGGACACTGAAGGCACTCACATTTCTGCCCCTGTCCACTGTTTCCCTCCCAGGATCTGGCCAAGAAGCATCAAAGGACAGCCCTTGTGCACATCAAAATTGTCCAGCCGCTCACTTAAAAAATTATTTTTATGGGACTGAAGAGATGGATGGGTGGTTAAAAGTACATGCTGTTCTTTCTGGTGACCTGAGTTCAGTTCAAAGCACCCATATTGGGCGGCTCACAATTCCCTGTGACTCCAACTCCAGACAATCCAATACCCTTTCCTGGTCTCCATGGGCACCTGCACTAATATGTACACCTGGCACAAAGACACACACACACATATGTAGTTAAAATTTTAATTGCATTTATTCTTGATAAGTCTCATACATTTATACGATGTGTTTTGATCCTACCCACCCCTCCCTCCCTCCAACTTCTACAGTCTCCTGTCCTGTCTCCCTCTGAGTTTATGTGTTCTTGCTGTTGTTATTAAGAAACTTCTGAGTCTGATTAGTTCTGCTAAATGTGTGAGGGCACCTGTTGGGGCACTGGCAGCCTGCCAGTGCCCACACCCCCAAAGGAGAGTGGCTCTGAGTCCAGCAGCAGCCACCAACTGGCAATAGCTCCTCTACCAGTGGTGGCATCTCCAGGGGCTTGTTCCCATCCATGCTGGCACCTTGACCGGCATTATCTTGTGCAGATAGCCACAGCTACTGCGAACCTGTGTGTGTGCAATAGACATATCATGTCTAGAAGCCAGCTCCTCACAGCTCCCCTCCTCTCCATCAGCTCTTCTATTCATTCTGCTCCCTCTTCTGCCGTGTTCCCTGAGCCTTGGATGGGGAGGGCAGATAGAGATGATTCATCCATAGCTCTGAGTGCTCTTGGGTCCTTGCGCTCCACATTTTGATCAACTCAAGTCTATGGGTATGAAGCTAAATATGCAGAAGGGAGTTCGACAGCAGCAGCAGGGTCCACTTGGGCTATGATTTCCAGAACCATAGTCTACAGGCATTAAATTCCTCCTGTAGGGCAGGCCTCTTATCCAATCAGAAGTCACTTGGGAAAAGGTCCTCTGACTTTCCCTGCTAACCTCAACAGTGTGTGGGCTACCCTGGCTTGGTTGATGGAGGATAAAGCTTCCTGGGAAGCTATGCTTTCAAGGTCTGTGTCCAGATTGTTGAAGGCACACTACTTCTCAGTAGTCAGAATATCTGTCAACAGCCCCAGTATGTAACACAGATCTACATGATTGGCTAAAACAGACAGTCTCTCTCAGTTCTAGAAGCCCATGCTTTTGACATCAGACTCCCAGCTGGACCATGCTCATTTGAAGGTTCCTTACCTTTGTTAGCTGTCTTTTTGCTCACTGGAGTGGGGCTTATGGGAGTCCCTACATCCAGTAGTTCCCATCCTGGCCTCTAGAGGGCGAACTAGAGACTTAGTAACTATAAATACTAAAAATAATTTTCCTGAGTCCTTGTAACAAAAGATTAAGAGCTACAGGCAATTAACAGCTGCAAAGAGGGAGACTCTGCCTCCTCCGGGAACAAGATCCCTAACATGTTATCCAATCCCAAATGGTCAGCCCTAAACACTCACACATATGAGCTCAACAGACTCAGCAGGTTGCATTTACATATACATATGTGTGTAATAATGACTCTCAAGTAAGAAGAAGTCATGAATCTGAGGGAGGATGAGAGGACATAGGAAGAGTTGGGAGGATGGAGATGGAGGGCTGGGAATGATGTGAGCACAGTGCTCAGGCATGAAATTCTCAAAGGAGAAAACAAACGAACAAACAAATACAGCCTCCCTGGGGAAAAAAAGAAGGAGGAGGAGGAGGAGGAGGAGGAGGAGGAGGAGGAGGAGGAGAAGAAGAAGAAGAAGAAGAAGAAGAAGAAGAAGAAGAAGAAGAAGAAGAAGAAGAAGAAGAAGAAGAAGAAGAAGAAGAAGAAGAAGAAGAAGAAGAAGAAGAAGAAGAAGAAGAAGAAGAAGAAGAGAGCTATCCAGCAAATATAGATCCCTAGATTCCTGAATTTCATTAAAATGAAACCTTACAATTATTGCTATTGGTGGGGGTAACAGGGCCTGTGTGTTTGCTGGTGAAAGTATTTGATTTCTGTGAACTGGAAGACAGTTTATAATTATTCCTCTATTTTGCAATGCTACATCGAATCATTCGCCAGTGCTTTAGCCCCAGGTTGTAATCTTTCCTTTTCCAAGTTCTCATTTTTAGTTTTCAGAGTTCCTCTTGCCTCAGTTACTGGGGAGTTATGTCTTAATGCTGGTGAGTGCTTGTGCCTTCTCTCCCTGTGTACAGTCACAGGAGGGGCTGGGCATTCAGCTTGCCTACTCAAGAGGAGAGTCTGAGGGCTTAGCAGGACAGCAGGCCCACTTGTCTTTCCACCAGTGTGTGGACTGGATCCTGAATGTCCTCCTAAGGCTTGTGGTGAAACCTTAATCCCCAAGCCAGGGTGTACTGAGAGTTGGGCCTAGTTACTATGCACGTGTTCCCTTGAAGGGGATAATGGGATCCTAGCCCCTTCTCTTCTCTCTTTTCTTGTTCCTACCACCAGGAGGCAACCAGACCTCCTCTTCTCTCCATGCTTCTACCATATTGTACCTTGTGAACTTGAACTGAAGACCCTGAAAACAAGAGGCTAAACAAACCTTTCCTTCTTTTTAAGTTGATTCTCTCAGGTATTTTGTTAGAGCAACAGAAAGCTGACTAATAGGATCGGCAGCTCGGCGTTGTATGTAAGAAAAACTTAGTTACTGACAACTTCGGAACCCCCACAAGGAAGGCATGAAAACAGGCAAGGTAGCCACTACGTACATCTTCAGGAGCTTTCTGAAGTGGGTCTCCCTACCCCTCCATCTTACCATCTAAAATGAAGCCTACCTTCAGTCACACAAGAAAACATGAGGTAAATCCAGAGAACTTAGGTGGACATCAGACACATAAGCACAGCAAGGACTGTTTACCGACTGACAGGCCCTGGGAGGAAAGCGTGAACAGAGCTGTTTGTTCAAGCAAAGGAATTGTCTTTCTGTGTTTCTATTTTCATTCATCAATGCTCAAAAGAGCATTTTGTCAGTCCTGGTTTTCCTATCCTCCCACGAATTTGTGTTCTACAGTGCCTCCATTTCTCTAAGCGTTGATTTCCCTTTGTAATCCGCCTTGGCTTTCTCTTCTTCTGCTGGGATATTTATGACGAAGTGGCTTGTATGCTGCTGGCCATGCATCAATTTACCTTTGAACACTTTCTATTTCCTCCGCGGCTCTCTCCTCAATAGCTTTATCCTGCTTCACTTCCCTGGCATTTGCTCCATTCTTCCAAAATTAGCTCCACTAAAATGTGATGTCTCTAGTTTCCCCTTCTGCTGTGGCTTCAATTCTCCCGGGTATAAACATAACTATTAATAGCCAATCTCTTTGCTGTGGCTAAGTCTGTGGCTAGACGCCACTACTTCCTCTAGCTGTGCCCTTGGTCTGAAACCCCAGCAGATACAGCAGATCTTGCTTGCCTGTGCTAACGGTTGGCATGAATAGCTGGCTTGTTTGATGGGCATAGCTATTGTATAAGTTTTCTCTGCTTGTGGAATGCCCTGGTTTGTCACAGAACACAGGGCATCCAGCTAACTCCTCCTCCTTTCCCTGGCACTCTCAGCTCTGCTGAAGCTGCTATGACAGCACATCTTGCTGTTAAAACACAAATTCCCTTTGGACCAGTAAAAGGAAGGCACGGAGGAAGTTCACGGGCTGGTGTTTATTTTGCATCTTTTTAAATGTGCTGTGTTTTCTGATGACTACGCATTTATGTGGACCTTGCACATGCCTTCTTTCAGCCCTTTCAAGATGCTCGCCTTGCGGATGCTAACCCTGTTCTGTCTCCACTCTCCTCAGGATGTTTTGTCCAGCATTGAATTGAGAGCATAATTTGATGGACAGGATTGAAAGACTGATGCAAAAAAAAAAAAAAAAAAAAAAAAAAAAAAAAGTGTTGCTGTTTCTGCTTCCAACCTTTTGGAAGAGTGGAAAACACTCACCTTCCTCAACATTTGCTGTGCTACAGCTGCCAAATTACCTAAGAAGCCTAACAGCCAGTTGGTTTCTAATGGGACAGCATGCTATTTAGTTTATTTTTTTAAAGAAACTATGCATTGCACTGTCTGTTTCCGTCTAGAGCAAGTTCCTTGTAGTAAGAATGATGATCATTTGCTTCTTCTTAGCACCTATTCATTCAAGAACCTTGAAGTGCTTTCGACTTCTATTGCTTCTGTGGAAACACATAGCCAGGCAAGGACGGATCAGGTTAGAACATTTGTATGGCCAGTTCTTGGTAGCCTGTGTCTCAACAAACAGGAAGACTGGGCTTCTCCTGGCCAGAGCCTTCATCTTTTTTTCCCATTGCCTTCCCTCTGCATGCTTGTTACCTTTGCCAAGCCACAGCTTTCCTGGTGAATTGTGAGGAGCTGCTTCATCCTCTCCAATCCACTCTCCAACTCCCCATGTCATCCAAAACCTGGCCCAGACTCTAAGAAAGACCTTGTCAGAATCTTTTGAAGTCTCTAAGGCACCAGACAGAGGCGTCAGAGGCCCAGCTGTTTCCCTGGACCTATCCTGTCGCACTGCTATGGTTTTGAGTATGGGTAGTCAGGCAAGCGTGAAGATAAAAAGAAAGATAACAGCTGCTCCGTGGGCTTTTCTTCTCTTACACGTCAGTTCTGTAGACCCACCTAATATCTATACCTCTTAATAAGAACAATAGACAGGACAAATTGAGAAATACATTGATTTGTTCCTTCCCGTAGGTTTCCAACTGTATGTGTGGCACAAATGTATGTTCTGTCCAGTTGGGCCATGGATAAGATGGAGACATGTTGCCTGCCCTTGTAGAACTCACTTATGTCTAGCAGGAAGATGGGGCTGAAGTAACCCATCCCGGACCTTGTAGACTAAAGTACCAAGTGCTATGTAAAGAGAGAACCACAGATGTGCTTGGAAGACTTGAGAGATGTTATGACTGAGACTAGAGAAAGAAGAGAATAGATTATAAAGGAGACATAGTGTCCACTCAAGAGCAGAGTGGAAGCAGAAGGCATTTAAGAGGGGAATGATCAAGGGATCAGGTGACATTTCCTCCCAGCAGGTCTCAGTTGTGGATAAAAAGTCCTACATTGGTCAAAATATGAAAGATGACCACTGAGCAGGAAGGGGCATCCACTAATAGGGCAGATGGCAGAGGTCTTCCTCCATCACTCTCCACCTCTATACTTGAGGCAAGACCTCTAACTGGTCTGGAAATAACCTATTCTACCAGGCTGGTTTGGCCAGTTGGTTCCATATATCTTCTTGCCTCCACCTCCTAGCACTGAGGTTTCGGGCACAGACCACCCCACCTGGCTTTGTCCATAGGTACTGGGGGGTCTGAACTCAGGCCCCTTGCTTGCCGTGCAAGCACTTTACTGAGACCCCAAAGCACAAGAAAGGCATTTGAAAGACTTTAATTCAAAGACATGGGCTTTTTAATTAGAATATTAAAACAAAACCATAAAATCCAACTGTATTATTTGGCAGCAGAAGAAAGCTGAACTCTGAACAGCTCACGCATTGGCCCTGCTCTGATAAATCTCTTCTTGCCTCAGTTAGCACAGCTCTCTGGAAGCCGGACCATCATAGGGAGGTTGTTCAACATAGGACCCAAACTAGGTTAGAATTGCTAGGAGGGGATGTGGCATACTTTCCCGAGTCTTTAGAACATCTTCATCCTAACTCAGTGTTTACATAGTTCCTACCTATTTTTTTCAGTATGCTTTTTCTTTTCTTTCTTTCTTTTTTTTTTTACCAGTCTTTATTTATTTCTTCACATCCTGTCATTGATTTCTCAACTATTTGTGTACACAGATGAAGGGCCACTGCCACCATTTGCTATTTCTTTATATCAATAGCCTCCCTCCAAGTTTAATAGAAGTACAGCTCCTGACACTTTTTGTAGCACAAGAGTCAAGCTCAAGTACCCTTCAGACTTCATTATAGCACGTATTGTTATTTAGAAGTTAACCAGCTGGAAATTCATTGCAGAAGCAGCCTCTGATGAACGAACATGGTCGTTTTATTTCTCTTTCACAAATGAATCCTTTTCCAAAGGTGAGTAATTTCAATTTTCATGCAGTGGATGCTAAACACACAGTGCTTGCTGGTAGAATGGCATCTCATGTGGGGTAAACAAGGGGGACAAGCCAAGGAATGGTAGCAATGCTTTCTCTCCCTGCCTTATTCTCTCCTCTTTTATTTCTTCCCCAGATTTCACTCTGCTTGACTCCAGGGCTAGGTAACAATTCCCACCAAAATTGCAAAGCAAAGCCCGGTCTGAACAGGAAGCAGCAAATGGGCAGAAAGACAGATGGGACAAGATTCTTCCTCCGTGTCTTCTATACTTTATTATTGCCCTGGTTTTCTTCCTGATGCTGTGACAAAGCAATTTAGGGAAGAAAGGCTTTACTTTGGCTCATAGACCCTGAGAGACAGAGTTCCATCAGGGTGGAGAAGACATGGCAATAGCCAGGGATGCATGAGGGAAGGAGCAGGAAGAGAAGTAATTGTATTCCACCCGACAGGAAGTGGAGAGAGAAAACCAGAAGTGGGACCAGGTTATAAAACCTCAAAGCCCTCCCTTTGTGAAGTACTTCCCCCTCCAAGGCTCTGCTTCCTAAAGGTTCCATAATGCTCACTTACAGTGCCACCAGCTTGGGAACAAGCATTGAAACATAGAAGCTTATGGGAGTATTACATATTCAAACTGGATATGGTCTGCAGCCAACCTCCATCTGTTGTCATTGTTCCTCATTCCATCTTTCTTGCATCCTGTTTCCAGTAGCTTCTCAGTTTCCCTTTGCCTCCTTTCTTGACTGCATCTACCCTCAGTTTGTCTTCTCTTTTCTTTCTTCCCTATCTAGAGATGATGGCAGAGATGCACACATGTATGTAGGTATGCGCATAGATATGTGAGTGTACAAATTGCATCAGAATAGACTTGCATGTACTGAAAACCAGGGAGAAAGCCATCTATCTGCCCATTATCCCATAAGTGGGTTTCTAGAAGGGAGCTAGGAATGAGAACCTCACCTAGAATTCCATACTTCTCTCTGTGATTTTCTTTTTTCTAGATAAATCTTCCCACTGTGTCTGATTTTTTTTCTTTCAAGATGGAGAAACCAAGGTAGGCTGCCATCAGTGTGTGCCTATGCTATCCTCTTCCATGTACTCTAAGATGTAAAATGACAGAGGCCAGCTCTGGACTTAGGCCAAATCCCTAAAACAGTATATCATCTCACTTCAGCCAAGGACTTTCCCCTGGCTTATTTCACAAATAACAAATAGTGTTTGGACCCAAGTCCTCTTCCTTCACTGTAGGGATGCATAGTGGAAAGAAGAGTCCACAGAGGCCTTTGAGTGACTGACTCTGAGTTCATGCAATTTTGGTAACAAAATATTTTTTATTTAAATAAGTAAATAGACACTTATTAAACAAGGATAGCCAAGCTTCTTAAAGTAAATACTTAATAAATAAAACGACCAGTCATAGCAACATCGTATGCCTCACGGTATGCTTCTAGTTGTATAAAAGATCTCCAAATCATCTTTGTGATCAAGGGCCCGTGGTTCCCACAACTCCTTTCTAGCACATGGTCCCAGTACATTACTGCAGCACCCCAGTCTTCAGACATAAGTGCTAAAAGCAAGAAGAAAAGGAAATTTCTAGTTTAAAATAAAAACAGGTTGGCAGGTTGAGTGTTGGGGGAAAGGGACAGGAAGAATTACCTGCTTCTGAGACACCCTTCTCATTGTTGCATTTGATTCGAGAACCCCAGTGCTGAGATGGCTTATCTGTTACCATGTCCTCTTACTCTCAACTTCTCCTGTTCTCCATTACTGCTCTGCTCCCCTCACAGATGTCCTCAGGCTCTCGTTTTCACTACTTGACTATAGTCCAAAGGTAACACCTGTGGCCTGAGGCACATCCTCACAACCGTCCAGCCTGTCTCACAGGTTCATAAGTTCATTCTCCACCACAGCTTCCATTCCATTTCTCTGCAGCCTCTCAGACTAAACGACTTTGGTCAAAGACACATTTTGTGGTAGCAATCCTGACCATTTAAAACAGTGATATCAAGTAACCTGGCAGTGTCATGCTAAGACAAAGTATATAAATTCAGGGTAAATGCTGGCAAAATATAGTAGTTGGATCTATGTATTACAATAGAATAGATAATAGATAGGTAAATAGATAGATAGGTAGATAGCAAATAGATAATTGGTTGATGGAGATGATAGATGACAAACAAACAGAAGAGCTATTCAGACAGACAGATTAGATAGATAATAGATTCATAGATACATAGATGGATAGAGATAGAGATACATGCATGCATACATGCATATGTACATACATATACAGAAAGATGGTTAATGTTGGTTCATGCTTAGCCTAGACACATTTATTTATCATGACAATGGACAACTTATTTTAATATTAGCAAGGAGTTAAAATGTTCTGCTGGAGGGCCTGAATGACTATTTTCAGCCCATTCCTCTTCTTGAGATGTATAGAGACTCCACATTTGAATCACAGGGAGACTGCAAAGCCACAGTGCTGGGACTATCAGTGAAGAAGTTTGTAATCTACCTCTTACCAGAAAGATATCTTTCATGGTCATCCAGTTTTAAATCCATTTTGCCAAGGCACAGTGGGGCTCCACTGGGTAAAGATGGCAGGGTGTGAAGGCAGGGTGCAGAAGGTAATGAGCTGACCAGGCTGTAGAGCCAGGGAGCAGCTCAGGATGCCTGAGGTTGGAGATGGCATTTCCCAATCAACAGCTCTTTGAATGATTCTACTCCATAGTGCTCCCCTTTCCTGAGCTGATCATCTATAGGATAGACTTGCCAGAATAAAAAAGGTTATCTGCTGTTCTGCATCTTCATTTCCTAAAGGATAAACTAGTTACACTTAACTAGATCTTATAGGCAGAAAGCCCTTGCTTTCAAGTCAAGATGTTCACCAGGGTGTATAAGAAGGAAGGCTGGGTAGACAGCTTAACAGTAGATAAATCACTTGCCACACAAGTGTGAGGACATATAAAGCCAGGCATGGCAGTGTGCACTTGAAATCTCAGATCTGGGGATGGAGCCAGAGACAGAGGGATCCCTGGAGTTTCCTGACCATCCAGCCTCACCTAATGGGTGAAGTCAAAAGCCTCCCAACTAGACAGGTGGCTCCCGAGAAAGGACACCTAAAGCCTTCATTCATGCATGCATGTGTGAACACTCACACACACACACACACACACACACACACACACACAAGAAAGAAAGATAGGAAGAAATAAACAAAGAAAGAGAGAAAGAAAGAAAGAAAGAAAGAAAGAAAGAAAGAAAGAGGAAAGAAAAAGGGGTGATAGAAATAAAGAGAAAGAAAGAAAGATGGATAGGTAGATAGATGATAGATAGATAGATAGATAGATAGATAGATAGATAGATAGATAGATAGATAGACAGACAGAGAAATAAGCAAGCTACCTGGTCTCCATCATGTACCCTATTCTGGTTCATAATTCTATTCTCCTTTTTTCTTGGACATTGAAAAAGAAAGAACAAAGCAGGCCAGATTTTTTTCACAGGTGTGTCTGCTCTCATGCAATCTGATGCATGTTATTAGACCAAACATCAGAAGTGTTTTAAGAGGAGATATTTGTTTATGCCTTGAGTTGCAGAAAAGACAATATTACTTCATTGTTGTTAAATCAATTACTCTCTGAGCTTTCTGAAGTTGGCAAAGAAACCTGAATGCCCTCAGAAAGAGCTGAGGTTGCAGAATCACTATTTAAAACCTATATGATTCACATTTTTCCCTCCCCACAAATAAAAACCAAATATAATCCCTTCTAAAACCCAGTTTAGACAACTTCAATAGCAAACACATTCCTTTATTATTTCTGGCACTTTCTTCATGTTCAGTACTTCTTGGGCCATTCAGTCAGACCCAGCCTTCAGAATGAAATTTATCCCAGAGATAAAAGAAATGAACAGACCCAGTACCTCAGGCTAACGTGATTTTCTGAGTTCTGGAAGGCGGCTGCCTTTTTCCCCCCAAGCCTGATAAGTTTCCAAGGTGAAATGATTTATCTCTGTCCAGTTCTTCTTGGGATATTCACTGGGCAGAAAGTGGATTAAGGAAGAAGTGGAGAACAGCCTGAAATAGAAGGGAGTGCGCTGTAAGGGCAAACTGAAGAAGACGATGGCCTAACCTGATTACTGTATATCTTCCAAAGAGGGCAGAAATCAAATTACATCGGAGAAAAAGAAAGTCTTAAAGAGAAGGAAATTGCAATATTTTGGTCGAGGGGAGATTGCATTGTAGGGTTAATAGAATTTAGATGGCAACATCATTTTTAAAACTAGATTGACTCGCACCCATAATTCTTGAATACACTCTCTGCTAGCAAGGTGTGTGTGTGCTCCTCTGACATGACACAGGAGAGAGGGGGAAAAAAGCATTTGTAAATGATAATTGCCTACTGCCAACAACACACAATTCACTTTCAGAAGAGAACAGGGGCAAGGACTGTTGCCAAGGCGAGCCCTGAGGCTGGGAGGACCCAAAGCTCTTCAAGATCTGAAGTCCCACCCACCCTTTGTCAGTTCTCTCCAAAGCAGATGCTCAGCACCTGGGGAAGCTTTGTCCCAAGCTTGGCTGGCACCAGTGCCCAGCTGGGACTCAGCAATGCTGCCAAAAATTCCCCATTCACTAAGGCTGGGTGAACGCAGCTATTCAGGGTTAACCCGGGGGGCGTGTGTGTGTGGGGGGGATATGAGGTTCTCACTCAAGATACAAGACCTATATAGGGATGAGAGTGACTTGGAAAATTCAAGCAAGAGAAAAGATAACTGCCCAAGTAGTGTACAGCTCCACTGTGCTTGACTTTGAACCCTCTCATGATGGGTGGGAAGAAAGGAGTGGAGTTAGACCTGTCACTGCCGAACAGCACGGATCTGAGGGAGCTCATTGTGAGAACAGCGGATAGTGTTTACATGATACTGCAAATAAATCAAGCACTGGGTAAGATAATTCATACAACTTCCAATAATGCTATGGACAAGTGCAATGAGGGTGACAAAGACCACCTATCTTAGAGTAAGTGTAGACCTAGGGGTGGCTATCCATTTGCAACATGTGCTGCTTCCTGGTCCAAACACTACAGCCATGTGACAGGTGAAGACATACAAGATGAGGACCTGAGTTCAGACCCCAACCCCCACCTCCACAACATATGTAAAGCCTTGTGTCTGTCATCCACATCCTTCTATGGCAAGATGCCTGGTGAGATAAGAGAATCCTCACATGCTTAGGACCAATTAACCTGACATACACAGGGATTAGCTACAAACAGCAAAGTGAGGTATGCCATGCATGGATACACACACAGACATACACACATCACACACACAGGCACACACAGACACACACACTCATAGAGATGTACACACAGACACACACACCACACACAGACATACATACTCATAGAAACATACACACAGACACACACAGGCACATACATGCATAGTTTCATACTTTCTTCATCAATTCATTCACTGGTATATATCTTGATTATCTTTAGCATTTGCAATGGTTTATATATGCTTGGCCTGGAGAGTGGCACTATTAGGAAGTGTGGCCTTGTTGGAGTGAGTGTGGCCTTGGTAGAGTGTGTGTGTGCCAATGTGGACATGGGCTTTAAGACCCCCTTCCTAGCTGCCTGGAAGCCAGTCTTTTCTTGGCTGCCTTCAGAACAAGAGGTGGAACTCTTAGCTCCTTCAGTCCCATGTCTGCTTAGGCTCTGCCATTTTCCCACCTTGAGGATGATGGACTGAACCTATGAACCTCTAAGCTAGCCCCAATTAAATGTCCTTTGGTCATAGTGTCTGTTCATAGCAGTAAAACCCTAAGACAACATTGAAAATAGTGATCACACTGCTTTCAAGGCCCACCCTTCCTCCCTTCCTCCCTTCCCCCTCTCCTTCTCCCCCTCCCTCCCCCTCCCTTCCTCCCTCCCTTCTTCCTTCCCTCCCTCCCCCTTTTCCCACTCTCCTCCCTCCCTTCCTTCCTTCCTTTTTACTTATTTGGGTTACATCCTGCTCACTTCCCCTCCTGTCACCCCCTCCCACAATCCTTTCCCCCTCTCCTCCCCTCTTTCTCCCCTTCTTTTCTGAGCAGGTGGGCTCCCTCTCCCCGGTATCCCACCAACCCTGGCACTTTGAGACTAGGTGCTTTCTCTCCCACTGAAGCCAAACAAGGCAGCCCAGCTAGAAGAAATAGCCCCCACTCCAGTTGTTTGGGACTCACATAAAGATCAAACTGCACATCTACTACATATGTGTGGGAAAGCCTTGGTCCAGCCTATGTATGTTCTTTGGTTGGTGGTCTCTGAGAGCCCCAAGGGTCTAGGTTAGTTGATTCTGTTGGTGTTCCTTTGGAGCTCTTATCCCACAATCCTTCCTTCTATTCTTTCATGGACTCCCCAGGCTCCATCCACTGTTTGGCTGTGGGTGTCTGTATCTGTTTGAGTCAGCTGCTGGATGGAGCCTCTCAGAGGACGGTCAAGGCCCACCCTTAACACTCTGTGTGCATGAAGTCCGTTTCTCCTGACCTCTGCTTACTCCTTATTGCGGTTTGGATGTGAAGTGTCCCCCACATGGTCATGTGTTTGTACACTTGGCCTCTGTCCTGGTGATGCTGTTTGGGGAGGCTATGGAATCTTCTGGACATGGGGCCTAGCTAGTATACACAGCAGTGCTGTAGAAGTGGCACCTCGAATTCCTATTTTTCAAGTCCATGAGCTAAAATAAAGCTCTTTTCTCATTTATTGCTTCTCTCCAGTGTTCTGTCTCAACAGTGAGAAAATGACTAAAACTGGGATGGGTATTTGCTCCCCACCAGCTCCCCATCCCCATAGTCAACACACTGTCCCCCTATGGGTCTTTGGAAGAGGAAATTAGCTGTACCAAGGTAAAAGACTTATCTTCATCAAAGATAGACATAGACAGTGTCACTTGGGGACAAGGATGAAATGGTTCACCATGCCTGAACCAACAAGTGTCTAATACTAAAAATACAAAGGAGATTCTTCCAATCAATTAAAAACCCAGAAAAACCAGGAAGAAATCAGGAAGTGGATATAAGCCTGTTTTTTTATGAGAATTGAAGTGCTCCAAACTAGCAAGCTCATGAAGAGATCTTCAGACTCCTTCATTAACTGGAGAAGTGCATTTTAAAAGAGTAATGAACTAACATTGCATGTCTCCTTAGAATGGTATCAGACAGTCAAAGTGCAGTTACAGATCTGTAGACACTGAACCCCTCTTGGACTGGCAGAGGAAAGTATAGCCATTCAGGAAGATGTCTTAGCAGTGCTTGGTCAAATCAAGTTCATAGCATACTCTTGACCTGGGAATTCTACCTTGCCCTGGTACTTTTATAGTCTGGGGTTTTGTTGCTCTTAAAACAAAAGTTTCATCTATCTGGGCTTTATTTGCAGAGGATAAAAATTTAGCAGTGTTTGTTCTCTCCAAAATGTCTGACCACTGTGTCAGGCCCTACCCTTCCTCCACCCACTGTCACCTCTACTCCACTAACATCACAGAGATTCCAGGGTCTGTTTCCAGTGTAGCTTGGAATGGTCAACCAGTGACCCATTTGGAGACTGTTTCATCCTCTCTGGGCGCCGAGCTTTCATGTCAAGAGTCATGAACTAACTAGAAGACCTAGAAGGAAAAAACAGTCATAGGAACTGAAGGTCGTTTTCTCTGGTATTTGTAAATTCTTGTAGGGTGGGATTTTGGTTTTGGTTCAGGGCTGTTTGTCTTAATGGAGCTGTTTTCATATTCCTCATTTCCTGACCTCCTGGTAGCATCTCCTTATTTCTCCTTATTGAACGCAGGGGCCGAATTTAAAATATATTCCCCCCCTCTCTCACCTCCCCCTCACCTTCCCCTTCCTTCCTCTCCCCTCCTTCTCTCTTTCTCTCTCTCCCTCCCCTCCTTCTTCCCTTCCTTCTCTCTCTCCCTCTCTCTCCTCCTCCTTTTCCCTCTCCCTTTCCCCTCCTTCTCTCTCCTTTCCCTTCCCCCTCTCTTCCTCCTTCTCTCTTTTCCTCTCCCTCTCCCTTACCTCCTCCTCCTTCTCTCTCTCCCTCTCTCTCTCTTGATTTCATCCCCCTCATCTCCCCTTGCACTCCCCTCCCTCTTCCTTCCCCCTCCTTTTCTCTTCTCTCTCTCCCCCTCCCCTCCTTCTCTCTCCCTCTTTCATTTCTCTCTCCTTTTCATTTTCCACCCCTTTCTGCACATCTCCTTCTCTCTCCTTATATATTTTTCTTATTGTCTTTTTCTCTCATCAAATGCCATACTGAAACCTGTTTCAAAACAAAACAGTAAAGTCTTGAATGGAGTGTGGAAATCAGAAGACACCTTCTGGAGATTCACAAAGTGGATCTTTCATTTAGTCCAAATCCAGAACAAGGTGTGTGTGTGGGAAGGATCTCCTGTTTCATAACTGCAGCCTGGTAGCTCAGCTCTAAGTCTCTGCCTCCAGTTCAGGCTCCTTCCAGCAACCCAAATCATGGTGTCCACACACAAAGGGTTGAACGCCTGAGAAGAAGCCGGACACCGAAAAGCTTTTACATTAGGAAGAACAAGTCAAGTCCTATTCCAACCTGTATGGAAGAGCATCTGCTTGAAGAGTGTCAGTCACTTTAGTTGAGAAGACCCAGACAGCCCTTAAAAGCTGTCAGTCATTTCCTATGAAAGTAGAAAAAGAAACTTCTAACTTATGAATTGCCAATATCACCTAGAGTCAATTAAAAAGAATTTCTCTAATGTAAAAAAAAAAAAAAAAAAAAAGCTCTCCCAGATCAGGCTACTTCTTTTCCGTGAAACTATTTGGAACAGCGTCACCTGTCAGGCTGAAGAAACATTTAAATAGATTGATTAAAGCATAAAAACGACCTGGCCTGATAGCTGTTGGATATAAAGCTCTCCATCAGTTTAGAAGTTGACAAATTGCTAAAGTAGAAAAGGGACCTATGAGGCAAAGATGACACCCAACTTGTGCCAGGCAATATGAAATTCAGGAAACACGTGAGTCATAAAAATTTAACTGCAGCTGGGCGGTGGTGGAGCACGCCTTTAATCCCAGCACTTGGGAGCAGAGGCAGGCGGATTTCTGAGTTCCAGGACAGCCTGGTCTACAGAGTGAGTTCCAGGACAGCCAGGGCTACACAGAGAAACCCTGTCTCAGAAAAAAAAAATTAACTGCAAATAAAACTTTAGTTTTAATGACAGTATCCTCACCTCAAGTGCTCAGTGGTCACAGGTAATTCAGTGGCTTTCACAGCGAACTGCACAGACCCCAAATGGTCCCACTGACATCAAAAGTTTAACTTGTCAAAGTGCATTACTTGGGATATGGCCATGGGCCTTCAGTCTAGGCCTATTCTGGGAATGAGGTGGCCTTCATGATTATATGCTTCATGTAAAGAATAGAGTTTTGTGCTCAAAAGCATTCCATATTGGCTTAGTAACTTGCTGTCTTGAAATTATTAATAACTATTTAACAAGATATGCTGAGCTTCCATTTTTGTGCTAGGTCCGCTGTATATCATTATGCATTCAGTATTATTTTTATTTTATTTTATTGGCATGTGTATGTGTGTGCATGTGTAGGTATACATATGTGTGCATGTGTGTGGAGGCCAGAGGTTGACATTATGTGTCTTCCTCAATTGATTTCCACTGTATTATTGAGGCATTGTCTCTCTCCTGAACCAGGAGCTCACTGACATGGGTGGTCCAGCCACCAGTTTGCTTTGGACTTTCTCCCAAGCAGTAGCACTATAGACCAACTGCTTAGCCCATTGGCTGTTTGTTTGTTTGGGTGTTTTTTGTTTGTTTTGTTTTGTTTTTGTTGGTTCTAGAGGTCCAAATTCTAGTCCTCAGGCTTGCATGGAAAGAATCTATTCATTAAGCCACCAACAAAGGCCCACAACCAGTCCTGTTTGAAAGCTTCTTCCAAATGGAGAAATGTTGCCACCATTTATAAGAATCTAAAGTAGTATAGCTGGGTCCTCCGGTAGAACTATGTCCAATTTCTGGAGGAACCGTCAAACTGATTTCCAGAGT
>NW_022196913.1:50873092-50892458 GCF_008632895.1 Mastomys coucha | reverse complement strand
CACCAACCAAAGTCTGCACATGGAGGGGTCTGATTGTTCTGGCAGCATGTGTATAGTAGAGGATTGCAAACTCAATCATCAATAGGAGGAGAGGAGCTCGGCTCTGTGAAAGTTCTGTGCCCCAGTGTAGGGGAATGCCAGGGCCAGAAAGTGGGAGAGGGCGGGGTGGCAGGCATGGGGAAGTGGGAGGCAACAGGGGTTTGTTTTGGTTGTTTTTGTTTGTTTCTTTGTTTTTTGGAGGGGAAAATGGGAATGGAGAAATTTACATGTAAATAAAAAAAACATAGAAAAAAAAAGAATCTAAAGTAATGTGACTCCCCTTTCAGCTCCATCTCACTATCATTAAAATACTATCTAAAATACTACAATAGATTATTCTAGCTTTTATGTGAAGGTCCTTGATCCACTTGGACTTTAGCTTTGTACAAGGAGATAAGAATGGGTCAATTTGCATTCTTCTACATGCTGAAGGCCAGTTGAGCCAGCACCATTTGTTAAAAATGCTGTCTTTTTTTCCACTGGATGGTTTGTCAAAGATCAAGTGACCATATTGTGTGGATTCATTTCTGGGTCTTCAGTCCTATTCCATTGTTCTTCCTGCCTGTCTCTGTACTAATACCACTCAATTTTTATCACTACTGCTCTGTAATACAGCTTTAGGCCAGTGATGTTGAGTTCCCCAGAAGTTCTTTTATTGTTGAGAATAGTTTTCACTCTCCTGAGTTTTTTGTTATTCCAGATGAATTTGCAAATTGCTCTTTCTAAGTCTGTGAAAATTGAGTTGGAATTTTGATGGGGATTGCATTGAGTCTGTAAATTTCTTTTGGCAAGATGGCCATTTTTATTATATTAATCCTTCTAATCCATGAGCATGGGAGATCTTTCCATCTTCTGAGATCTTCTTTGATTTCTTTCTTCAGAAACTTGAAGTTCTTATATAGATCTTTCACTTGCTTGGTTAGAGTCACACCAAGGACCTCCACATAAAACCAGATACACTGAAACTTATAGAGGAGAAAGTGGGGAAGAGCCTCAAACATATGGGCACAGGGGAAAATTCCTGAACAGAACACCAATGGCTTGTGCTGTAAGATCAAAAATTGACAAATGGGACCTCATAAAATTGTAAAGCTTCTGTAAGGCCAAAGACACTGTCAATAAGACAAAAAGACAACCAACAGATTGAGAAAACATCTTTACCAATCCTACATTCGATAGAGGGCTAATATCCAATATATACAAAGAACTCAAGAAGTTAGACTCCAGAGATCCAAACAATCCTATTAAAAATGGGGTACAGAGCTAAACAAAAGTTTTCAACTGAGGAATATCGAACGGTCGAGAAGCACCTAAAGAAATGTTCAACATCCTTAGTCATCAGGGAAATGCAAATCAAAACAACCCTGAGATTCCACCTCACACCAGTCAGAATGATGAAAATAAAAAACTCAGGTGACAGCAGATACTGGCAAGGATGTGGGGAAAGAGGAACACTCCTCCATTCCTGGTGGGAATGCAAGCTGGTACAACCACTCTGGAAATTAGCCTGGCGGTTCCTCAGAAAATTGGACACAGTATTACCTGAGGACCCAGGTATACCACTCCTAGGCATATACCCAGAAGATGCTCCAACATGTAATAAAGACACATGCTCCACTATGTTCATAGCAGCCTTATTCATAATAGCCAGGAGCTGGAAAGAACTCATTTGTCCTTCAACAGAGGAAAGGATACAGAAAATGTGGTACATTTATACAATGGAGTACTACTCAGCTATTAAAAAAATGAATTCATGAAATTCTTAGGCAAATGGATAGAACTAGAAAATATCATTCTGAGTGAGGTAACCTAAGCACAAAAGAAAACACATGGTATGCAGTCACTGATAAGTGGATACTATCCCAAAAGCTCCAAATAACTGGGATACAATTCACAGACTGCATGAAGTGCAATAAGAAGGCAGACCAAAGTGTGAGTGCTTGGTCCTTCTTAGGAGAACAAAATACTCACAGGAGCAAAGCATAGAGCAGAGACTAAAGCAAAGGCCACACAGAGACTGTCCCACTGGGGGATTCATCCCACATACAGTTACCAAACCCAGACACTATTGTGGATACCAAGAAGTGAATGCTGAAAGGAGCCTGATATGGATGTCTTCTGAGTGGCCCTGCCAGAGCCTTACAAATACAGAGGCAGATGTTAGCAGCCAACCATTGGACTGAGCACAGGGTCCCTAATAGAGGAGTTAGAGAAGGGACTGAAGGAGTTGAAGGGGTTTGCAACCCCATAGGAAGAACAATAATATCAACCAACCAGGCTCCCCAGAACTCCCAGGGACTAACCATCAACAAAGGAGTACGCATGGCTCCAGCTGCATATGTAGCAGAGGATGGCCTTATCCTGGGTCCTATGAACCTAGAACCCTAGCTAGAGATTGTGTATGAGCTCTAATCCTTGACACACACCCCAACCTATACAGCCAAGCTTTCTTGAAATTAGCCAACAAATGGGAACCATGACAACCTTTTTTTTTGTTGTTGTTGTATGAAATAGTTGCCAGCTCATATTAGCACCTACTAAAAAGCATCCACTTTGTGCTAGTGGCTGCCCTACATGACTTTACTTAATTATAGGCTGAGAAGTAGGCACTAACAATCAATCACATCTTACCCACGAGCGACTGGAGGCTCGATGTGGGTAACTCACTTACCCAAACAGAGAGAGCACTTGAGTTCACTTTCAGGACTAGAATAAGTAGGCACTTGTCTTGGGTATCAAATTAAAGAAATCAGGCCAAGATCTAGTACTCAAGGTAAAAGATGAAAATTCAATATTTGAGAGAGACAAAATTAAGATAGCAATGTTCACGATGAGTGAATATGAAATACAAAATATAAAATTATATGAAATAGATACAGGATATTGTCATGGGTTGGACTTGTGATTGTGTATTATTGCGTAGCAGGAGTCATCCTGTTCCATGAGCCCATGGTACCTGATTATCACAGGAGTATTGGGGCATTTAGATATATTGGGAAACACAACCATTTTAGATTGTGCAGGCTTCTGGATTTCTTTGCTTTGTTGGAAATGGGGACAGATGTCTTGCTAAGTCTATATATATGGTGTGTGTGACTCTATTCCACCATGGCTAAGCTTGCTACTACCCGAGTCTCACAAGCCTATCCTTGCCTACACCAGTGGTTCTCAGTCCTCCCACCATCTTAGACCTGTCTGTCCCTGTGACCATCTCTGGGGTCATCAGAACGGGGCTTGATGTGACTGTTGTTGCAAAAGTGACCAGTTTGTTCTGCTGTGCGGATTAGTTCCATGATGGCACTCCTGCGCCTGCCCTGGAGGCTCATAGGCTGCTAGCACATAGATGAAGCTCCACCAGAGCAGAAGGAGGGTAGGTGAGCATGAATCCTCTCTCACGGGGCGGGGGGTGGGGTGGGGTGGAGACAAGAATCATAGAGTTCTAGAGCAAGGTGCTACCTTAGGAATTAGAATATCTGAGTTTAACAGACCTTTATTAGATTGTGAATTACTCTGATAAGAATAATAAACCCCCAGTTATTAAACAGGAACTATAGAGTGGGAGCAAAGGTTCCTGGGCTTTTCCCAGGGTAGCCGTTACACAACACATTCTCATAGACCATTCTCATAAAAAAGGCTGGAGAGATGGCTCAGCAGTTAGGAGCACTGGCTGTACTTCCAAAGGATTCTGGCTTGATTCCCATCACATGCCTTGCAGTTCACAACCACCTATCTGGGGCAGTGGTGGCGCACGCCTTTAATCCCAGCACTTGGGAGGCAGAGGCAGGTGGATTTCTGAGTTCCAACCCAGCCTGGTCTACAGAGTGAGTTCCAGGACAGCCAGGGCTACACAGAGAAACCCTGTCTCGAAAACAAACATACAAACAAACAAGCAAACACAACCACCTATTTGTAAATCTACTCTGTTCTGGCCTCCGCCCGAATCACACACATGTGGTGAGCAGTAAAAAGCATACAAAAGATTGATATACATAAAAACAAGTAAGCCAAAGAGATATGAACAGAAATTAAAGCCAAGAGTCATCCTCAAACCACAAGAATTGTCAGGAGTTTTTTTAATCCAAAGCACTCAAGTTAAACTTGGTTAGCTTGTATCTCAGTCCATAAAGTGGAGACTTAAGGCCAAATATTTCATTGGAGACACAGGATGTTTTATTTAAAATATGGTTGAACATTCTTTCAACATGGAGTAATACCACATGAGAATACACTGCTGGTAAGGTGTGGGTCATTTGGCAGTAAAACTGTGCTCCTTATTTTTTTAAAAAATATTACATTAATTAATTAATTAATTTGCAGGCTTCTGGATTTCTTTGCTTTGTTGGAAATGGGGAGAGATGTCTCACATTCATGCACACACGTGTGTGCAAGCATGCATGTACCATGTACATATGTCGGTGAACATATGCCATAGCATTTGTGTAGAGGTCAAAAGACAACTTTCTTGATATGGTTTTCCCCTTCCACCAAGTGGATTCCAGGCATCAAACTCAGATCATCAGCCTTGGCTGCAAGCACCTGTGTGGACTGAGCATCTCTGTGCTCTTGACTATGACAATTCCCCAGGACTGCTGACTGCTGGACAGGCATGATTTTGCAGAGGGCAGAAAGTCCATATATAGATAAGCACCAGAGGAAAGCTAAACAGGCAGCTTAGCTCTTCAGAGGAAGAGGATGCTTAGCTGTTCTCCCAGAAGGCTGGGAACACAGATTGCAGCTTGCTTATAACCCGGAGACCCTTTGGTATCTGTCGAGCCAGGCTTTACTCCTATCCCCTAGCATTCATGCTTTGCCATCTCAGACCCATTTCCCCCTAAATCTTGAGCACCGCTTCCAGGCCATAAAACTCATTCTTATGAGTGATGTCTCTCATGCTTTACAATAGCCTAAGTGGCTTCTGTGCTGTCTTAGGGACAATCCAATCCTGACACTTACAGGCATTATGTAAAACTCATTCTCCCTACACCCTGAATCTTGGGCACTGTCTCTGAGTCAACAGTACCCATCTTTGTGAAAGAAGCCGCATGGACTGTGTAAAGATTCTCAATGTAAACATGCCTTAAGTTTGTTGTGGCCTTAGGACTGAGTTAATTGTTATTAGAAACTTTTTTTTTCCCCAAAAGCATGTTGTCCTTAAATAAGTCAACTGGAGTCAGACTCTCAAAGTTTGGATGTGGAGTTGCACCAAACTGAATTTCATTCTTCTCTTATTCTTGGATTATTTGAGGGAATCCCCTGCCTCTACAGGCTTAAATCCTCCTCTTATTTCACAACCTTTACTCTTTCCATCTGTACTCTTTACTCTAGGTTGGCCAATGGCTCTAAAAGCTGAACATTAAAGTTGGCATCCCAGAATGCTCCTTGCGGTTGACTTCACTCATCCATGTTAACTATTCAGCCCTGGTGGAGTTGTCATTATGCCATACATACATTTTTCACAAAGGAGTTGGCTAGGCTTGGAGATAAGATAGTTTTCCAAAGTGAAGATCCAAAGAGGGTACATCACAAAGAGCCCAAGTGAATGACTGAGGTAGCCCTGGGGTCAAGACCCTTGTTACCAAGCCTGATGACCTGAGCTTAATTTGCTGAACTCACTGCAGGACTAAGAGAACCAACTCCTGTAATTTATCTTCTGATCTCTATATGCATGCCACCAAGTACATGTGTGTGTGTGAGTAAACACACACAGACACACACATAGACATACACAGGCACACACAAAGACACACACAAACATACATACAGAGACACATACAGACACACACACTGAGACATACACAGGCACACAGATACACACAGGCACACACACAGACACACCTACAGGCATATAGAGACACACAGATACACACACAGACACACAGAAAAAGGTACATACACAGACACACAGAGAAGCAGACAGACAGATAGACAGAAAGACAAACACACTCACACACAGACACCCTCATTCACACACACAGGCACACAGAGACACACAGACACAGAGACACACACAGGCACACAGATACACAAACACACACAGGCACAAAAACAAAGACACACAGACAGACAGACGAACAGGCACAAAGACAAGATAAAGACACACACACACACACACACACACGCACACACACATACAGAGGCTGTGAGAACTGTTTCCCCAGCCCAGGCTTACTTTACAGGCAACTCAATATACCTCAGATGACTTGATCCTTTTCACTTGAGATCTCTTTTTCACATCATCAGGGATTCTTTTCCTTTCCTGCCTGCTTTGGTCTATTCTATCCACCGATGGCCTTCCAATTGTCCTCTAAAGTTCCTTGTCCCTCTGGACTCAGCTTCCTGAGTTACCTACTTTGTCTCCTCAGAAGTTCCTATACCGTCAACTCAGTAGAGAAGCTGTGTGTTCTTCTGACTTCCTCAAGTTGAAGGATAAGCTCCTTAAGTTTGCATGTTTATATATTCATCTAAATCCTCCTACCACGCAGCTGAGGGTGGTCACAAACCTATCTTGCAGCCTTCAGAACCGAGAAGCACTTCCCACTGGCAGCCACTAGAGGTTGCTCATCTACACAGTCTTGCCAGGCCTAGGTTCCCGACTGCACGTGGATTACTAGACAAGCTAGAAGTAGGGCAGGCTGTCTTTATTTCTTTTTCTCTGCAACACAGCCTCGGGCCATCAGAGCTTCTGATGTCAGGGTCCCTGCCGTGCAAGCTGCAGAATAGAAAACACTGCAAATTATAAAGGTCACTGCCTCTGCACGTCCACTGCTCACCTGAAATCTGCTTCAGGAGCAAGCTCAGGTTTTGAATACTTGCTCCCAGCTCCAGTATTCCAGAAGCGGGAGGGGAAACATGTGACCAGTGAGTGCCTTGTGTGTGCTTGCTTACAGATTATGCCTCAGATCGGTGATGTGTGGAGAAAGATCTCCATGCACATGCCACTCCTCTGATCCTCGAGGGGTTTCTGAACTGGGCACTGTACTAAAAAAATGGCACTGGCCTTTGCATAGTAAGCCCTAGCAAATGGGCCAAGCTTAAGGTAGAGACAGTGAACAGATCATACTTGAGAGACTTCATGAGCCCAAAGCACCACTATAAAACAGTAAATTAGGAGACTGGACTAATGCTGAGCCAGAGAGCCTGGCCTGGCCTGGAATTCTCAGCCACTAAAAAGAAACTGTCTCCAGGGAGAGGGAAATCTCACCCAAGGGAAAGAGTCCTAAAACAAGGGGCAGGGCAGCACAGGGGTAGCTCTGAGTTCAAGAACTCTCCCCTGAGACCATGGATGGTTGGGGGGCTTACCAGATCTGGGCTAGCAATAGTGGATCTCTTGTGGTAGCTTAGTGAGATGCAAACCTGCAGAGTTTCTAGATCCGAGTCAGAGCACCAATGCTGTGATTATAAAAAGAGAAAGAAATATTAAGATATGTTCTCTGGGGGTTCTATGGGGGAAAGGGATGCCTCAGTGGGTCCAATGCCAAGGCACCCCTTCCCCCCTGAAGGACCAGCCACATGATGATATAGCATAGAATAGAGTTTATTCAGGGCATGGGGAGGGGAGTTAAATGGGCAGTAGAGGTAGAGAAAGTCAGAGAGAGGGAGAGAGTAGAGAAGTAGAGGCCAGCCATGACCACGTGGAGAGACGGGGGAAGTGAATGGGTAAAGAGCAGGAGCAAGAGGGCAAGAGGCAAGAAAGGCAAGAGAACAAGAGCAGGAGGAGGAGGTAAGCAGCTCCTTTTACAGTGGGCCAGGCTTACCTGGCTGTTGCCAGGTAACTGTGGGGATGGAGTCCAGACACAATACCAACAAACTCTAGCTCAGATAATATGAGCCTTGTGTGGCTGAGAGCCTAGCATGGTGTTATGTGGGCATTTGGGGGCAGAATGCTGATGGAAGTTGATAGTGATTGATTCAAATGGCCATGTCAATTATAAATACTCAGGGGGTGTGCAGATGCTGGGAAGCAAGCTAGCACAGTGTGGATAAGTGAAGTTCTGGCTGCCACACCCCTAAAAGCAAGCTCAGGTGTGCCATGGGCAGTTTCTAAAGTAACATGTAGATCTGCTGGCAAACTTCGAAGGGAATGCACAATGATCCAAAGGCTATGTTCATGAGCATGCGCAGCTGGACCCCCTGTGTTCTGATATTGATTAGCCATGACTTAAACCCTCTGTACTTCAGTTTGCTCACATATAAAATGGGACTGATAGTCTCCACCTCACAGGTGTGGATAGATACAAAGTACTTGGAATAGTGCCTGGTGCAGGCACCAGTAACATGCAGGACACATGTTACTGAGTTTGAAATGCATCATCAAGACATCATTGAGTCAACTTGTGTACACACATTTACACAACCAAAACATCAAAAAACTATGTTTTCCAAATGATCTTCTTGATCAGTGGGACACCTGAGAGCAGAGTTGGATTGTCTTTGCCCTTTATCCCTGCAGGCCACCAGTAGTGTGTATATTGATATATTGGAAGGCCACACTGGAAGGTCCTGGGGTCCTCACCATGCGAGGCCCTTTGTGGTTTGATTTACAACCCTGTAACAACACTGCTTTTAAGGGGGACTCTCACCTTGCCTTAAAGCCTTGAAGTGGCCACCAACTCTACCTCCCTATGGATGGGACTGCTCTCAGGTCTCCATTTCCAGAACAGAGAGGTATAGTTCATATGGAAGATCTTGTTCTACAATAACTTCCTCAGAATATCCAGAGCCACCAGCCCTGGGAGACCCACTCTTCATTCTGACATTGAGCAACAAAATAACACTCCTTGACCAGCTCAAACCACCTGGAACCTCAACATTGTGGGTAGGTCCAGTTTCAATGTAGCATGTGGTCCGGATTGTCTGGCCACTGAAATACATTGTACTTCTGTCTGGTCTTCCATCCAGGCCACTGGGGGCTCTTCCAAATCTTACAGAGCCTCATCTAGGTAGATTTTGGTTTTCGGAAATAGGGGTTCAGAGAGCGCAAGTTGGCCTTTAATGCCTCATGTTGCCAAGGATGACTCTACACTTCTGATCCTCTTGTCTCTATCTCCGAAGTGCTAGGATTACCACCCCCAGCTTCCAGTCTCCATTGCCTTCCACAAATCAGATCCTTAAACAGCTTCGATCGCCTTGTACACATTTTTCAAGACTGTAGCTGCGAACTGGGGCATGCTTGATTGGAGAGCAATAACCATCATCGATTTTCCACCTCCATAGCCCTTAATCACTTTAAATTTCATTTCCAGGTCAATTACTCCCTGTGACCTCTTGCTAGTAACATTAGCAGTGGATTTTTATAGTTAGGGTCCATGATGAACAAAGCATGAGGTTAAATCAAGCACCAGAGAATGATGCTACTATCAACATACACTGTAAACATAAATACAGGGTAAAAGGGTCCACTGGAGAGCCACACAGCATGATTACAGTAATCTCACACCCCCCCCCCAATAAGATGAACCCTGCTGGTCAGTTTTAACTATCTGCTTGAACCTAGGATCACCTGGGAAGAGAGTCATAATGAGGAATTATCTAGATCAGGTTGGCCTGTGGCCATGTGTGTGGGGAATGTGTTTTTGATTATTAACAGAGGTGGGAAGGTCCACCCTGAACACGAGTGGGGCCAATTCATAGGCTTATCCTGAACTGATTAGTAGGGGAAAAAAGCGATCCGAGCACAAGTAAGTAGGTAGCATGTGCAGATGAGAATCAGTCTGTCTTCAGTTGTGGCTTTGATGTGGCTAGCTGTGTGAGTTCCTGTCAGGACTTCCCCGAAGTGATATACATCATTATTATCAAGTATTGCGTATGTATACAGTTTTTATGGTGTGCATTTACATAACTACCTCATGGGTGGTTTAGTTCACATAAGCATGGTCACTAATACACATGATATACTGTACTGTGATATCAGTGTCATGAAGCTCCAAGAGTTTCCCAGTTTCAATATAGTCTTAAAGGTCCACCACTGTGCACATAGTTCTTCATTGGCTGAAACAATGCTATGTCTTTTGATGACATTTGTGCCTTTTCTTATTATTACTGCTATGTTTTGGCTGTATCAATGTTTTACCTTGGGGAATAAACCACTGATGAGTGATATTCTTTGCACATCCTTAGATAACTGGCACATGTCCAAGGGTGAGAGAAATAAGAACCATCCTGAGTTTCACAAGAAGATGACTAATTTTCTAAAAGCATATCACAATTTCCCTACACTGTGACTATAAGATCATTTTCCCCTTCAAATTATCTGATTTCTCTGTCACCAAGTTGCATACTCCGTGCAAGAGTAAAATTGTTGAGTATAGGCCTTTGTAGTTGGATCTGATGATTTTTTAAATTTCCTCGGTTTCTGTTGTTATATCTCCCTTTTCATTTATGATTTTGTTCATTTGGATGCTGTCTCTGTGCCCTCTGGTTAGTTTGGCTAAGGGTTGTCTATTCTCTTGATTTTCTCAAAGAACCAGCTCCTGGTTTTGTTGACTCTCTGTAGAGTTCTTTTTGTTTCTACTTGGTTGATTTCATCCCTGAGTTTGATTATTTCCTGCCTTCTACTCCTCTTGGGTGTATTTGCTTCTTTTTGTTCTAAAGCTTTTTGGTGTGCTGTTAAGCTGCTAGTGTATGCTCTCTCCCGTTTCTTTTTGGAGGCATTCAGAGCTGAGTTTCCCTCAGCATTGCTTTCATTGTGTCCCATAAGTTGGGTTTGTTGTGCCTTCATTTTCATTAAATTCTAAAGTATTTAATTTCTTTCTTTATTTCTTCCTTAACCAAGTTATCATTGAGTATGGTGTTGCTTGTCTTCCATGTATATGTGGGCTTTCTGTTGTTTTTGTTGCTATTAAAGAAAAGACTTAAGTCTGTGGTGATCTGATAGGATGCATGGGATTATTTCAATCTTCTTCTATCTGTTGAGGTCTGTTTTGTAACCGATTATATGGTCAATTTTGAAGAAGGTACGATGAAGTACTGAAAAGAAGGTATATTCTTTTGTTTTAGGATGAAATGTTCTATAGATATCTGTTAAAACCACTTGGTCCATATTCAACAAAACTGGAAAATCTAGATGAAATGGACAATTTTCTAGACAGATACCAAATACCTAAGTTAAATCAGGATTAGATAAACCATCTAAGCAGTCTCATAACCCCTAGAGAAATAGAAGCAATTATTAAAAGTCTCCCAACCAAAAAAAAAAAAATCCCAGGACCAGATGGGTTTAGTGCAGAATTCTATCAGACCCTCAAAAAAGACCCAATACCAATACTCTTCAAACTATTCCGCAAAACAGAAACAGAAGGAACACTACCCAGTTCATTCTATGAAGCCACAGTTATGCTGTGTATTCTCCTTTGGAGAAGGAGCAATTTCTGTCTAATTAGAAACCTGTCACAATTTCCTTTCATAGAGGAAGGACTTCATAAAGAGATTTCTTTCTAATTCTATCATGGTTAATGTTCCAGATAAGATTTTAAAAACTGGTTGAATGCATATTACTTTTAGCTTCAGAAGATATCATATATATTTAAGAGGCATTTAAGTATTATAAATTATTTTGATGACTTAAAAAAGTCAATACTGAGTAGTATAATTTAAAATAAACTTTATTAGTTTAATAAAAGAAGAGTGAGAAGTGTCAAAAAGAAAAAAAAAAGAGTAAAATTTTGTCTTATTTTGGAAATGCTGGCTGTCATTATCTTGAAAGAGCTAAATGCATCTTTGGTTGGCCAAAGGCACTTCTACTTGGTGACATAAACCTGACTTAAAAGATCCCTTAATGAGAGAATTGTGTGTGTTCAAGTATTTACTGTCCAATATGAAAAAGAGCAAATAACTTACCAGGAACTTTTACACGGAGCAAATAGGCTCCAAATATAAAAAATAATGTCTTCAGGTATAAGTCAAAAAGTAATCTTTTTTTTTCAGTACAATAACTGCTTTCTTGCAATTTTAAATCCTGAGATAGAAATCATACCTAGTCTCACCCCCTCCCTTCATGTATACGTGTTCAAACCCATGATCAGCTTCTTGGTTAAACTGACTGGTGCTTGAAGAAATGGGTATGTTAGGTTTTAGTCATGAGCGATGGCACTTCCAAAAGGAAGGAGGAGGAGGACCTGCTCTGCAGATGAAAAAGGACCACCCCACTTCCATAGGCAAGAAAAAACAACGAGGTAGTAAGAAGTTAAGAAGAAATGCATCTCGTTTTACATTGTTAAACTCCCACCGTAAAGTCTGGAATTATTTGCTAAGAAGTGAGTGAGTGAGCCTTGTGTAAGGTGGAACATGGGGTGGATGTGGCAGAGAGTTAATAGGGTGTGCCACATCATCAGCCCTCTGGCCTTCTCTTCCTTCAGAACTCCTTCCTCTACTGATCTTGTCTTTCTCTTCAGCCTCCTTTGAACTACCTCAATTTCTTTCATAATATGTCCTCACATGCACACAGTTTTCTATTTATTAATCCAAGTTGTAATTTTTTTACTTAATTTTTTTAAAATTAATTTTTTTTATGTGCACGGGTGTTTTGCCTGTGTTATAGCTGTGCAGCATGTGACTGGTGCCCTCGGAAGGCAAAAAAGGACACAAGGTCACCTGGCACTGGAGTTACAGATAATTAGGAGCCATCACGTGGGTGTTGGGAATCAACACCCTGCAAGACCAGTCAGTGTTCTTAAACACTTAGCCACCCCTACAACAAGTGTTTAAAGTGAATTAAATGCCTTTATAGCTCCTCTGGCCTTCTCTGTAGGTTCCTTCCTCCACCCTTGCTCCTCCTACTAAAGAAATCAAAGGTTGTTTTGGCTTACCTCTGACTTTCTAGGCTAGATTAGTGATTCCTAGTGGAAAAAAATAGTAGCCTGCCTAAGAAACACAAATGTAGAAAGTGTAGAGTTCATGAAATGTTGACTTGATAAAACTCTTTCTGTTATAAATCTATTTCTTTATTCTGTGTCTTATGCTAGAAATGATTAACGATCTCTTTTTTGGTATTTTTCTCTTTTATTAAACATAGGTTCTTTTCTCATACAATATAATCTAAATATAGTTCCCTCCCTTCTCCTCCTCCCAATTCCTGCTCCCCTGCTCTCCCATTGGGTCCACTCCTTTTCTGTCTTTCACTAGAGAAGAACAGGCTTCTAGGAGATAACAACAAAAATGTCAAAATATAATATACTAAGGGAAACCGAAAACTATCATATTGGAGTTGGACAAACCAAGCCAACAGAAAAATAAAAGATCCATGGAGAAGGCACAAGAATCAGAGACATGCTCACTCATACATTCCAGAATCTCAGAAAAATGCTAAACTGGAAGCTGTGATGTGCAAGCAGAGAGCCTTGTACAGACCTCTGTAGGCTCCGTGATTGCTGCTTCAGTGTTTGTGAGCTCATATGGGATTTGCTCATTTATTTTAGAGGTCCTTGTTTTCCTGGTGTCCGCCATAGTTGTCTTCAGACACACCAGAAGGGGCATCAGATCTCATTACAGATGGTGTGGTTGGTAGGAATTGAACTCAAGACCTCTGGAAGAACAGTCAGTGCTCTTAACCACTGAGCAACCTCTCCAGTCCAGCTCTTACATTTCTTTCTGCCTCCTCTTCAGCAGGGTTACCTGAGCTCTGGGGAGAGGGGTTTGATGAAGACATCTTATTTAAAGCTGAGTCTCTCTCCCTTTCCCTCTTTCCCTATCTCCCTCTCCCTCTCTCCTTTCTCTCTCTCTCTCTCTCTCTCTCTCTCTCTCTCTCTCTCGATCTCATTCTCTCTTCCCTCCCTTTTTTACCCCTCTCCTCTCACCCCATTTGTATTCCTGTCCCTCCTCTAGTCTGAGATGAGACTGTTTTACTCTGACACATGCTACTATCACAGTGTCTCGCCTTCAGGCAGTGTACTACAACTGAGCCCAAGGCCTCTCACTCTCTGTAATGCCTGCCTGTGGGTCTCTGTATTTGTTTCCATCTGATGCAGGAAGAAACCTCTCTGATGATGGTTGAATAAGGCACTGATCTATGAATATAGTAGTATGTCATTAGGAGTCATCATATTGTTATTATTTTAGAGCAGTAGTATTTGATTTTACCCTAGGTCTCTGTGCTGTCTAGACTCTTCTTCTTGGCCACCCAAGCAGAGTCAGATACAGGCTCCATTTCATGGAGTGGGCCTTTAGTCAAATCAGAGATTGGTTGGTTACTCTCACAATACCTGTACCACCATTGCCTTAGTTTTTCTGCAGGCAGAATAGATTGTAGCCCAAAGGCTTTGTGATTGTGTTGGTGTTTACTTTCCTTTCTCACTAATATGTGGAATACCTTCCCGTGTCTTAGACAGCAGAACATGGAAATGAAGGTTCTATGTAGACACCAGCTCAGCCTCTCCATGTTCAATGAATGGTGTGGGTTTGTCGGCAACAATGGAATCTACCTTGCTGTCAGTTTGTGAAGAGCAGCCTATTGTCTTGGCTAGAGTAGGGATCTCATTGAGCATAGATGATTTGGGGGAAAGTAAAATAAACATGAGGCTAGAGAATCTGTCAGACACAAGCTGTAGAGCATGCAGGGGTTTCTGGAGCAACTGCGGTACTGAGCTGTAGACATGTCATCTTACTTTCCTATGGCCAGGCTGCTTCAGAAAAGTGGCCTGTGGGAAGGTAGGGAAGGGCGGTGACCTTCAAAGAATAGCTGGTGCTATGGATTGTGATTGTCCCTCTAAGACCCATGAATAAAAGTTTGTTCTTCAGGTAGTGCTGCTGGAGGTAGAGAAAACCTTAGAGAGTCCCATCTTATGGGAGGGTCTTAGGTCATTGGACTTGCCCTTGAAGGTGATTGGATGGTGGGATCTCATTCTCTCTTTCCTCTCCTCTTGACTCCTCTCCTCCCATCCCATTTGTGTCCCTGTCCCTCTTCCAGTCTGAGATGCGACCCTTTTACTCTGACACATGATGCCATCCCAATGTGTAGCCATCATGCGGTATATTACACCTGAGCACATATAAGCACCATGTGTTTGAGCATCAAAACCGTGGATCCACAGAGTGGTGGTGGCACACGCCTTTAGTCCCAGCACTTGGGAGGCTGAGGCAGGTGGATTTCTGAGTTTGAGGCCAGCCTGCTCTACAGAATGAGTTCCAAACAAATCTCTTGTTGAAAACCATTTATCAGTATATATCCAAACATTCAGTACAGGAGTACCCGTGGCCAGGAGAGACTTGGGTTCTGCTCTTGGGGGGCATGAGGTCTTTATTTATAAACATACACATGCAAATTTGGACATGAGATGAGTGAAATGATGCAGGGGTGAATCCACCATCATGAACCACAGATTCTCCCTCAAAACAACAGATTTCTCCAAACATGTGATTTAGTCTCTGCTGAGTCCCAGTTGTTATGTTGGGGACTTGTCCTAGTATGGTAATCACACACCAGAGGAAATATGAAAAGGGTTCAGTGCATTGAAAGTATTCAATAAATGTTTACCATTATCAATACTTAGTATCATTACTAAAAGTTATTATCATAAAATACTCAGAGCATATAGCTTTCAAAACTTTTAAAAGTAGCTTAATTATATTTTATTCATTTGTTTATTTTATGAAGTACATGCATGAGACAGTATGTGTGTAAGTCAGAGGAAAAGTTTTGGGGGTTACTTCTCTTCTTTCAACACGTGGGGCCAGGGATGGAATTTGGGTGGTAAAGATTGGTAAAATTCCCTTTACCATGGGGCAGACTCAATAGAGCTCAGAGTTATTAAAATGCTAACCCCTGAACTAAGGAAATAAATGGCTTTGTCAGCTGAGGGCTCTGCATGTATGCATAAGGATCTGAGTTCAGTCCCCCACCCAGCACCTCTGTAACAAGCTGGGTATGGTGACATGTACCTCAAGTCACTGCTAGGCAAGTGGAGACAAAGAAATCTCTGGGGCTTGTTGGCTAGCGAGCCTAGAGGAATGGGGTGACTCTAGCTCATGTAAGAGACTGTATCTTAAAAAGTAGAGTAGATTTGGGAGATGGCTCAGATAGTATAGTGCTACAACAGCCCAAGACCCTGAGTTCCTATCTCAGTACACACACACACACACACACACACACACACACGCACACGCACACGCACACGCACATGCACACGCACACGCACACACACACAAGCCCACAATGGCAGCATGCATCCATAATCTCAAAGCCAAGGAGGCAGAGACAGGAAGATCTCTGGGGACTTGTTGGTTAGGCAATCTAGCTCACCTGGCAAGCTACAGACTCAGCAAGAGACCCTGGTCTCAAAACCTGGGGTAGAGAGAACAATCAAGGAAGACAAGATATTGACTTCTAGCTTCTACTTATACATATATGTGTGTAAGCACAGGAACAGAGCCAAAAGTTAATGTTAACTTATAATAACCCATAATAACCTTAAGACCTTTCTCATTAGCATTATAATGATCTCAAGCTTGAGTTTTTCTCTTGTTTTGTCTTATTTTAGTTCTTTGAGACAGTACCTCACTCTAAAATCCAGGTTGGCCTCATATTTGCTCAGTCTTCTGAGGACTGTGATAAAAGTGTATTATGGTTGGCCCATGATACCCACTGGGTTTTCTCCTCTTCTATAAATGAGGAAGCATGTTCGGAGAACCATAGCCCTGACTAGCTAGTTAAATGGGAGGCCCAAGACTGCTTCTAGTTGATTCCAGCTTTTAATACCTCCTCCATATTATCTGCTAAGAAAGTGTAGACTTGGCAGGACAAACACCACCGAGTGGGAAATCCACAGGGGTACGGGTGGGTTCTACTGTGGGCATCTGTCTTTTCCTTCCCAGACACAACTCCTCCTAGCCCACCACGTTACACTTTTAGAACACAAAAATCAAAACCTAACTGGCACATTTGCTTTTCTTCCACAACAATCTGGTGCTCACACAAAGCCGAGCATCCTGCCCTAACCTCTGCGGGAAGAGCTTGCCTGACAGAGGTGTTAAATACTGAGAGCCAACTCCATTTCTTGTGCACTCTGCTCAAAGTTGGATGCAATTCAAAGCAGAGGATTTTCAGTGCTTCATATGCAACCTTTTCCAAGAAAACCTTTGGCATGCGACAGCTGTGTCACGGATCGCTTCTAAGAACCCCCGTTGGAACCAGGTTGTCATCTGGGCATGAGGCAGAGTAGGAGAGAGCTATTTACTGGGCCGCACAGCCAAGAGCTCTTTGTGGCACGACTTTGCCAGACACAGTTGATCGTGAAAGGCCTTTGTCTGCCAGAGCCCCGAGACTGAGTGTTGCCAGGGGCAGGTGACAGAGAAGCAAACGTTGCTGTCTGCAGGCTGAAAATCAGAAATGACTAAATAAGGAGCTTGTCAGTGATCCATAAAGATGTGACAGAAGTTACATTTGTTCTGAATGTTAAGTCTGAATTTTGGGAAATATTGACATTTACCATCTGAGAATCCAGAGCTACCCTCGCTACCCCTAGATGTGCTGATATTCTTTACTGACCCTCTCCGGTGACACCACCTCCCTGCTGTCCCCTACACACACAACACTCACAGCTTGTGAAACTTTAACAGTAAGGGTTTAAAAGGCTTATTAACTTTATTCTAAAGGGTATACCTGTGGCATGGGCAATGTTACATGATAGAACAAAGACCCCCAAAGAGCTAGGCCTCCTAATGAATGGCCAGATGCAGTATAAGAGGCCAACACCAGAGCTCATTCTCAAAAGTGGAAATATGATAATGGTTTTCCTTTTAGAAGGGGGCCAGGACCTTTTCCATTTAGAAGAGAAGCCCCAGTTTCTTATTTAAGAATGCTAAGATGGAAAGAAATAGAAAAAAATAAAATTAAATGTGCATTTTGGGAACCAAATGAGTAAAAATATCATGTGAGTCTTTTAATTTAGGAAGCCCTGGAGAAGATCCTTATTAATTTAAAATTCACTAGATAATAAAACAGTACATGTGAATTAAACTGCTATTCATAATGTATACTCTCCAAGTATTTAGCAGCCATTCAGCTGAAGCTTCTGCATACCTCTTTACATACGTATACATTTACATGTATATACACACACTTATATATACACATACATTATATAATATATGCATGTACATACACATGTGCACATATATACATGTACACACACATACAATACATTACATAATATATACATGTACATATACATGCGCACATATATACATGTACATACACATACACATACATTACATAATATATACATGTACATATACATGTGCACAGGCACACACAGATAAGCACATACACACACACACACATATACACACCTCTGTTCTTAGGCTCAATGAGGTATAAGGGAAATGACAAGGCTGGAGTCCTCTATCTTGATCAGAAGTTAAACCTTTGTATGCATGCACAGAAAGAAGTCATCAGAGGCTTCGAGAACTCCTCATGCTTGTCCTCTGCCTGCCTATTACCACCAGGGTTTTCTGGAAGAAGGTCTATCTCCATTATACTCTCATGACCATTTTAGATTAATCAGATTATCTCATTTTTGGTAAAATGATGCAGCTTTCAAGTGCTTTCTAGTTTTAAAGAAGTTGTTCTGTTTGTTTATTTTGTGTGTTGGTGCGCACAGGACCATGTCACCAGTGTGGAGGTGAGGGACAGCCTGCCCTTGTCTGGTCAGTTACTCTGCCAGTCTGGTGCCTCCCTTTTGCTGAGCCTTCTCACATCCTTCCCTCTCCTCACCCTGCCCCTGCCCCTGTCTGCTTATAGTGGGGTGCATTCAAGTGATGGGTTCTTTCTACAAGAAAACCACAAAGATGGGATAAAACAGCATGTTAGCTTTTAAGTAACTAGAAATTTTTCATTAAAAGAAATGGAGTCCTCGGGAAGTGGTAGGACAATTTTTAAGTAGTAAAAGAAACTTCTACTCTCAGCCCAGAATCCTGCAGTCAGCAAAAGAAATAGAGGGGGTTGCGGGGGTGCATGAAACAGAAAGAAAGGTATCCTTAGAAGAAGAAATTCAAAAGATATTGTTCTTTAATTTTTTTTATGGAATATATTGTGGTCATATTTTTTTCTCTCATGCATATCCTCCTCCTAGGGCCCTGTTGCTGAAGACACCACATACTTATCTCATTGAACATGAAGAAGTCAAGCTGCTGCTCCACTAGAAGTTTCTTCCCTACTTATTAGCTGGAAGGAATCATATACTAGAGAAGAAAAATAACTGAGAGTCTCACCCAGTTATGAATGCTGCAAGCTGCAGCAATAACCTGCCTGCAAGATGTTGCGGTGCACTAGTGGTACCAATGTTATGGGAGTAGCAAGATGTCCCGGTACATGAGTGGTACCAATGTTATGGGAGTA
>NW_022196913.1:50865231-50872617 GCF_008632895.1 Mastomys coucha | reverse complement strand
TGGTACCAATGTTATGGGAGTAGCAAGATGTCCCGGTGCACGAGTGGTACCAATGTTATGGGAGTAGCCAGATAGCCTTATCTATCCATCTCTCTCCCTCTCTCTTTCTTTTTTTCTTTCTTTACCTCTCACTCACTTCCTCCCCTCCAGTCACTCCCTCCCACAATTCATTCCTGCATCCCCTCTTCTCTTTTTCCTCTGAGAGGGTAGGGGGCCCCCTGGGTATCTCCCAACCCTGGCACATCAAATTTCTGCAGGGCTAGGTGCATCCTCTCCACTGAAGCCAAACAAGGTATCCCAGCTAGGAGAACATATTCTACAGATAGGCAACAGCTTTGGGATAGCCCCCGCTCCAGTTGTTCAGGACCCACATGAAGACCAAGCTGCATATCTGCTACATATGTGCAGGGAGGCCTCAGGTCCAGTTCATGTATGCTCTTTGGTTGGTGGTTCAGTCTCTGAGAGCCCCAAGGTTTAGTTGACTCTGTTTGTCTTCCTGTGGAGTTCCTATCCCCTTCAGGGCCACAATCCTCCCCCGCCCCAGATTCTTCCATAAAAGTCCCCAAGTTCCATCCTCTGTTTGGCTGTGGTTGTCTGTATCTGTCTGAGTCAGCTGCAACCACAATCAGATTTAAGGCCCACTCCATACATGATACTGCTGATGGGACTAAGAACCTGAGACTAGATGGCCATGGGCTCTGGGGGAAAAAACCTACTAAGATTATTCTTCTCAGTAAATATAGCAAAAAATATGACTTGTAACACCATATTCCTATACTCACTGATTAACACCTTGCTCAGCTCTCATCAGAGACACTCCTTCTTAGAGCAGAGGGAACAACCCCCTGGAGTACTCAGTTCTAAGTGAGATGCCTGTGTCATATTCTTCTTCTCAAAGCTCCAGAATCTACGCAGGTAGTGGAAAGACTAAGAGTCAGAAGTGGTGGATGATTCCAAGCACGCAGCATCTGCTAGATACAACAGAGTTCACATAAATCTGAAACCCCAGAGACTATGACAACATGCATCAGATCTGCTCAAGTTCAAACCAGCTCAAACCCCAGCATGGGAAAGTGGGGGTAAACACAAAGTCTTATCTCTAACCAATAAGCTATTTGCAGTTCCTAGGTGATGGGAAAGAGAAAATCGGAAAATCTTCGCTGGAACAACACTGGGTGTATCAACCTCACCCCAGGGCAGGTCACGTGGTTAGAGACAGGTGGCCAATGCCATGATTATTTTTGTTTGGTTTGGTTTTGCTTTGTTGTTGCTGCTGTTGTTGTTGTTGTTGTTGTTGTTTTGTGTGTGTGTGTGTGTGTGTAGTATGTGTGTGTTTTCATTTTGTTTTGTGCTTTTATTTTAAGACAGAAATAATATGATGTTGGATAGGTAGGAAGGGAGGACCTGAAAGGAGCTGGATATAGAAAAATAATATGAATGAAATAAATGGAGTATAGATAAAGAGACAATACCCCAAGTTAACATCGTATGCTATGAAATGAAACACCAACTCCCAGGAATGAGTTGCATATTCTTCAGTCATTGGCTAAATGATTCATAAAGACCCTTCAACCATCATGGACTGCTGCGAATGCTACTGGTTACTTCCACAACCTGATGGTCAGACCACACTGCAAAGGGTATTATTAGCTAACATAGCTGCTCTACTCAGGGAAGGCAAAACAGACAGAAGGAAGTGAGAGCATCATGAAACTGGAGGCACAGGGAATAGAAGAGGAAGCACAGAACTGTTAGGGGTGCAGGTGAACACAGCTGATAACTGGCTTGCTTTTCTAGACAAGGACAGCCAAGAGTTGCCAGATTCACAGGCACTTAATCCAACAATGGAAGTGTGCAAGATAGACAGAAAAGCAAGTTTCTAACCAAAAAGAGCAGGCGCTTCAGAAGAACACAGAAGTCAGAGACTGCTGGCAGTGGATGGCATAGTGAGAGAACATAGAGAGATAAAGACACCCACCAACTTGTGCTTTCTGGCCTCCAGCTTCCCTTTCTCTCTGGAACATTTTAAGGTGCTATACCCATTTAGGATAGGTGCCTCCCCGTCCCCATCTGTTACCTTCACACATGATAATACTCTCTGGAAATGCCACCTGTGGACAAATTATGATTTCAAAATATATTAACGTAATAGAACACGTCCTGCTTTCTTCTGTTGCTGTGACAAACATCTGGACGCAAAGCAGCATTAGGAGAGGAGGAGATTATCTAGCTCATAGCTCCAGGTTGCAGTCCATTACTGGAGTATCCGAGGCAGGCCATGAAGCAACTGTCCACCATACAGCAGCTGAAAGGAAAACACCTATGCTGCCTGCCCGCTCTCTTCCGTACAGTCAGGGTCAAGTCCATAAAATGGTGCCGTTCATATTCCCAATGGATCTTCTTACATCAACAAGCAGGACAACCTCTCACAGAAGTGGGAAATGATGGTCCAGAGTTTACCATTAACGTTTAGTTTTTCTATTATTTACAGAAACTGCTGAAAACATAAGTACGCAAAAAGAGACATAATCTTAAGATACAATAGAAGACTTGCAATGGCATAGGAAACATTCAAATAACTCAAAGAAAAGGAGAAGCTGGAGAGATAAAGCAGAGAGGAAACAAACAGATTAAAATGCAATAACACCAAAAATGTTTTCAAACTTAAAATCGCCACATGAACCAATGGAAAGGCAGAGATCAGTAGATTAAAAAGGGGGCCTGAACTATATATGCTAGCTACAAAACTCACTTCAACACAAACTTAGTTCCAACATGGTAACAAGCTGAAAGTCAAAATATAAGATCTATGCATGAAAGCTGGCACTAAAGGAGTGCTGGATAGTGAGGTGGCAAAGACTGCCTAAGAGTACAGACAACTGTGGGCGATTACACGGTGACAGAATGAGCAAGAGAGAGAGGACAACACTTCAGAGGGAGACAGAGACCTCAGAACACAACAGTGGCTGACTGAACTGGGAGACCGAAGCAATCAGTGTCAGATGAAAATCAGGCATCAGTAATGTGAAGATGAATAGATGAAAGAACAGAAACTATTGGAACATCTGTCCTTGGCTTTTGTTATATATCTGAATAATAAACATGAATGTCCAGGGCTAGTGAAATATATAGAACAATAGGAAGTTAGCTGCCTAGTTATGAAAGAAAGAAAGGAAAGGAAAGGAAAGGAAAGAAGGAAGGAGGAAGGAAGGAAGGAAGGAAGGAAGGAAGAAAGAAAGGAAGAAAGGAAGGAAGGAAGGAAGGAAGAAAGAAAGGAAGGAAGGATGGATGCTGGGGAGTGTGATGTGTCTAACACAGTTGCCATGTAAGCACAAGGACTCCCAGGCAGGCATAGTGTGCCCATTTGTGATCAATCCCCAGTGCTCAGGAGGCAGAGATGGAATTCCAGAGCAAGCGAGCTAGCTAGACAAACCAAAGCAAAGCAGCCAGCTCTGGGTTCAAGTGAGAGACTCTGCCTCAATATTTAAGGAGGAGATAGAGAATGGCTTCTGATGTCAGCCTCTGACCTCCACACACACGTGTACATGCACCTGCAGATGTGTGTGCTCACACACATGCAAACACACAAACACCCCTCACATACACAGGAGAATAAATGAGTGGAGGTGAGAAAGTCTATTAGAACTCTTACTCCAGGAACTTGTGCACAACATAAAGCCATCCTTTAGGTTATTTCACTAAAACCCAACTGGCCTTAAGTAAGTCATCGTGTTCCCTTTCAGTTTCTTTCTCCTAGTCTGTAAAGTGGAGATGAGCTTCCCTTCCCCTCCCCACTCTTTCTTCAATAAAACTGGGCTTTACCTACGTTTTCTTCCAACTGTGATTTTTCTCAGAACTTTTTATTTTCTGGCCAAATTTTTTCTAGGCAGACATTTTCAAGTCGTTGTTGGAGCCAAATTACCTTCCATCTTTCTATTGAACTTGGGAGGAATTAAAGACAAGACAGGTTGTAATCCCTGCTTCGTGTCACTCAGTCAAAAGGCTGTTGTCTGGAAATCTCCTTTCAGATACAAATATCCTGAAACAAAGGCCAAAACCAATATGAATTTTTTAAAAAGAGAGATGAGGAGAGAGAGGAGAACACGTTCCAACAACATATCTTGCTTTTTTTTTTTTCTGCTGAAATAATTTCTACCCGTTAGGTAGACAGCAGTGTAGACCATATTTAACCAAATACTATTCATGCATAATGAGAAACATGGATACATTGCTTTAGGAAAGTTACATGCTATAAACAAAACCTGACAAACTGTTCTGACTTTGATAGTGCAAGAAGAAGCGGAATAAATTAAGAGCTAGCCACATTCTTCTCAGCTTTCTGATGGGCTTTGTCCAAACAGTTCAAACAATTGCAAAATATTAGTCAAGCCATGTTCACGCATTCCGCTATTGTGATTTTAATTTAAGAATGTTTGTTGAATATTTACTTTATTGTTCTAGCTGGAGACCTGGGAAGACACAAGATGGAGGGGAAAGATTGTCTAGTTAACAAGAATTTCTTGCCAGGTGGTGGTGGCACACACCTTTAATCCCAGCACCTGGGAGGCAGAGGCAGGTGGATTTCTGAGTTCGAGGCCAGCCTGGTCTACAGAGTGAGTTTCAGGACAGCTAGGGCTACACAGAGAAATCCTGTCTGGAAAAAAATAAAAAAATAAAAAAACAAACAAAAAACCCCAAGAATTTCTCACTAGATTCACTGTAAACTCCAGTACAGAAAGTATGCATGTGTTATGTCTTTAGTACGTGAATGGGTGTACATGTTTCTGTATGCATGTGCATGCATATGCACGTGTGCTTGTGTATGTGTGCATGTGCATACGTGTGTATGCACATGCATATGGAGGAGAGATAGAGATGTCAAGTGTCTTGGTCCCTCTACTTTTGACAGAGTGTCTGACTGAACCTGGAGCTCATCAATTTGCCTTAGCCTTGCTTGCCACAAAGCCCCAGAGATCTTCCTGGTTTTGTCTTCCCAGCACTGGGATTACAAGAGCACGTCATTTGGCCCAGGTTTTATGTGAATGATGGGAATCTGAATTCAGGTCCCTGTGCTCACTTGCACAGAGAGCATTACCCTGACCCAGCTTATGTGTCTTTAACCAGAGCATAGCATAGAGCTGTGTGTAGGATGTGCCCCATCTTAATTATCAGGAGACAGAAGAATGGATTGTAAAGCTAGTCTTATTTAACTCATTACTAAAGTGAGTCCCACTGTTCTGCTCAGTGTACAGAATTGTAATATCTCTTGGAGTCACCACCCCAGTGTCATATAATGGTTCCTGAACTCTAAGAAGAGGACTTTGGGGAAGACACGAGGCCCAGTTAACTGAATGGCTTTTTAAAAAGAAATGGGCTATATACAGTCTGCTATTCTCTTATATGTATGTATATGGCAAGAAAAGAAGTATTTTAAGTTTATATGTCTTTCTTATAGATAGACACCCCCTCCTCGACAAGGTTGATGAAAAACTTTAGACAAACTTCATTGCCAGGAGTATAATAAGTCTTGGTATATCGATCACATAAGGATCATATGTTTGAATATGAATATTGATTCAGTGAGTCTGAGGAAGGGATTGAGATTTGTATTAAAAAACCAAAAACCAAAACAGAAAACAAACAAACAAAAAAGCTTCCATTGGCCATGGACTGTGGAAACTCCCTTGAGTAAGAAGAGAAAGCATGAGGTACCGAATGGAGCTGGGCTTAGGCTCCAGCGGAATAGAGTTATCATGATTGGAAGGACAGCAGGACAGAGGGACAAAGATAACTTCTCAAATAGAAAATGAATCTAGAGATTGAGAGGAGGCTGCACGCGCAGACACAGCAGTTAAAAGTACTTCTCTGGCCCTCCAGCTAGTTGGTGATGGTTTTATTTGTACTGGGGTTGGGGGTCCAGGGCTCCTGTTTTAAGAACTTCTAGGGTTTTCATAAATTAGTGCTATAATTTATCAAGGGAAAGAAGCCAAGGACTGAAAGATGAATCCTGCATGATTTCACTGCTGTGTGCAATCTGAAGAGGCTGGTCTCACAAAAGCTCAGAGGAGGATGCTAGTTTCCAGAGCTTGGGAGGAGAAAGCAGAGGAACAAGGGAGAATGGTATACAGTCTACAGCTAGACTGGAAGAATCCATTCTCACATTCTATCAAGGCGTAGGGTGATTGTAGTTAACAGTATTGTATAGGATATTCCAGAATAGATGGACTAGCCTGCTTCAAACACTTTCACCATAAAGAAACCATACATGGCTGAAGCAATGGACAGGCTCCTTCCTCTGTTTGAATTATTACACAATATTTTCACAAGTGAAAACACCACACTGTTTCCCATACATACAATGAATGAGTATCTCTGAAAAACAGCAACAATAAGAGAGCTGCCACCATATATCCATGGGAATATGGAGGGAGGACAACCCTAGTCAAGGTAGGGGTTGGCTGCCTGCTTTGTGAATGAGTTCCACTGTTTTGCTTGGTGTACAGAATTGTAATATTTCTTGGCGTCACTACCCCAGTGTCATATAATGCTTCCTGAACTCTAAAAAGAGAACTCTGGGGAAGACACGAGGCCCAGTGCTCAGGAAAATTTCAGAAGACACCGTCTACTGCCAGAACCTGTTGGAGGTAGTAAGTGACTTGGGGGAGCCCAATTCAATTTTGATGCTACCATGTGCTGAGACTGAATTTCTCGGGGTTGCCTGGACTCTGTCTTCTCTAACCCTGCTTGGTAAAACAAACAAACAAACAAACAAACAAACCAAAAATACAAAAACCAGAAAGCAAGCAAACAAACAAAAAACTTCATTGCCTATTCTGATTCGACTGCATTGGGCACTGGGTTAGTACACTTTTTAAAATACTATCCAAGACTCTCAGCTGACTGCTTTTTCCTTCTCCAGACTGGCTCACCAATGTGCTTCTAGGAAAGAGTGGCTGTTCAAAATCTAAATAAAACCCACATTTCTGAGTTTGCCTGAGTCCTTCAGCATTTTTTTTCCCAGCTGCATTGACTAGGGGATTGTTTAGAACAGAAGTTTTTTTGAGAGAACCAAGTTTCAAAGCAGGCAAAAATCTCTTAACTTTCATTTCATGAACCATCTCTCCCAACTGGAGGGTGAGCCATGCTTGCTGGCCTCCTGAAGGGAAGGGAGCTTGTGCACCTTCAGGGAACAAAGGCGAAGCTGTCAGGTGCTGTGAGCTCAAGAGCCCTCTGGTCTGGAATTATTGCTGAGAGTTGGAAGGAAGGGGGCTCTAGAAGTCTCTAGATACCTGGACCTCTTCCAGGAATGAGGAGCACAAGTCGTTGCTTTTTGTTTTGTTTTGTTTTGTTTTTGGTTGTTGTTGTTTTGGGTTTTTTTTTTTTTTT
>NW_022196913.1:50830607-50863710 GCF_008632895.1 Mastomys coucha | reverse complement strand
CAATTACTCCCAGTGTTGGGACAGATGTTGGTTCCTGCTTACCTCTGATCCTGGGTGTGTCAGAGCACTTGAGAGTGGAGCTTCCTCTGGGTGTTGTGGGACTGGCTGCAGAGCTTGCACCCAAGGTCTCTGATCCTGGGTGTGTCAGAGCGCCTGGGAGTGGAGCTTCCTCTGGGTGTTGTGGGACTGGCTGTGGAGCTTGTGTCCAAGGTCTGCTCTGGACTCCAGCCCAGGCAGACCGAAAGGAACTGGAGTCACTGAGCTGGTGGAGTTCCTGTGTGCCTGGTCCCACTGGACCCAATTACTCCCAGTGTTGGGACAGATGTTGGTTCCTGCTCACCTCTGATCCTGGGTGTGTCAGAGTGCCTGAGAGTGGAGATTCCTCTGGGTGTTGTGGGACTGGCTGCGGAGCTTGCGCCCAAGGTCTGCTCTGGACCCCAGCCCAGACAGACTGGCTGTTTTCTTCTTAATGAAAACCTTGCAATACATTCACACTGTTGTCTTCAAGACATCTCCTTTAGAGAAACCGACTGACATTCTTTCAAGGCAGTCCCGAGAGCCCTTCCCTGCCTTTCACTTTGCATTTTAGTTAAAAGAGAGAAGGCCAAGGTAAGAAAATTAGCGAGAATCCTCCAGAAATGGACATAAAGAGAAGATGCCCAGGAAGGAGCACCTGCGGCTCTGAGCTGTAGCTGTGCTAGTCAGAGCTGTGTGACCTTAATGGAATACTGTAACTTTTCTGACATTTCTATTTCTGGGAGTTGTGTGAAGTGATTTCACTTTTTAAAGATGCCTTTGTTTTTATTGCATATATATGGTTTTGCCTGTATATATGTATATGTACCACATATGGAGATGCCATAGAAGGGCACTGGCTACCTGGAATTGGGCTTACAGATGATGGTGAGCTATGTGGGTACTCAGAATGGAACCAGGATCCTCTGCAAGAGGAGAAACTGTTCTCAACTACACGGAGTCATCATTCTGACCTCTCTCTCTCTCTCTCTTTTTTCCATCCATAAATAACAGAGACTCTGTAGCTCAGACCTCTTTCAAAATTCCTAACTGCATCCATGAGACCCTGAATTAGGGGCTTAAAATTCATTTGTGAGAGGTGTGTCCTATCCTTAGCTATCATCAGTACTCATCCAATGAGATCACAACTACCTGGATGATTGACACAAAGAAAGAGTCTACCCCAAAGCTGATCCAAAACATGGTTGATCTCTCTCTCTTTCTCTCTCTCTCTCTCTCTCTCTCTCTCTCTCTCTCTCTCTCTCTCTCTCTCTCTCTCTCTCTAGGATATTTTCTTTATTTACATTTCAAACGTTTTCCCCTTTCCAGGTCTTCCCTTTGGAAACCTCCTATCCCTTTTCCCTCCCCCTGCCTCTATAGGGGTGCTCCACCCACTCCCATCTTCCCACCCTGGCATTCCCCTACACTGGGGCATTGAACACCCTCAGGCCCAAGGACTGCTCCTCCCACTGATGTCCAACAAGGCCATCCTCTGCTACACATGCGGCGGAGCCCTGGGTCATCCATGTCTTTAGTTGGCGGTCCATTCCCTGGGAGCTCTCTGGGGTTTGGCCATTGAGACCGTTGCTCCCTCCTTTGGGGCTGCAAACCCCTCAGCTCCTTCAGTTTGTGGTTGGAAATCTACTCCCAAGCTTCTTTTCTCCTTTCTTCATTCTCTAGTTTTACCTGAGACACTCTTTTATATGACAACCCAGGGTGACTCTTTAATCAGTCCCAGACCAGGGATTCCTCACAGAAAAACAGTCCCACCGTCTAATGACAAAACAGTGACTATCACAGGAAGTAGGCTCTGCTGTGTTTCAGGGAAAACCTTTACTACAAGCAAACCACGCACTGAAAAGGAATGTGTCATTTGTATCTTTGTGTGAGGAAGGGTTGGTAAGGTCCCATGGTTAGTAGAAGCTCTAAATGTCTTGTTTCTATCAGGAGGAGAAGCTGGGAGTCTAGGATTTCATAGAGCCAAAAGGCAGGAAATTTGATCATTTGATCTCATAGGACAGTTCGAAAGCATCCAGGCCCAGGGTGCTGAGTCACGTTTCAGGAAGTGGGAAGACGGGGCTCAGAACAACAAGAAAGAGATTTTGAGAGAGATAACTGGACAGTTGCATCAGAACTAACACAAACCTGCCAGGAGGCTCTTTGATGCCCCTGCAGCACAGAAGAAAAAGAGGAGGAAGAGGGGGAAGAGGCATAATAATAGTAATAATAATAAATAAGAAAATGAGGAGGAGGAATAAAAGGAGGAGGAGGATGGAAAGGGGGAAAAGGAAGAGGAGGGAGAGAAGGGAAAGGAGGAAGAGGGAAAAGACAAGGGAGAGGAAGGGGGAGGGGAGAAGGAAAAGGAAGAGGAGAGAGAGGAGGAGGGAAAGGAAGAGGAGTGAGGAGGAGGAGTGAGAGGAGGAGGGGGAAGAGGGAGGGGGAGAGGAGGAAGGGGAAGAGGAGGAAGGGGAAGGCGTGGAGAAGGAAGAGGAGGGAGAGGAGGAGGAGGAAGAGGTCCAGGAGGAAGAGGAGGGGAAGGAGAAGGAAGAGGAGGAGGAGGAGGAGGAAGAGGAGGAGGAGGAGGAAGAGGAGGAGGAGGAGGAGGAGGAAGAGGAGGAGGAGGAAATGGATGATGGCGGTCCTGGCCTGAGTTTTGGTTCATCCTACACAGTGCCAGTAAGTTGCATGTGATGTTCTGAGACTTTACTACTCAGAATCCTAAGAGAGCTGGGCGACATTCCCAGAACACTGCTAACTTTTCTTCTTCCTTCTTTAGTCCACATAATATAATTGTATGTTTTTGTCTCAAAGCCATTTTCAACTCAAGAAATGGAGAGAATATGCAGTCCACATGTTACCCAGGGTTAGACCCATCTTTTTCCCAACAGTGTCTTGCTGATACATGGCTTCTACAGGAGCAACAGGGGATTTACAGGGAAAAAAAATGACCTGCCTCAGTCCAAGAGGAATGAATGACAACCTTATAGGTAAACTAGACTCCCTTTATACTCCAGGAGGTTCTGACCAAACATGGATCTAAGCCCCACACCTCTCTTGCTCTTACCAACGAACTGTAGCAAAATATTAGTTGTCAGCTAAATCAACTTTCTTTCTGTGTACCCCCAAAATTGCAGGAACCATCTTTATCACCATCTCTTTCCTTTCCATCTCTATTTTCCTGTAAGCTGCACCCAGCATTTGCATCCTGGGTACCATCTTTTACTTCTCTAATTAGCAGTATGATTCCCCCAGGCACTTGTCTGGGCTGACACAGGGTTTTGGAATATTTTCTTGTAGCTCTTTCCTCTCTCCTCTGTCTGGCCCACAAACACCATGCTGTCTCATTCCTTGGAATTGTTTAGCATCCTGTATTGCCAGCACCTTCCCAGCTCTGTGCTTGGAGCCACCCACAGGGCAAAGCCAGGAAGGGAAAAACAGACACCTGGGAAATTTCATTTCTTACAAGTCATTCCACCAAGTTTCAGTTTCCATCCACAATCTGCAGGCTTTGACCTAGTTTTTCAGATTTCTCTCCAGTGCAGCATCACTTTATCTCAAAGGGAAACAGGTCACCCTCATTTAACCTCTCCTCAGAGTCCCTGCTCTAGGCCTTTAAGCAAATGACCCCACCCACACCTTTCTAGGAATATCGGTCTCTCTCCCTTGTCTCCTTACCATCTTGTTTTTCTCCTCTTTTTCCTTACTAAAACCCTTGAAAATGTACTTTCAACACAAGCTTAGTCTTCATTACTGGTGCTCATCATCTTTCATACAGATTTGGACTCTAAACTCTAGACAGGTACAATAATCAAAGTCATAGGTTCCTTTAAAAATTAAGCCAAAGATGTTGAAACATGGAAAGATGGCATATAAGATAACTGATTTTCCAGTCGCCTTTTGGACAAGAGCTAGGGATCCAACTCATGACCCTTAGAAGGCCAGACAGTGCTGCCAACCGCTGAGCCATCTCTGCAGCTTTTCAATTGCCTTTTGCTCATCTTCTTATGACTCTACCCTGGGGGAATTACAAATATAGCTTGGAAGAGGTATGCTGCTTAGGCTACTAAAATCAAGATAATGCCCAACTCTCTTAGTCAGGGTTTCTATTCCTGCACAAACATCATGACCAAGAAGCATGTTGGGGAGGAAAGGGTTTATTGAGCTTACTTCCACATTGCTGTTGATCACCAAAGGAAGTCAGGACTGGAACTCAAGCAGGTCAGGAAGCAGGAGCTGATACAGAGGCCATGGAGGGATGTTCCTTACTGGCTTGCTTCTCCTGGCTTGCTCAGCCTGCTCTCTTATAGAACCCAAGACTTCCAGCCCAGGGATGGCACCACCCACAAGGGGCCCTACCCCCTTGATCACTAATTGAGAAAATGCCCCAAAGCTGGATCTCATGGAGGCACTTCCCCAACTGAAGCTCCCTTGTCTGTGATAACTCCAGCTTGTGTCAAGTTGACACACAAAACCAGCCAGTATACCAACTTTCTGAGCTAGAGGGTCAGGGAGGAGAGTCTTATATGCTAGCAAATGCAGAGAGGAGAGAGCATAATAAGAGAATCCCATAGTTCTGTGTATGAACCTACTGTGTGCAAGGCCTAACTTACACAGTGAAGGCTATAAAAGCTGAAATGTTTCTAAATAGCCAGCCATCTTTGCAGTTAATCCTGGCAATGTACATGTGTGAGGCATACCAAGGGCTTGCAAGGCTGAATACATGAACCACTACCCACAGAGGCCAGAAGAGCTTTCAGTGAGACCTTAGCTTAGTGTATTACCTCATCAATTAAACAGAACCCCAAGAATTCTCCAAAGACTTATATAATGATGTTCACAATGTCTAAGACAGAGTCTTTGCACTGTCTACACTGCGAGCAGACCAATGTCTAAGGAAAAGAACAGTCCGATGTGTCATTTAGAGATGACCCATATGTTAAAATCCTCAGGCAGATGTTTTAAAGCACACACTATTACCATGGTCTGTGAGGCACGGTTCAATACCCATGTGAAGGGTGGAAGGAAATGAATGAGATCTCTGCAGAGAGGCAGAATGACGCATAGAAGGGACACACTAGTAACAGTAGAACTGACAGCATAATTCCTGAAATTTGAAAAGCTGCTGGGATATGTCCACGAGAAGATGTGAGATGACAAAGAAAAAGAGGAGTATCGATTTAAAGGCAGGTCAATAGAAATGATCCAACTCGAGGGCCAGAGACAAAACAATAAAAATAAGTGGAAGCCTCTGGGACTGGGGAAACCATCCGATGCTCTAACAGAGGCATCACTGGAATGGCATGAAGGGACGATGAGAGCCAGATTGGAGCTGAAAGCTCCCACCGATGAAGAAAGAGAATGTATACAAAGTTAGCTACATTTTTATTTATTTTATGTGCATGTGCACATACACGGGCATGCGATTGCTGCAGAGGGCCCATGTGGGTGAGAAGACCCCTTATGGGAGTGGCATCTCTCCCACAGTGTGGGTCTTAGGGATTGAACCCAAGTCTTCACATCTGGCAGCAGGGTTTGCCCACTGAGCTAGCTTGTCAGCAAGAAAGAGATAAGATTCAAGTAACTTTACAGATGATAGCAATTCAGTGAATGACATCGGCTTAAACACAAAGAAAACCACATTGGATCTATAATAATTAAAGTGCTATAAATCAAAGGTTAAAAACAGACAGATCTCTATGTATATTATATTATATCTATCATCTATCTATTTCTCTCTATATGTATTACTGTACTATGTATACTATATAGTTACACATATAGATAGATAAATAGATAGATACATATATACACATACACGCACATACATACATACACAAACATAGCACCAGTGACCTAGAACTTTCTAGGGAATAATGACACATTGCATATATTATAGATGGCAGAATAATGCACCAGTGGGTTGTGACTGCTTTATCAGAAACCTTGGCAGTTAGGAGACAGTGAATGTGTTGAAAGCCTAAGAATATTTTAGAGCTAATATCTAAGAGACAGCTTAGCATGGGGGTGGATTAGAGAAATACGGTTCAGGACTAGGAAGTAAGACAAAAATGTGAAGGTTAGAGGTGAGTTCAGAGAGAAAAGATACCCTGGCTGCTAATGGAAGGTTGGCTGGCACACTGAATGTCGGGCTGACAGATCTGAAAGGGCAAGCTTGCCTCCCTTCTCCCCGCATATGCGCACAGAATCTGAGAGACCATCCTGAAATAGCTATAGCGTCAGTCAAACAGCCACAACTGAAGGACAGCAGTGTCCTGGGACTGTCAGACCTGACTGGACACAAGCTCTTCCTCAAACACATTCACAGGGTCTCACCTTCCTTCACACAGCTCTTTTGGCCTTTGTCCCCTACTCTCCCGATTCAATATGACCAATTCCTGCTTAACTCAGTGGCCTGGTTCACATGCAGCCTCACTCACTCTATAGAAAAGAATGTACTGGATATCTCCAATGTACCCAGGAGCTGACCCTGTCCATAGAGCTTTCCAAGACCTTCCTACTGAGAGCACTGAGGGGCATTTACCCATCGAATCTTTAGATCAATTCATTAAATTCATTTGATTTGCATTAGTTGACAATGTACCTGTGCACTCTACTCTACCCAAGGAATAAGGTACAACTCATCTTTGGCTTACAAGAAGGATCTATTAAAGTCACTTAAAGCATTCATTTGGAGGCTGGTGGTAGCTCGGCCAGGAAAGGTACCCCAAGGCTGGTGGCCTGAGTTACATACCTGGGACAGACATGATAGAAAAAGAAAACTAATTCCCAAGAGTTTTCCTTTGGTATGTACTATGGTCCTGAGGGGTGCACATGCCCTAGCCCCTAGATCCCACACTGTTAAATAAATGCCATAAAAATTTGTAAAGGCACTCATTATTTTAGAACAACTAATGAAAAAAAAAAAACCAGAGACTTTTGCTCCCTCTAAATATATTAGAATATTACCAATCATTAAGAGTAATATGAATTGTTTGTATTTTAAAAACATCAGTAAAACAATCTTTAACTCTAATTATCAAATGATGTAAAATTCCAAAAATAAATGCACTGATAATTTCCTAGTTATTTTTATATTTTTAATGTATTTATGCTCACAAGAACCAAAGAATGCTTTTTTTAAAAAAATATCTTTTTATGTCTTTTAACCTGCAGATCCTTTGTGTGTGGTGGGGTGGGGGAAGGGGGAAGGGGAGTATGTGTGTACCTTGTAGGTCCTTTGTACGTATTATGGCTTCCAATTTTGTATTTTTATATGGTTTCTGAGTATATGAAAGAGTGGCGCTCTATTTTTTTGTGCCTTTTCTTGGACTCTTCCTTCAGCCACAGAAGACTTAATGAGAACTCAGGGCTTGGCTCAACGGTAGAGTGCTATCTAACACTCACAAAGCCCTGGGTTTGAGCCCCGGGATGGCAGACAAAGAAAATCCAAGCCCTTATTTTACAAAGTAAAACATTGAGAGTTTAAGATCTTCCCTGTAAGACCACACTAATTGAACTCAACTAAAATCCAGACCTTCCAGATTGTCTTAGGTCCACGCCTCCCTTAACTTGTTATTGAGTGTGAGGTGCAGATTGAAGTACGGGCAAGCTGGGAGACTGTGAAACCAGAGTCCAGCCGAGTAAACCTGAGTGGTGGCCGACATCTCCTCCCAGAAGATTAAGCGGCTCTTCTGAAAACTTGGCTTGTCACTCAGCAAGCTCTTCCTGCGCCCCGTGCCTGGGCGCACCAGCCACTCCTCTCTTACCACCTACTTATTCTATTCAGAGTTTTAAAACACCATCACACAAAGGACCAAAGAGTTCAGAGGGAGCTGGTTATGAAACAAGAGGAGAAGCAGAGTTGGACCGAAAAGTACATGTCTGATCTCAGCTCTATCAAAAACCAAGACAAGAACAAGGCAAAATGCCTTAGTACCTTCAGCGTTACAGTGTCTTCACTTGTAAAATGATGTCGGAAAGTCTAGTCGCCATGGATACAGAGGTAGGATACAAATCAACTGGCTAGGAAGTGAAGCTTTCTAGGTTCCAGTAGAAACAAAGGTGGGGGTGGGGGCAGGAAGGGGGTATGAGGGCTTTAAGCATAAAAGACAATCTTTAAGAAGTTGACTTTTTTTCTTAGTCATCCCCAAAGAAAGAGGGCCAAGGTGATACTGTCAGTGCTTAACTCAGAATAGATGAAAGGTTTGAAGAAGAAGGAGAAGAAGGCACATCTATTGGGGGAAAAGTCTGGAAATAACCAACCACTGATGTTCAAAAGTCATGAGGTCATCATTCATCTTTATAAAAGAGACAGAGGAACAAAGACAAACAAGGCAAGAGCTGGCTTTTACATAACAGCTTCGCAAGGGAAAGAAATAGCTCTCCTTCCCCAGGCTCAAGCCTGAGAGCAAAATGTAAAGCTTTGGGCAACCACCTATGAAATGAATGCAGTTTCTAGTTTCAACAAATGCTTGGAGACATCATGAAAGTCCTTTTGATAGAGATACAAAGTTTTACTCTTCATTTTCTTTCAAATTCTTTATTGAAAAAGTTTCACAGATCCCGCAGTCTAGTCTGTGTGTTGACCTAAGATCAGCCACCAAGCAAGCAAACTGCCACTTTGAAAGTTTGTTATCTAATTTTACTGCCCTGAACTTCATATATTTCTGAGACAGCATCTTGTTTTGTACCTCAGGCTGGCTTTGAACTCACAATGATGTTGCCTTGTCCCCGCCCCTCTGCTGGAATTATACATATAAGCTACCACTATGGCTTAGCTTAGACTTTAGTGTTTATTGAACTCTGTATGAAGCAGTGCATTATTTGAACAAGAGTCAACATTACCAACGCTCCCTGCTCCTCTCCTTGTACTCAGTCATGATTGCCTTCCTACTGTTCTGTCACATATGCCCATGAATAGATATAGGTATATTATTAAGTGAAAAGAAAATGTCTGAGTCACAAGGCTATAGCTCACGAGGTTACAGAATCACCTGCGGCAAGGATAAAATCCCTTCAAAAGCTCGAAATCACCTAAAACTTTATGCAAAATTTAAATTGTACACCATTGCATATGGGCATTTAATGCTGAAATAGTGTTTCTCCCTCCAAGTTTCCTAATAAAATGAGGTTCCAATGGTTAAGAGCACTTGCTGCCCTTCTAGAGTGCCTGAGCTTGGCTCCCAGCAGACACATCAGGTGGATCACAACTACAACTTCAGCTCCAGGGAACCCAAAACTATTTTCTGTCCCCACCCACTCCCCTGCACCTGCACATATGTGCTACACACGCACACACACACACACACACACACACACACACACACACACACACACGAGAAATAAATCCTTAAAATGATACCCTCCGGTATAGTTAAACATGGAGAGGAACCCCACAATCGTTTCTGTCCACTCTTCTGGATATTTTAAAACAAAATTATGTGTTTTCTCTTTTGAATTTTTCAAACCTCCAAACCTGTTTTGTACTTTGCAAAAGCATAATACTACTAAGAGAATGTTATATAGTTTTTAAATTAACTTGTGGGTTTATCTGGGGCAGGAAAACCATTTAACTATTCTTATTCTCCAAGGAATAACCAGGAGAGGAGACTTTTCTTCTGAGGTTTCAATTGTAGCTATGGTGAATGGGGAAAAATAGCACCTCACTGAGATCTGTATGGTTGTTTAGGAGTGGAAAATAACTTTAATTATTCTGTATAAGCAAGAATTTCTGGCAAACATCCCAATTTGATTCTTTTCAACATATGTGAGTTTTATCATTTATTTAGGGTATTTCTCAGCCCCTGTATTATTCACAGAGATACTGAAGTCCAGTGTAGAAAGCTGCTCACTTCAGTATTATGGACAACCCTAAAGAAATGGAAACAAGAGGCTGGAGAGATGGCTCAGCGTTTAAGAGCACTGACTGCTCTTCCAGAGGTCCATGAGTTCAATTCCCAGCACCCACATGGTGGCTCACAACCATCTGTAATGGGATCCAATTTTCTCTGTCTGAAGACAGCTACAGTATACTCATATCAATAAAATAAATATTCAAGAAATGGAAACAAGTTAAATACTTCTCAGTATGTGTTTCCTCAACCTGTCTGCTTCTGTGATAAAACACTCTTACCAAGAGAAACTTGAGGAGGAAAGGATTTATTTGGCTTCCGCTTATTTGCAGGTCAGATTCCACCACTGAGGGATGGCAAACCATGAAGAGACAGGCTTCCTCCCAGGCTCATGGTTGGCTGGCTTTCTTACTATAGCCCAGGAATGGCATTTCCCACAGTGGGCTTAAGCTCTCCCGTGTTCATCAGCAACAAGACAGTTCTCTGCAGACAGCTACAAGGCTAATCTGTTCTGGGCAGCTCCCCCAATGGAGCTATTACCTCACAGAACACCAGGGTATCTCACATTGAGAGCCAGAGCTAACTTGGACAACAAGGAAATAGTTGAAGACATTTGATATATAGAAATCATGTAATTTCAAGTCTATCAGGTTGATCCCTATAAGAAAATGTCCAAGATATACTGATGGTTGAAAATATCAAGTTGCAGCTGTTCAGTGTACTCCTGCTTATGTCAAGCTTACAAAGATTCTACCATATATGTTTGTACTAGGGTAGAAGTTTGTGGATGCAAACACCAAGAATAGGCAATATCATCAACAATGTGCACTCACTGATGGTGTGGTGGGAGAGGGGAAGATGGGGACTTTTACATGTTGCTCATATTTTTTTATTCCTGGTATTTCTATAGTATCTAAATAAAGAAATAGACATTTTCCCCTAACTCTCTCAACCCTCAGAATACCATGCCCTCTTTGAGACTCTATATTGTTATGACTCTGAACATCTTGGCCATGATGTGTGAGCTTTCATGAGCCTGACATAAGATGACTGTGGAGAGACGGCAATGTCAAAGACCTTGCATAGCTATAGCAATAACCACTGACAACTATGTCACACAGACCCATCTCCCATGTTAGGAAGATGAGTATCCTGGGCCATGTTGGACACAAGAGCTCCTATGTGGTGGTGGCACAGTGGAGGTGACATAGCTCACTGGGAGGACCAACATTCTAAGGTGCCCAACTTCTTCAGTGAACTTGGTCTGTGGTAGCCATGGCTAGTTCCACCATCACTCAACATCCATTCTCTCCTTCTTTCTGATAACACAACTCAGATTTTGCCCTATAGTGTGCCCAGTTTAAAAAAAACAAAACAAAACAAAACAAAAAACTCTTTTCAACTGGAGAAATAGATTAGTAGTTAGGAGTGCATATGATCTTAATTCAGTTCCCCATACTCATTAAATGGCTTACAACCTCTAGACAGTAACTCTAGATCCATACAGGAAGTTTCACGTCCTTTTCTGGACTCCATGGGCACTCACACATGAATGTGACCACAACATGCGTACCACACATGCACATTACACATACCTCTTCCTATGCTTTCTTGCTATTGATGTGGCCATGCGATTTATTGTTGACCAATAAATTGAAAGCAAGTCTTTGGGTGATATTTTCTGATAATCATTCTTTATAGGGTGGAAGAAGGATTTAAGGACCATCTTTGCCATCTTATGTCTTTAGGGCTTAGACTTCCAGCTGCGAACTGCACACTAGCATGTCAGAATAAGATATTAAGCAGAATGCAGGCCCTTGATGATGTCATAGAGTGATTTTAGAAATTCTAGATGGATTTCCCCCTCTGGAGACTCTCTCACATGAGATGATGATCCTTGCTGAACTGTCATAGTCAGGCCTCTGTGGTCAAAGACAATCCTAACCAGTTCAGAGTCTTCCAAGCTCAGCCTCAGACAGAGTAAATGAATAGCTCTTAAGGTTCTAGACGAGGGGTTGTGATCCTGCTGAATAGGGGGAGGGGTTCATCAAATGAGCCATAAAACTTTGGGAGACTCTGGGAGATGATACTGCAAAGAAGCATGCCTCAGGTGCCCAGGACATACCTGAAAATCCCTGTGGTCCATACTGAAGGAAAAACAAGTCAAGAGTTGCTTCTGGCTGTATATAAAATTGGAAGAAAAGGTTAGTTCTCACTTTTCCCAGGATAGGTGACTTTTGGGTTCCTGGTCTGTGAGGTTAATGGTGGTCCCTAGTGCTCTTCATGGCCATGAGAAATAAGTCGTGCATCTACTTTCAGCATTATTACCTTCTCTGCTCAGACTCAATCACATATCATGCTGATTTTCATCCAGCTGCCCAAAGTATCAGTTGCTGGGTGACTTAACAAACCTTCTGCATCCAAGAGCGGAGACCAAGAGGGAAGAATCCCGCTCCTACCATCATGTTCCTAGGATGACCCAGCCTCTTTTCACATCCATCACTTTTATTAATTATTTCATAAAGATATTCAAAGTTAAGGAAAGGTAAGCAAAAACCTAATTAACTCCTAACAAGAAGTTTCTTCTTATTTTTTCACACTTGCTTGGAACGATGTATTATCCGTTAGTAAGTAGTGTAAGTAATTATCGTGGAACTGATATATTTTAGGCAACCCCACTGAAATGGCGTAAACAACATTTCCTGTGTCAAAAGCAGAGATCCAAGTCTGTTTTAGAATGGTCCCTCATCTCCATCTCTTATAATTCCTACCAATAACTCGTCTTTTTATATATACTGGCATCCGTGTGGAAGACAGCATCCCACATTGACCAAGTCTCCATCTGGTGACAGACGGGGAAACAGGAACGTAGACTATCACTTTATGCAGATGGATTTCTATTAATACAAGCAAGTGACCCTGAAAGAGAAATTGGCTATCTCCAGCATAACTTGCAGGAGATGGTTCTGCATTTCCTGAAAACAGGTTATTTCTAAATGCACCGCCTTGCAAGCACTGCCCAGGCATTTATCCTTCTAAGAGCTATTTTTTTTAAAAATCCCAAATAAACCTGTGGTTCTCTGTCTCTTTACTTAGAAAAGGATGCAAAAGATACAGAAGGAAGGATGGGACCACGGGGTAATACAGCAACAAGTGTCTATGGGAAAAAAAATCCTGAGTTTTTCTGGCTACTTGTTGTGGATCCTGTATGGTGGAGATAGGCTGTGGGCGTGAGATGGATGAACGTGAAGGGAAGTGGTTTGATTCACTGTCCTATTTGTCTTGCCTTTCTTCATGAAGACAAGCAATATGAAATACAATCAAGAATACACATCCAGTAAATTAGTGCTTTTAAAATTTATGTAAGTGATCACTTATTAAGGTTTGAGTATGAAAGGTCCCCCATAGACTCACATTTTAAATTCTTGGTTCACCATTTATTTGGGGGAGGTTCTGGGAACTTTAGAAGGAGAGGGTCTACCTGGGGGAAGTAAGTCACTGAATGTTGGTTCATAGAGATCTCTGCTGGCTGGCCTCTTTCTGACTCACCTTGCTTCCTGGTTGGCAATGAAATGAACAGCCTTCCTCTACCACACAGTTCTGCCACCATATTCTACCCAAGCACAGCAACTGGAGCCTCTGAACTCGTGCACTAGAGTACATCTTTAAGTCACTTTGCCACAATGGTGTGAAAAGTGGGTAAAGGATCTACTGGTGGTTGCTAATAAGGTATTAAGGGATAACTTAAAGTGGTGACTTCATTAGCTTCAGTGACCAATCATGACTGACCATAACCAGGAGGATTTCATGAAGAGGCTCATCAGAGGACAATTCCTGAGGACAAACAACCAACCCACTGGTTCATCAATAGAGACAGGAGTATGGTACAGCCATGCAATAACGTACTACCCTATGGGAGCCAGCAGGGTGGTTCAGTACATACACAGGCATGTACACATGCATGTACGCACACACGCATGAAGCATGAATTCACAAATGCAAATCCCCTCCCCACGCACACAATGCATACTTCTTGATATAGTTCTAGAAAATTTCAAATAAATCAAATAGGATTTTTCTGGATAGCTTATCAACACAAGCTAGAGTTAAATGGGAAGAGAGGCTTTCAACTGAGAAAATGCCTCCATCAGATTGAACTATAGGCAAGTCTTTGGTGGTATTGCCTTGATTAATGATTGATGGTGGAGCTCACTATGGACAGATTCTATGTTGTATAAGAAAGCACGTTGAGAAATCCAGGAGGAGCAGTAAGCTCCACAGCTTCTGCTTCAGTTCCTGCCTTCAGGTTTCTACCTTGAGTTCCTGTCCTGACTTCTTTAGCTTGTGAACTACCATGTGAGAGGGAAAGATGATATTAACCCTTTCCGTCCTGAGCCCCACGATGCTGTATCACAGCAAGAGAAACTTCACTGAGATAACAACCATACTGTATGACCCAGTTTCTTAATAATCAGTTTTATAGTACTCAGGGCTACTGAACACAATATTAAGACATACTTGCCAACAGAAGTGCAATTTATATATTATACACATCATGATAGAATGATTGGCTATAATTTTAAACAGAAAGAGGAAAGAAAACTTTGAGGTTATAAGATCTCTCCTCAGAACAAATCATCCTTTAGAAAAATCACATTTCTAAATGGGTCAATAAGATGACTCAGAGACTAGTACCCAGAGATTCGTCATATCTAATTCTCATTCCTACCCTACTAATAAAGCTTTTATTAACATTTTTATTTAGTGTGTATGTGTGCATCAGGGTAGGGGAGTTAAGTGTGCCACAGTACATACATGGAGGCCCAAAAGCCACCTGTAGGAAATAGTCCTCCCCTTCCACCATGTAGGTCCTGAATGTCGGACTCAGATCATCAACCTTGGCGACCAGCACCCTTATCTACTAAGGCACCTCACCAGCCATTGCATTGTCTGCCTCTCTGCCTCTTTCTTTCTGCATGTGTGTATATGTAGATTTGCCTAAAATGGATTTTTTATGGAAAATGGAATCATACAAAATATCACCTTTGTGACTGGCTTCCCTTATCAGCACAGTTTGTGAATTGATATACCTCTGCATATCAATCTTGCAAAAAGCACCGTGGCAGGGTCGTGTAGGTGTGCAGTGGCCTTTGGTCATATTCACCTCACTCAGTTCCTTTTTCTTATCTTCCCTTATGTTTCAGTTCCCGCCTCCAAGTCTCTGACGATTTTTAATTCCATGTTTGTTTCCCTTCTATACTCCAGATATAACAGAAAATATGAGACACTTCTACAACATATTGAAATAGAATTCTCATGCCAAAATGTTCAATGTTTTTATCATAAAATTTTGTGGTTTGGGGCTTTTTTATTTTTATTGTTTTACAGAGTTGGGGATGACTATGATTTTTCATTCCCTAATTGTGTAACAATTATCAAATATTCTCCACTGATTTGCATGTTCGCCCTCCACTGCTGAGAAATTACCAACTCTCTCTCTCTCTCTCTCTCTCTCTCTCTCTCTCTCTCTCTCCCCCCCCCTCCGTCTGCATGTCTTTGTCTCTCTGTCTCTCTGCATGTTTGTATATGTAGATTTGCTTAAAATGGAATTTTTATTGAAACTGGAAACATACAAAATATTGCGTTTGTAACTGGCTTTCCCTTTTAGCATAGTTGCTTACTTAATTTCTTTTTGCCTTTTCTTTTTTTCTTTTTTATTAGATATTTTCTTCATTTACATTTCAAATGTCCCCTTTCCTGGTTTCCAAAAACCCCCCTATCCCCTCCCCCGTCCCCCTGCTCACCAACTCCCAGTGCCTGGTCCTGGCATTCCCCTACACTGGGGCATAGAGCCTCTAGGACCAAGGGTCTCTCCTCCCATTGATGCCCCACAAGGCCATCCTCTGCTACATATGCAGCTGGAGCCATGAGTCCCATCATGTGTACTCTTTGGTTGGTGGTTTAGACCCTGGGAGCTCTGGGGGTACTGGTTAGTTCATCTTGTTGTTCCTCCTGTGGGGCTGCAATTCCCTTCATCTCCTTGGGTCCTTTCTCTAGCTCCTCCATTGGGGACCTTGTGCTCAGTCCAATGGATAGCTGAGAGCATCCACCTCTATATTTGTCAGAGCCTATATTTATCACTGGTAGAGCCTCTCGGGAGACAGCCATATCAGGCTCTTGTTAACAAGCACTTGTTGGTTTTGGTAACTGTATATGGGATGGATCCCCAGGTGGGACAATTTGTGGATGGCCTTTCCTTCAGTCTCTGCTCTACACTTTGTCTCTGTAACTCCTTCCACAGGTATTTTGTTCCCCCTTCTAAGGACTGAAGTATTCACACTGTGGTCTTCTTTCTTCTTGAGATTCATGTGGTTTGTGAATTGTATCTTGAGTATTCTGAGCTTCTGGGCTTGTAATACACAAGATACCCACTTGTTAGTGAGTGCATACCATGTGTGTTCATGTGTGATTGGGTCACCTCACTCAGGATGATATTTTCTAGTTCCATCCACTTGCCTATGAATTTCATGAATTCATTGTTTTTAATAGCTGAGTAGTACTTTACATAGTGCCTCGGACCTTCCTGTAGGTCATGAATGGGACATCACACATTTTGTATGTGTATCTGTTACTGCTCACTCTCACCTCTCTCTCTTTTGGCTATTGTATATAATCTGCTATAAATACAGAAGTACATTTTTTCATTAATTTGTCTGCACAGGTGACCTTATGTTTTGGGTTCCGAAGTGCGATCTCATTTGGCAATTCACGTGGGCTTCCAGCTTGCTATAATAGCCAAAGGCGGTCTGGAGTGTGGAGACTTCCTCTGCCTCCCAAATAGAGATTGCAGACATTCACCCTCACAGAGCCTTTAACTTCACTGCCTCTTCTTCAAATTTGTTACTTTGGGCTAACTTCAGTTCTTCTTGTGAGTATGAAATGGCATCTCATTGTGGTTTTAATTTACATTTCCCAATTAACTAAACAAACTTATTTTCATGGGTTCATCTGCCTATACACCTTCCTTGGACAAATTCACATTCAGAATATGTGCCCATTTGTCTTATTACTGAATTGTAAGAGCTCTTTATATAATTTAGACTCACATTCCTTATATCGTATACATACTTATATGTGATATTAGGACTATAAGTCATATATATAATGTACATATTGAATTCATTGAACATATATTGTGTGATATTATCCCCATTCTGTGAATTTTTTTTTTTACTTTCTTGACTGTATGTTTGAAGCACAAAATTCTGTAAATTTTACTAATTCCAAATACACATACATTTGTATTTGAAGTGTCTCATAATAACCCACACTGGCTTTGAACTAACTATATAGCTGAGATGAGGCTGGCCTTGAATTCTGTTTCTCTTGTCTTCACCTCCTATGTCCTAGGATTACAGGCATGAGCCACTACATCCTGTTTTAGGGGGTATTAAGGTTGGAACCCAGGGCTTCATTTACAGGAAAAAAATATTCTACCAACTGAGCCACACCCCAGTCCTTACTTCTTTTTTTGTAGTTTGACTATCAAATCTGACAAACTGACAGGCTCTCATAAGATCACTAAAATGATTGCCTCTACTTTCTTTTTGTTTTTTTTGTTTTTGTCCTAAAGTTTATTTTAAATGAAAAGTATGCATGCTGCAGGGCCAACTTTCCTTGTGTGCTATCCTAGAGAGTGAGCATTGGAGTTAAGGGTGGTTTTTCCCTCTTGAATGACCTTGATGTCCTGTTTGAAAGTCAGTTGAATATAATGTGAAGGTTCATTCTGGATTCTCAGCCCTATGCCACTGACGCAGAAGCCCAGCTTCATGTCAACACTTTGTGCCTTAATTCCTGCCTCTTTATATGAAGTTTGTACTTCTTTCTTGTAGTGGTTTTGGCTACTGTGGGTCCTTCTAGTTTCCATACGAATTTTAGAGGTTAAAAAATGGTAATTATCACTCCACAGAGCTTTGCATTGTATCTGTATAGTGCTTCTCAACCTTCCTAATGCTACGACGTTTTAATACAGTCCGTCATGTTGCAATGACCCCCAACCATAAAATTATTTTCAATGCTACTTCATAACTGTAATTTTGCTAATTGTTATGAGTCATGATGTAAATACCTATGTTTTCCAGTTATCTTAGGTAACCCCTGTGAAAGGGTTGAGAACCACACTGCATTTGTAGCTAAGTTGGGGCACACGACCACCCCGACAGTGCTGAGTGTCCCTGAACAGAGGGCATCCTCCTTTAACCGAGTCTATTTGTTTCTTTCAGCAATGTTCTCTAGCTTTCAGTAAGTTTCCGTTATTATGTTTATGTATCAGTGCTTTATTATTTTAGATGCTATGGAAAATGGACCTGAATTGAGTTTTATCTTTCTTTAAATTTGCAATTATTTTACAACAAAGACATAATGCCCTCATAGCTAGAAAACAACAAAGCATAATCCCTTTAGTTTTGTGAAGATCTGTGAGTCCCAGACCTTCATTTTCTGAGGATGGTTTTAAATGTTTGAATCTGATCTCAGTTTGACTCTAACACTTGTGAAGCCTCTAGTGAAGTTGAAGAAACTGCCCTCATTCCCAGCTCGTGTTTAGCTCATCTTAAAGTTAGAAAGGACACATTTTGCTATGCAAAACCTCTCAGGATTTTAAGGATATGGGCATAATAAAAGTGATCTTCTATTGGAAGTTTGCTCAACAAATTTTTGCCTCATAACCTTGAGCCTATCAAACAGATCAGAAGAAACACTTCTGTACCCATGGAGTATGGAGAGATGGGAGATGTCTTCAGGGACAGGAAAAACCACACGCTTGCTTGTGAACACAGCTGTCCCAAGACATGGCTGAATCAGGAGCCCAGGCCTCCACTTCCCCTTAGACAGTAACTAACTTTCCCTTTCCAGGTTTGAACATTCTCCACTGCAGGCCTCATCCAAACACTTCCATCAGCCATGGAAACCTGCAGGTGGAGAACTGTTTGTTTGATTAACGACTAGTTTTAAGTCCAACAGAACTTTCTGATGTTAGTGTCTGGGTCCATTCATTACGATTAGTGAATTGAGACCTGTTTGGCTCTGGAAGATCCAAACAGATGTTTATAACAGATCAAAAAGAGCCTCCAGCCACAGAACTAGTCTCCTTGGTCTGGCAAGATGGCTCAGCAGGTAAAGGTGCTTGTAAGCCAGCCTGATGATGGGAGTTTGGTCCCTGGTGCCCACACGGTGGAAGAAAAGGACTTGCTTCTACAGGTTGCCTTCTGACCTCTGCACACAGCACTGTCAGCTCCATCAAGCTTTCAAACACACGAACACACACACACACACACACACACACACACACACACACACACAGTAAATAAATTAGAATGTATAATTTAAAATTTTAAGAGAAAGCCCTAGGGAATGCCAATTCTGCTAACAATAAAAGCTTCTGGAAAGGAAAGTTATAGTTCCTCCTCCATCCCAAAAGGTAGGCAAGACTCAGATGAGCTCCTGAAAAACCTTACTGATTTTATAACTCAGGCCTATCAGTTCTCACCTGAAGAAGGCACATACAATGGCTCAAATGCATTATGGGTAGTGTGCAGTGTGTGTGTGTCTGTGTGTGTATGTGTATATGTGTGTTTGTGTGTGTGTATGTGTGTAGTATGTGTGTGTGTGTATGTGTCTGTGTGTGTATATATGTGTGTTTGTAGTATGTGTATGTGTGTATATGTCTGTGTGTGTTTATCTGTGTGTGTTTATGTGTGTCTCTGTGTGTGTATATATGTGTGTGTATGTGTGTGTGTGCATGTGTGGTATGTATATGTGTGTCTCTCTGTGTGTAGTATGTGTATGTGTGTATATGTGTGTGTTTCTGTGTGCATGTGTTTGTGTGTGTATGTGTATATATGTATGTGTGTGTATATGTGTGTATGTATGTGTGTATGTGTGTATATGTGTGTGTTTGTGCATGTGTGGTATGTGTGCATCTCTCTGTATGGTATGTGTATGTGTGTGTGTCTGTGTATATCTGTTTGTGTGTGTGTGTTTGTGTATCTGTGTCTCTGTATATCTCTCTGTGTTTATGTGTGTGTCTCTCTGTGTGTATATATTTGTATGTATGTGTGTGTGTGTATGTGTGTGTGTGTGTTATTCCTGCCATCATCTTTGATTTCTAGTATGTTTATGTATACATTGAGAAAGAAGCATGTGAGAACTCACAACCAAAATGTGATAGTCCTTATGTACATCCTATGACTTTTATTTACTTTTATTTTGATTAGACTATGTGGTCACAGTCCCAGAGAATCAACATAGCTCACAGTGCTTTCAGAACCCATGTAACAAATTCCAGCATTTAAAACAAAACTTTGGAAAAGCAAATCTCTTCTCTCTAGACCTCAACTTTAAAATTCTTGCACCATCATAATGATAACACACCGTCCTGTATTGCTGTGCAAAAGAAGAAGAACTTGCCTAGGATGGCAGTGACCCCAGAGCATCTTTAGACCTCTGTAAAGGATGCAGTCTTTTCTTGTAAACAAGAATCTAACCTGCATGCTGAAGCCCTCCGAGAAATGCCAATTGCACTTCCAAGGCATGCTAAGCTCATCTCCCCTGAATGGATGCTGAGTCTGGAGACATGATGAAGAAGAGGTTCCACTCTTCTGTGTACCCTCATGAGAGCAAGCCGAAAGCTTCCTCCCACCTCGAAGGCAATCCAAGCATGATGATCGAGGCCATGACCAAGATTCACAGAGGTGGATTCTTGAGCAATGATGGTTTCATCAGCAGAAACTCTGAGGCAAATTGTTCATCTGCTCATCCCTCCTGGAAGCACCACCAGACCCCTTAGCCAATCTCTTTCTCAGCAGCCACTGCAAAAAGTCCAGATCTCCATCTGCTGTGTCTCCTTTGCAAGCCTGCCATTCCTCACGTGTTCCTGACACACCTCATGACTACCTTTGTAAGGGCATCTGCCGGCTGAGCAATTCAGGCATCACTAGCCACAGATCAACAACTAGCAAGCCATTTGAGACCAAGTTTTGGGAGAAATATTACTTTTATTTTACATTATCTACCACTACAGAGTATCTAAGCATGTACCACACAGTGAGGGTAATAGCCCATCTCTTCCATAATCTAGGCCAAGTGAGAGCACCAAGACAAGCATACCCTGACTCCAGTGTTTCTCCGACTCTAACAGCACCCATTTACTGTAGCCCGGTGCTTCAGCAAATGCTTCTTTTCCAAATACTTGGCTTGTCTTCTGTTCAAGTTGCAAGGCAAGAAAAGGAATCCCGGTGAAGGCAGGAGCCATGGCTCCGTGGAATGTTGCTGTTGTTAGAGGGTCAGCTTGTGGAATATCAGGTAACAATACTATTCATTCTGATATCAAGAGTGAAAACACTCTCACTGCTCAGCATCTTGTCGGAATCTTGCTGGTCTGTCCTTGTTACAGAAAGCCTACCTACTGATGGGCACACACGTTCCTTTTATTTGTGGAAACACTTTCTACAGTTTTCAGCATATGTTAGCTTACTGAACACTTGTGGGAAAATTGATTGACAAGCTTGGCAATGGTTCTGTTAAAATTTTATCTGCAGAAAATAGGATTAGTGGTGGTTTCTCTTTCTTGGTCATTTTATAATGAACATCTGAGTATACTGGTGAATGCCTATCATGATGACTCTATGGTGAGATTTTGGGTGACATTGGTGTCAATTTTACTTGTATCACTAATCAAGGGTGACATTACTGATTGTTGGGAAATCCTCACTGTTGTTATATTGTAATATTACCCCGTAACCCTGGCTGGCCTAGAACTCACTATTTAGACAAGACTTGCCTCAGATTAACAGAGATCTGCCTGCTTCTGTATCCCAAGGGCTAATTAATGTCATGTGTTATCATGGCCAGCCCTTGAAATTAATATTTTAAATTGATTTAGAGATCATTAGTCTCCCCTTAAAATACCCTGATCACAGAAGCACTTGCTTACTTATCATTTTTTAAATGTTAATTGAATGAATACATGAATCACAAAAAAGAAGTTATTTTTAAAGTGTAATGTGAAGTGAGAATGCAGACTTTAAATTGTAGCTTTTATTTAATCAATTTATAATATATGTGTGTGCCTTCAAACATCACTTATGTTATAAGTTTATGCCATAAAATTGAAAGACAAAATTCTAGCTATAAAATTGCTACAAATATAGAAAAAGTGAATTGCATATTGACACTGTTAAAATACATGGGATGTTAAGATACAGGGAAACGTTGACTTTGTTGTGCAATCAAATTGAAGGAGATGCTCCAACAGTTTCATCTAAAGATCAGTTCGACAAAAGACATCTTCAAACTGAATCATCTAATTACACACAGAAGTAGAAGATATTGAACATTCTGAGCTAAGGGGAAGAGTTGGAGTTCAGTGTTTGGCTGGCACACCAGAGAACACAGGCTAAGTCCTCAGCACTGGCTTTTAAAAGAGATAAAAGGAAAAAATATCATCAGGTAAGAAAACTATGCAGCTAGAGATGATCCAAAGACTTGAAATTGGCTCTGATGTGACCTACTTCAATCAACATAACCAAAAACTACAGTGAAGTGAAACCTGTCAGGACTGTTCTTTTTGGGTAAATGATCTATCCTATGTATGGTAGACGTTTAGCAGCACAAAGTAAGGGAAGACAGATGTGATCCACAATAGATGTACCTGGATTATATAGGCTTCATGCACAAGAAGTTTAGATGTTAGGGCTGAAGAGAAAGGCAGAGAGAAAGAGCTGTAATCACCTTCAACACGATTCCCACCAAAAAAAGGAATGGAAGTGCAGATCAGTTACAGAAAATAAAAGGAGCTGGTCATCAAAATAATAAGCAGATAACTAAATACTGGGAATTTTTGATAAAAATAGATGTGCCAGATTTTCCTGACAATTTATGAATTCCTTCTCTTTATTTTTAAATCTCTCATAATCTTTTAACATTTGTGAATCCCAGTTTTGACTCTAGAAAAAATAATCCATCTCAAGCATCTGCTCTGTCATAGAAAGCTGAGAAAGTTCCAGAAATGAGCCGTAACCTGAGAAAGTTCCAGAGATGAGCCGTAACCTGAGAAAGTTCCAGAGATGAGCCGTAAGCACTGTAGTCCTATCAGATCTGGGTGGCCCCCGATTTAGTGATCTTGACAGTTTTAATGAGCGCTGTCACAATTTTCTCTGTGTCATTTTTTTTCTGGTCTTTTCTGGGGAATTTTACTGAGATAATTGTGGGTCCGTATGCCACTGTAAGAAATGACCTGGAGAGAGTCTGCATTAGACCCATTTCCACAGCTGATAACAAAATCCCACTGCCTCGGAATGTTAGAAAGAAAGTGGTTTTATTTGGATTCACACCATCCTTGGGTGGAAAGACCTTATCTGATGATGGCTTTCTCACAGAGGCATGAAGCAAATCACAATCTGTAAAGACAACAAGAAGGATAGCATGAGAAACCTCATCAAACTGGCTTTTTTCTTTCATTATTACTATTATTATTAATTATTATTGTGGTTATTATTATTTAGTCTTATTTTTACAGTCCAGTCATTATCCCCCTCCCAGACCGCCCATTGACTGTTCCTCATTCCATTCCTCCTCCCCCATTTCAAAGAGGATGTCCCCACTCCCCACCCCACCTTACCAGATCTCTCACTCCCTGGGGTCCCAAGTCTCTCACTGAGGTCAAATCAGGCAGTCCTCTGTTGTATGTACGTCAGGGGCATCACATCAGCTAATGTATGCTGCTCAGTGTCTGAGAGATCTCATGGAGGCGGGGAAGTCTAGGTTAGTTGAGACTGCTGGTCTTCCTATGGACTCGCCCTCCTCCTCAGCTCTTCCAGCCTTTTCCTAATTCAACTGGTCCCCGGCTTCTGTTCATTGTTTGGATATAAGTATCTGCATCTGAGTCTTTCAGCTGCTTGTTAGGCATCTCGGAGGGCAGCCATGTCCTGTCTGTAAGCACACCATAGCATCAGTAATAGTGTCAGGTCACTCTCAACCTACTAACCCTTTAATCCATGAATCACACAAACGTATTAATCCATTCATGAGGACAAGATCTGAGTCACCTCTAATGGAACAAGCTGGTCCTGCTTTGTCATATGTTATTGTAATTAGACATTGTACTGGTGAGTTGTCACTGTCATTGAAGAGGTCTGGACCTGGTGAGCTAAAATAAACGCTCCCTCCTTTTAAGTTGTTTTCGGTATCAGGTCACAGTGAGGCAGCAGTCAGGAGCCACTCTACCTCCTTTCAGGGGTCGACACTGGTTTTCTTTCAACATGACAAAAGAGAAGACTCTTTGGACTGTCACCAGGATGACTCGCCTAGACTACCAAGGTCCACTTGTATGCATCAGACTTTTCATGGTTTCCTTGTTCACTCAAAAGATGTTTACAGTTCCTTGAGTGCTTAAAGTAGTTTCTTAAGATCCTGGGTATAGTGGAAAAACAAACAAACATGGTCTCTGTTCTCAGGAGACTTATACTCCACTAGACAGCCAATGTGGGCTGACCACAAAACTGCTGGAATTCAGTAAATTAAGAAGTTCAAAGCAATTTCCTTGCTTGCCTTTCCAAGTAAACGACCTTAATCTGCCCCTCTGGAGATCTATCTGAAGAAAGATGGGAGTATATAAAAAATATAGTTCAGATAGAAACACTGATGTCATCCTCCACCCCCAACAGAGGTAGCAAAGTGTAAACCAAGCAGTCCAAGGTGTTATCTTCAAAGACGCCCCGACACTCTACCTTGGTTCTTAGTGGTTTTATTTGAGGAAGGATTCTAGTTACAGAGTTCTCAACAAAAGCTCCATGATAGACTAATACAACAGGGAGAACCTGTTAGGTGAAGAATGGGAAGTTTATAGATTTTCTTTTTTCTGTGTGTGTGTGTGCATGCGCGAGTGCATGTATGTGTGTATATGATGTGTGTGTATGCACATATATGTTTATATACATGTTTTTGTGTTTGAGTGACACACATGATACATGTGGAGATCAGAGGACAGCCTTTGATGTTGGTGCTCATCTTCTCCCTTGTTTCAGACATGGTCTTTTGTTTTTAGTGTGTATACCAGGCTAGGTGGACCAAGACTTAATAGATTCTCCAATCGTTACTTCTTATCACCCCAGAGGAACACTCTTATCACCCCAGAGGAACACTCTTATCACCCCAGAGGAACACTGGGATAACAGACAAGCACTATGACATCCAGCTCTATGTGGCTATTGGGGACTCAGATTCTCAGGCTTGTATGACAAATACTTTACACAAATGACCACAGTGACTTCTATCATACATCAAAATGAATGATCTGAGTAAAATTTATTATCTGGTTAATAAGTATTGATTAATAAGAACAATTGTCACTACAGGCAGGCTCTAACATTCAAATAACCTTTAGAGTCAGACTAACTTATTCTAATTCTTAGAATATATTTTGCAGCTTATTAGGAATTTCACTTTTATAAAAATCATTCTTCTGCTTAGACTATACTTAGGTTATTTTGTGGTGGGAAGTGTCAAATTGATCTAAGACTCTATAGACTCATAGGGCAACTTTAGAATGAGTTTCTTGATGAAAGGATTGAAGTGACTCAAAGTTGGTTCTTTTTAAATCTCTCTCTCTCTCTCTCTCTCTCTCTCTCTCTCTCTCTCTCTCTCTCTCTTTCTTTTTCCTTCCTGTCATTTTCACTACTGCTGCCTCTTCTCTTCCTTCCCCTACTTCCTCTTCTTTCTCCCTCTTCTTCTTCCCTCTTCTTTCTCCTCCTCTTCTTCTTTCTCCTCCTCTTCCTCTTGCTCTTCTTCCTCTTCCTCCTCCTCTTCCTCTTCCTCCTCTTCCTCTTCCTTCTCTTCTTCCTCCCCTCCTCCTCCTTCTTGTTCTTGTTCTTCTTGTTCTTGCCCTTCTCCTTCTCCTCCTTCTCCTTCTCCTTCTTCTTCTTCTTCTCCTTCTTCTCCTTCTTCTCCTTCTCCTTCTTCTCCTTCTTCTTCTCCTTCTTCTCCTTCTTCTCCTTCTCCTCCTCCTCCTCCTCCTTCTTCTTCTTCTTCTTCTTCTTCTTCTTCTTCTTCTTCTTCTTCTTCTTCTTCTTCTTCTTCTGCTTCTGCTTCTGCTTCTGCTTCTGCTTCTGCTTCTGCTTCTGCTTCTGCTTCTGCTTCTTCTTCTTCTTCTGCTTCTTCTGCTTCTTCTGCTTCTTCTTCTGTCTTGTAAAATCTGGCTTGGTGTACATAGCCACTTATTGACTGCTATGCCTAATTAGAATAGCCCTCTTTGGGATAGCATACAAGTCAGGATACTAAATTTGTATAACAGAATGTAGGCTTTGCCACCTGTGCGCCTGTTATCGCAAGCATATGGTACTCTCTTTAATCAACAACACAAAATATAGGCATCTCAGGCACTCCCCGGAGACTACAGGCCTGCCTCCCATCTAGTGCTTGGCAAACACTAACTTACAACATCTGATATTTGAAAGAGAAATTATAATACAAACTAACTCCTCATTCCTTTAGGTACCTAAGTTAAATGTTTTTCACTTAAATGTAAATATTTCAAAAACAAGGTATCTCTGTGAGCCTCTTGCAGAAGCTCTTGTGCTGAGATGAATTACAATAGAGGTAAATACATTCACCTGTGAGCTGTTTTGACATCTCTTGCAATTAAATATGTGATAATTGATCATCTTTAAAAATCAGGTGAAAGTATAGAAAACTAGGAGGGCCTTGAATCCTCTAAAAAAATAATTAGGGAGCCACTCAATAACCCTCAACTTTCTTATATCTGAACATTTTCAGTGAGAAATAAATTTCTAAATTATTCAAATTGTCTTATTTCAATCAATAGTAATCCTAATAATTATTGTCTTGTTTACTTTATGAAATGGACAATCTGTTTCACCTACTCTATGTTTAACATTGTGCCAAACACAAAAAAATAAGGTAACTATGAGTCTTGTTCTCAAAGAAAAAGAAATCAATAAAACATTATGCAAGCCACATAGAACATTTTTAAATATACAGTAGCCACATTTAACAGAAAACAAAGGCAATAAATAGATTAGTGGGTTTTAAGAATATTTTCCTTTATCCATTATATAAAAAATATTAGCTGAGCTATCCAAACTCTTTACTGTGTCGTTTCCTTTTAGATCTAAAATTTACCTGATTTTTTGCAAACAGTAAAATATGGCTCAATTCTGAATAAGTTAGGAGAATTTCAAGGCTAGTTTTTGAGACAATTTTCCTTTCTCACTGCCCCTCCCCAGCCACTTATAACATCTCGAGTGTCCTTATATTGATTATTTCTAGTTGTTTATTTGATCCATTGATCTAGCATAGGACCATAGGCCTTATTTAATAGTTTCTTACATTAAGATATTTGGTAGAGATAGGATTTTCAATATTTTCTTCTCCAAAAGAGTTTCAGTATTCTTGATCTTTGTCATGTCTGTATAAAGTTAGTTGATATTTTTTCTTTGAAAAAGACTGTAAGATAGGATAGACAAATAGTCCAAACTTAAAACTATGATGATGATGATGATGACGATGATGATGAAGATGAACATCAGTGTGTTTTTCAGGTATCTTAATTAGAGTTATTATCGCTATGATAAATCACCATGACCAAAAACAAGTTGTGGAGGAAATAATTTATATGACTTACACTTCCACATCATAGTCCATCACTCAAAGAAATCAGGACATAAAATCAAATAGGGCTGGAACATGGAGGCAGGAGTTGATGCAAAGGCCATGGAGGAGTGCTGCTTACTGGCTTGCTGCTCAAGGTTTGCTCAGCCTGCTTTCCTATACAACCCAGAACCACCTGCCCAGGGATAACACACCTGCAATGGGCTGGACCCTCCCCGACCAGTCATTAATTAAGAAAATGCCCAACAACCTGATCTTATGGAGCTGTCTCAGTTGAAGCTTTTTCTCCTTTCAGAGGACCCTAGCTTGTGTCAATTTGACATAAAGGTAATGAGCACAGTGGTTGCATACATGCCATACATGTGTACGGAATTCAGACGACAGCTCTGTACAGTCTCCTTCCATTTTTATTTAGACTCTGAGCATCAAACTCAGATCATAAGACTTGTGTGGGAATTTCCTGATTGGCCACTTTGCCAACCCAGTCTTCAGATGTTTAGCTGGTTTTGTGTTGCTCTCTAGATCATTATGAAGAACATTGAAATTTTCTAAGATTTATTTTAGTTTCAGTTGTGTGTGTGTCTGTGTGTGTGTGTGTGTGTGTGTGTGTGCTGGTATGTGCGTATATACTCACATATTCTCCTGAATCTGGAGTTACAGGTAGTTTGTAGCAGCCTGACATGGTCCTAGAAACTGAACCCAGGTCCTCTTCAAGAACAGTACCCATTGTTAACCATTGAGCCATCTTTCTAGCCTTGGAAATTGACATTTTGTAATGTATAACTCGATCATCTCTGTACATTATAAAATTTCACATCTTAAAAGCCTTTTTTAAGAATAGTTTAAATTTTCCATGTTCTTAAAAATGCATTCCTAAATCTAAACATAATATTCTTCTGACTTTATAACAAGTAGCATTTTTAAAAATTCCATTATTTGTTCATAGCCTGTTTGCCAAAATACTGTTGCTTTCTTAATCTAACATTATTTATAGCTTCAATAATTATCCATAAGTTTCTGCGTAACTACAAAATTAGTTATGATGTCTGAGAACAAATAACAGTTTCCCTTTTCTAAGCACAGCACTTTTTTCTTACTAACTGACCAAGATTTGTTCTTCACCACCACCACCACCACCAACACCACAATCACCGTGACCACCACCATCATCATCCCCGTCATCATCATCCTTTCTTCCATACCCCCTTCACTTTGAATTTTTAAATATCTTTATGTATTATGCTTCTTGCAATCTTTTTTATTTCTATGAAGTTTTAGGCCATTTATGTTTAGTGTTAATACTCAAGGTCTTGAGTTTAGGTTGAAGTTCACTTTTGTATTATATTCTCCCTATTTGTCTCAACTCTTCAATGTTTTATTTTCTCCTCCCTTGTTACATTTTGATTGATCAACTCCAATTTAATACTACTTTTTACTATATTACTTCTTATTTTAATTATTTCACATTAAGAACTTACTGTATGCAGTAGTCAAATGTTACATAATTACCACACTTCTCTTGAAGAAGCACAAGAATCTTGACACTTCAGCCTCACTATCCTCTCCCCAATGTGTTATTTCACATTAAATTTATGTCTATGTGTGTCGTGGGTGAAGCTTCTACAAAGCAAAACTTGCAGCAATTTGTTGTGGATCAGCAATAACTCCAGAGCTGAAGTGTGTTTGCCTTTTAAGCTTACTTCCCCATCTCTTTACATTTTTGCCTTCTTGTGGTCTTGATTTAAATTTTTATTGATCTTTTAGTTGATTTTCAATGTCTTGAAATTTTTCCTTGGATAGATGAATAAGATACAATTTGAAGGTTATTTATCAATTGAAAATTCACCTAAGTTTAACATGAAATAATTACGATGGCAAGACCCGTAGCTGGGAAGAGGGCTTGGTGGTTAAGAGTGTTGACTACTCTTGCAGAGGACCAAGATTTGGTTCCTGTACTCATGATAAACAGACAGATCATACTCACCTGGAACTCCAGCTTCCAGGGGTCCAATATACTCTGGCTTTCTTGGGTTACCTACACATTCATAGTCCACATAAACGAATGCAAATATACATAAATACACCTAGATGAGAAGATCTTGGATAAAGGCATGACAGTGTGAAATGACAAGAAAATACATAGAAAACTTAAAAAGGATTAGCTTGAGTCTCTGAATTCATATGAAAGGTGGGAGTTAGGTGCTGTGCCTTTTATAATAACACAAACCTTAAATATCTCTGGGAACTTAATGCCAAGAAAATTTTGTCTTTATATCTTAATTTCTGTGCTTCCTTTTTCCAAGTTAACATAATAATAATCTGTCCTTCTGTAGATACCCACAACACAAATCAATGTTCAAATTAGCTTCACTTTTACATTTTAATTGGCAATGATATGTTACCCCAAAACACCCAGTATTGTTTATAGAGTTCTAAGTTAATGTTTCATATAACTTTTAATGTTTAAACATCCTGATTTATTTTTAAAAACAAATAGGAAAAATAGCAAACAATAATTTTTGAGATTGATCTGTTGACATACTTCAGACATGAGTTTCAAATATTCATTGTTAGGTGGCACATTTTAGTAACTTGTTCAAACAAATATACATTATGTAAAAAGAGATGCATGAATCTGAAGGAGCCAGTCTGTGATGGCTTTTGTGTTGGATTTTCATTTTATCCCAGCTCCACAAACATCCTCCCGAGAGTTCTGCCCACCTGGCTGAATGAGCCCATCCATGTGTCTTGATTTTACCACAGACTTTTAAAGAGTAGGTTCACATGGCTATTTGTGATTTTTTAAAAACTATTCTGGGTTTTTTTTATGACAATAACAGTTGGCTCTCTTTCACCTCTGTCTTAGCGATACATATGTTCAATACTCCCTTATTTATCATCTTCCAGTATTTGAGCTTCAGTATTATGATATTTGATCCTCATTGGGAAAAAAGTGTGAAACCAGTTGAAGACTTTAAAAGACGAAGTCATCATTTTTGTCTTTATAAATAGTTTCATGGCTACTGATTATCACAAAAGCAGGCCACAGTAATAGACAGTTTGCCTCTGCCAGACTCTTCACAGTAAGAACATTCTAACCAAATCAAGCCCTCAACTTTGAACTTCTCACTGTGTGGAACCTTGAGCTTAGTAGACTTTTATTATGATAAACTTCCTAGTCTCTGATATTTTGCTGCAACACCAAAAATAGGAGATACAGGCCACATGATGGTGTTAAAATTGCTCAGAATGGAGACACAAAATTCGATACTTATTCTTTCAAACAATTTTTTTTGTTGTTTCTGTTAAAGTTTGCAATTGCCTTGGTAAATTTTTAAAAGTTTTTATTTTTGAGAACTTCGTACAATATGTTTCACGACACTGCCTTGTTACTTTCATGGGCTCATCCAGCACCACATCTTACCCTTTAGCTCTCCTGTATAAATGCCAAGTAAATCACCCTTGTGCAAACAAATTTGTAGGCTGAGCCATCTCTCCTCAGACTCCTTAGCTATTATCCTGTTGTGTTCGGGATTTTCATTTTGGCCTTTAAAGTCCAGCTCCATGTGAGTACATGCCATCACCAGTCTGCGGCACTCTCTCCTCTCTCCTATCTCTAGAAGTCTTTATGTTCACTCTCGAGTCAAGTTCTGAGATTTCAAAGTAATTTGATTTGATGCGTGTTCTCCCTCTTCCCTCAGTGGGTCATTTTAACCTGAAAATGTATCCTGTTCGATATTTAATTTTTTTCTTCTTCAATTTGATTGGCTCTACGTCCTGTTTATTTTTCTTTTTCTCTTTATTACCAGAATGTTTTTACTCTCTTTAAATCTATTTTTCTCTTTATTTACATATTTATATTCTTTATGATCCTCTCTGAGAGGTTTATTTAAATTTAAATTCCAAATTTACTTTTTCCAAATTTATCTTGTATTACATATTTTAGTTCTATTAGTGAGCAATGTCATTTTCAAAAGGTAGTAATTCAATTCCAAAAATGTTTATGAAGCATTTATCAAATGTTAGTAAGTGTATGTGGGCTGGTCACACAGTGAGAAACAAATATACCTGCCAATTCAAAAGCTTATAACCTGCCAACTTATTAATAGGTGTCTACAAAACAAAACCAATGCTTTCAAAGGCAACAAATCTTAAAGTAGAGAATAAAATACTTTTATCACTATTAACTTAATTTCTAAACAAGAAATTCATTTAGTGAGATCAGCAAATTAATTTGAAACTATTGCTAGTGATCCTATATTCAAAACCAACAAATTTCCTATTCATATTTACTCCACTCAGACAAATCTTTGGTTGATATGGACTGAGTGATTTTAATATATCTCAGATACTATTGTGGATGGGACATAAAGTTTAGTTTTGAAAAAAAATACATTTCATCTCATTACAACTTTGAGATAAAATAAAACTGATCTTTAAAAGTGCATTGGGTGTTTGACGACTAGCATAGCCTCTGTGACAAATTCATACACTTCCACTTTAACCTGGTTTAAAAATAATCAGAGGAATCTCCACTCCCAGGCTTTCTAACATGCCCAGGATCAGAGGTGAGGAGGACATAACATCTGTCCCAACACTGGGAGTAACTGGGACCACCAGGACCAGGCACACAGGAACTCCACCAGTCCAGTGGCTCAGGTTCCTTCTGGTCTGTCTGGGCCAGCCGGTGCCCTGAGCAGACTTTGGGCACAAGCTCCATAGCCAGTCTCACAACACCCAGAGGAAGCTCCACTCCCAGGCACTCTAACACCTCCAGCATCAGAGGTGAGAAGGACACATCATCTGACCCATTACTTGGAGTAACTGAGACCAGCAGGACCCAGGAACAGAGGAACTCCACCAGTCCAGTGGCTCGGTTTGCTTCTGGTCTGTCTGGGCGGGCTGGTGCCCTGAGCAGACATTGGGCACAAGCTCCACAGCAGCCAGTCCCAAAATACCCAGAGGAAGCTCTACTCCCACGTGCTCTAACAAGCCCAGGGTCACAGGATCCCAGAATCACAGGATCCTAGAGAAGCTTGACTCTGAGGAGTTCTGACACAACCAGGATCACAGGAAGGACAGGCTCCAGACAGATTTAACAAGGGCAGGTAGCACTAGAGATAACCAGATAATGCGGGGCAAGCATAAGAATATAAGCAACACAAACCAAGGTTACTTGGCATCATCAGAACCCTATTATCCCACCATAGCAAGTCCTAGACACACCATCACATCGGAAAAGCAAGATTCAGATCTAAAATCACTTCTTATGATGATGATACAGGACTTTAAGAAAGACCTAAAAGCACCCTCAAAGAAATACAGAAGAACACAGGTAAACAGCTAGAAGCCCTTAAAGAGGAAACACAAAAGTCCCTTAAAGAAGTACAGGAAAACACAATCAAGCAGGTGAAGGAAATGAGCAAAAACCATCCAGAATCTAAAAATGGAAATAGAAACAATAAAGAAATCAGAGAGAGAGATAACCCTGGAGATAGAAAACCTAGGAAAGAAATCAGGAGTCATAGATACAAACATCACCAACAGAATAC